>NC_071355.1:230201276-230513240 GCF_943734655.1 Sabethes cyaneus
AATACAAACAACATGTGTGACCTTTTTTCTCGCAGTTAGTTAAAATGTAACACTATGATCGACTACTGTGACTGTTTAGAGAACAAAATCTTGTGATCAACGCTAAAGATTCACTGTTTGTCACGATATGTATGGATCGGGATCTGTGCGTGTGGCGATAACTCACAGATTTTATCAAAATCACTGATCTTCCATCCCTGGCCCTAATCTTAACGATTAGACTGACGTGGTAGTCACCTAAAGGACACCTAAACATAACTTAATAATAGTTATCAATGAATTATTTAAATTACAATTTTGAATATTTTAAAATTAAGAACGTATGTTTAGGAATGTTCTATTTTGCCACCAAGTATTGATCGCAGAATCAAAAACTCCAAGCACTCGACGGTCAACTTCCGGTCCACGATTCATGTCCGTAAAGGACCACCAAGAGGATTAGATTATCTCGTTGCTTTTAGCTTAAAAGGCCTAAAGGCCTCTTCCGCTGCTTTACAGTTGATTTCGATGATATCGACGTCACCCGCAAAACCTAGAAGCATGTGAGATTCCGTGATAATAGTCCCGTTTCTTTCCACATTTGTTCTTTGTATTGCAGCTTCAAAAGCCATGTTGAATAGCAAGTTAGCGAGTGCATCCCCGTGCTCCAGGCTATCCACCCAGCAAACACCAACTCGTATATCAATGTACAAAAATTATCGTTATTGACTTTTGATAAATTCAGGATCGTTAATAGAGCCTAACGAAATGCACACAAGTTTATATTCTGTCGTATTTGACGATATCAAGTGATTGGCCTATGACTTCCAATACAGAATTGTATAGAATTACAAAACTAATCGCTTTGAATCGGTTCTTATCGCATACAAAGACTTATAAAGTTGAATTGTTAACGTATATTTTGTAGTACGTATATGGCCACCAAATTAGTACACATATGCTAGTTATGTGCATCAGATACGATTTTCCAGGGTATATATAGGTACATATAACTCATTTGTTACTCTGATATGCATACCAAAATGTTTGCTGGGCAACGTCACGTCAGCGGCCGAGGTCTATTCTGACGCATAATTTAGACCCATTCAGCGTCGCACGAATCAACGTAACTAGTTTCGTTGGAAAACCATGTTCTAGCGTTATCTGCTACAGCTCCTTTCGTTTGACTGAATCGTACGTCGCTTTTACTCCTCACACTGACGCAGGATAAACTTTTCATCCACCGTGGAGCGACCCTCATAAAAACCAGCTTGGTATTCGCCAACGAAGGGCTCCGCTAGCGGTCTCAGTCTACAGAATAAAATACGGGAGAGCATCTTAAAAGCAGAACTGAGCAGTGCAATGCCTCGATAGGTTTTACACTCGAATCGTCCCCCCTTTTATAAATAGGGCAAATAAGGTCATCCAACCGCTCCTCCTCCTTAGGGGTTCCATAGCCGCAAGGTTACCGAGCCTGCTTTGACAAGCGAGTGGTCGTGGGTTCGGATCTTAGTAGGATCAGGCCATTCGAAGTCAAGAGACTTAAGCATGAGTTTATTCTCAGGCCCCTCATTACCCCTCCTTCATGCTGAATTCTATATGACCCCCATAAAAGCACTCTTAACAGTGCAAAAAGTCACTCTTATAGTTAAAAGTACTGGTCAACGTCATTATGGATGGCTATAATTGGAGACAGTACTGGCATTGAGGAGCGTAAGGTGGGTAAAGTAGATCTATAGCATTGAAAGAAGGGTGAACCCCACTCACACAAGCACTCATAAAAATTTAATAAGCATATCGCTCATTCAATAGCGATTATTGCACAAAAATGCAGAGCAGGTTATACAGCAAACGCCCGGGCGATATCACAATAGATCACCGATACTGGTCGCAGTGATGATTCCATACAGGAAAAAAGCAATCCTCCGGTATTTGTTCTTCCTCGCAGATACTGGCAATGATCCGGTGGATTGCTTGCTACAGTGCTATTGTTCGCTCCCCGCTTTTAGAAGTTTAACCGGGATACCGTCCTTTCCAGCAGCCGTGCCGTTTTTGAGGTCACTGGTAGCCTTCTTGACGTCCTCCTGTGCTTGTGACTCCACAGTTTGGTTATCACTCACCATTATAAAACCCTTATAAAACCTAATAGAATAAATTTCAACACAAGCTCTTTAATGGACATTTGGATGTAGTTTGAGCCGATCTGGACATTTTGGAATATCCGGTACCGGTTCTACTAGAACTCAAAAGTGGTCATTTGAAATTCTCTTCGAAAATATGGCACATGGGGTATCAAATCATAGGATTTATCAACACGAGCTCTTTAGTGGACATGGCATATTTTCGAAGAGAATCCCAAATGACCATTTTTGAGTTCCGGTAGAACCGATGCCGAAAGTTCCGGAATGTCAGGTTCGACTCAAAATACATCCAAATGTCCACTAAAGAGCTCGTGTTGATAAATCCTTTGATTTGATACCCCATGTGTCATGTTTTCGAAGAGAATTGCAAATGACCACTTTTGAGTTCCGGGAGAACCGACAACGGATGTTCCGGAGTGTGAGGCGTAAGCCAGCGCTCTACAGGATAGTATAAAACTCATTATTAGTGACTACAAATAAAATGGATAACTTTTGCGCAGTCAATTAAGCAGATGTCTAGTTTTATTTCATCTGCTACTTATGACGTCAAAAAAATCTCTCTGCGATCTGGAATATCTCCGGGAAAATGGAACCGTAATTTACCACCTTTTTTTATTAAAGGCCAATCTAATGTGGTTCTTTTAAGACTAGTTGCATAAAAATCCATTGAAAATCAGTGGAGATAGAGCCAAAAGTGTAACTGAAAGTAGGGTAATTTGCCAATGGTCGCACAGCTAAGCCACTCAATTTTGATTTATTATGATTTTTCTCATATAGATTATTCCAAATTCATGAAATTTTTAAATTTTAACGTAAATGCCTAAGAAGTTTAAAATACATGGCAATTTTTAGAGAATAAGGTAACTTTTCCTTAAAAAATAAGCGAATTTTTGCAACGCTTGAATGCCCAATCATTGAACAGTGCCACAGCCTCATTGTCCTATAGTTGGACAGTTGTTATCCAATGGTTGGACAGGCATTCTTTCAATGTTTCTCATCAGAAAATTTTAGGATGATATTTTGTGTGTTATATTTATATTTATTAACAGCGTGTTATAGTTATTAACAGTAAACGATTAAAAATTGCAATCATACCAAAAATTAGCATTTTTTTCTTACATTACGAGCCGTTTTCTTAACAGGTGTTTTCTTTTCCTTTTGATCTTTTAATCTTTCCTCTTTCAATTCCTTTTTCTTTACGAGTTCTTCCTCTCTTTGCTTTTTCTTTAAAGCACGCTTTTCCAAATTCTCCTGTTTCTTACGTACCATTTTCAGTTTTTCAATTTCTTTTTCGTTCAACTCTTGAAGTCTTTCGGAAGCTGTTAAAACAAAATGTCGCTTAAGCGCATACTTTCTTAGTACGTTTTTGCGTTTGGGTGTTGATGGAAGGATTAAATGCGTTGAAATGCTGGTTCTACGATGCAGTACATTCGTATTTGTTATGTTCCCAAGAATAACTGAATTTTCGTCAGAGTTTCTACCGACATTTAAATTCTCGACTGTTGGTTGTGTTTTCTCCCCTGTCAACGTGCTGCTGGTAGATTCCTCTGCTGGATTTGAAATCAAATCTGCTTTTTGATTATGACCAAAGTCTTCAGAACTGTTGCCATATTTAGAAAAAAATTGATGGTACAAATTGAAAAGAACTTTGTCAGAGCCTTGGAAATTATGTTCAATATTGTCGTTATACGAACTTATTCTTTCGGGGCCAATCAATTGAACCGCTTTTTCTAAATCATTTTGATCAACGAGTACGCTTGAAGAAATAATCTCGGTTGCAATGGGCTCCGATCGCGATAGGATTGCCACTGGTTGTTTCGATGAAGCAATACAGCGAGTGTAATCAACAGCATCTGCGTCGAATGGGTATAGACCGCATCTTCGAAACCCTGCATGTATCGTAGCAACAGAAATACCCCGGTGCATAGCTTTTTGAAGCAATGGTCCGAACTGCTCGATAGTAAAATTTTTGGCTCCATTTTGCAGCTTCCACTCTTCCATACAGCTATTCCAACTTCCTTTTAAAGGTTTGAAAATAGCGACGTCGGCTGGTTGCAATATATGTGTTGCGTTTGGATATAACGCAATTAGTATAATGTTTAGTTCCTTACATAACTCAGCTGCCTCTATACCAGTGTGTGATGTATGCCCATCGACGAAATAAATGACAGGAAAAGAAACATTTCGTTTAAGCAAGGATGGGTAAAGAATATTTCGAATATAGACCATAAAATTGTCGCTATCCATCCATCCTTTATCGGATTTTCCAACGCCCCAGTCTGTACCAAAACTCGTTAACAATTGCCTAGACAATCGTTTGAATGGTAAAATAATATCTGGAGGGAAAGCATATCCTTCAGCATCAAATGTAAAAAGTACAGTTACATTCTTCTTCGGATCAGATCGCTGAACCGTGTACACATTCCGATTACCCTTGGACGCAATAACTGATTTTGTGACTGGATCAAAAAGAAAACATGTTTCATCACCGTTGAGTATGCGGCGTGGATCTTTCAAAATATCAAGCATATCATTATCCCGTAGATAGCAATGAATTTCAGTAAACCATTTACGGATGTCTGCTTCAGAAACAGTAGCAGCAGCCATAGTCACATTTTCTGGTTTTCGTAGAGATAGTTGTTTATGTCGTCGAAGAAACAATCGTAACCATTTATTACCTAGAACAAGAAAGCAAATGTTCACTTTTTTCAGGTATCAGAAATTACAAATATTACCTGGAACATTATTTTTAAAAGTAGTCGAACGAGAGGTTTGATCCAAATAATGTTTAACTTTTGTGAATATTGCGCGTTTTCCCAAAGGGAAACCACGTCTTTCCATCTCCTGGATCCACCTAACAAGTTTGCTTTCTTCCGCAATGGTCAATACTGTACTCGGACCAAGACGCTTCTTTCCAGTCCACTTTTTGCTCATTCGAAAATTGATAGTCGATTTGGGAACGCCAAATGTTCGGGACGCTTCCCCCATAGACATCCGATGCTGTTGGATAGCAGAAATGCAGCTTTCGATATCTGCTTCTGCATATTTTGTTTTAGCAGGATCTTCCGGTGCTCGAAATATGGTTGATTCAATTGACATTTGCCGGGGAGTTTCAATAGATTTTCGCTATAAGCACAAATTAAAATGCAAGGCATGCGTATAAAGTAAAAAATTGAGCAATTACCTGTATTTCCATAGTGCAAAATCACGGTTAAGAACACTACGTGCGAATAAACAAACTTAAACACAACGATTTCAAATACTGACAGATAAATTTAATGCGCATTTTCAGGTTATGTACAATGCTTAGGGTAACCGTTGACTTTGTTGTCCAATGATTGAACGGTGAAATTTTGAGAATATATAAAATACAAATAATGTATTATAGTATTTTAAAATGTTGTCCAATAATGGTAGATGACTATCGCAAGTTGTATATTGCAGGATATTGTTATATAATTATACTATACGTTAATTACTTTCACGGGTTTCTTAAATGAATCGTTAATGAAATGCTGTTTTTTTTCTAATATTATACATGATGATTTGTAACGTAAATTTGTGGTACTTGGGTTGTTTTAAGGGGTGACATTGTTACAAGAAATGATGTACAACTGAATAAAGTGAGTGATTTATACATCATTATAGGGTTTATGCGTTAATGCATTCTGAAAATTGCGTTTTACTGGTCACTGTCCAATCAATGGAATCGTTCAATGATAGGCAAAATACCCTACCTTCATTTTTGATGTTGGGGACGTAAAGTTCAAGGAAAGCATGGCAAGTAAAAACGCATCACGATCAAATTGGGTCAAGACTAAATTGTTTGGTCTCCTGGCGGCCGTTAGTGTTGTCTATTGCGGCTAGACGTCTAAAACCTAAATAAACAAATTGGTAAAATAGCATTTTTATAACACCATACACATCCTACGCGGCTCATATTGTTTACGTTATCCTAATATGAAAAAAGCGAGTTTGTTCAGTTTCAGTTTATTCAATAAACAAAAGCTCGATTTTGTTTTGTCTCAGACTCTCAGGCGTGATCGTAAAAATGTCGTTGGCAACATTTAGGGTGGCCAACGTTAGCCAACGGCATCTGCGGTAAAATCAAATCGAACTTTTCAAATAATGTACGAGTCCAAAATATACTGATTACCCTACGCTACAGACAGCAGAGCATGGTTTGATCCACTTCCTTTCATGCCGAAGCGGTAGGTGCTTTTCACCGACTGAATTGAACCTATACTATATCAGAGACTTTCAGAGCTTTCGGTGCCTTTAGTTAAAAGTGAAACCAATGTAATTGTGATGTGTGTTTCGTATACAACTAACATCGTATGGATTGCGAAAAATGTTTCACAAACACTTGGTGCAAAATATTGTGGTAGCACCAAACTTCTCCAGAAATTTACCTGTAGACTCTAAGGACTCGGTAAGTCGAGCAAAATAACACACTAACTACGTATACCTACATAAAAACTACAACAAAAGCTATATGCGCATAACGATAGTATCCGCAACAAATATTATGCAAATTAATATAACATCCTGAACACGTAATAGCAGCATATTTTTCATTCATGTTTATTTTAATTATGTTTTGAAGTATTTTTGCTGTCAGTTCGCCACGGGTACTGCCGTTCCGGGAGGAGTTGTACGGATGGTACTGGCTGCTGATGCACATATCTGCAGGCCACCAGGTTTCGGCACTTTTTCCCACAATTTGGAACGACTGTCCGGGACTGACCGGGAGCGGTAAGCTTATCTAGCTACCGAGCGGTGTAGTGGCGCGGTAGCGAGGTGGCTCCTTAATGGGACCGAAATTTATTTTTTGGCTAATTTTATTACTTATATACAGTGTGTACTATTCTGTTTTTCGCCACGATGTCCGTCGCTTGGCTGGCTAGTGTTTTTTTTTTCGGGGGGAATACAGTTAAAAACGACCAAACACCAACGGCGAAAGTCACGCGAACACGGCTTTTTGCTACTTTATTTTCTGAGTCAGTCGCTAGCCGGGGATAGTTCAACCGCAGATAAAGGCGCTCGTAAAGGTACGTCATTAATGCAATTTGATTGCGAGATATCGCAGTTCAGTGAAGTACGCTTACGTTACGGAGAAGTTATAGTTTATTTTTAAAATATATGGTTCGCTTTGTGGATTCTTTGTTTGTTTGTCTGGTGGACAAATTTGTAACGGTTGACAAAGTTGCAGGGCCCTATGTCAACGAAGCGACGTGCAACGTGTCGAAATTTGTCACTCAAGTCGTTTGTTTCAACAGGCTGTGTCGTCAATCTGGGTGGCAAGTATCCTCGTCGCACAGTGGATGAAAGTCATCCAAATGTGGCAGAAATATATTTTTCCACTGTTTAAAACTTCATCCGAGCAATAGCTCTGCAGTAAGTTTTTTATTGGTCAAATTTTAATCATGCCACTGCCCACTGTGGGTCATTTCAAATCAAGCCTCCTGTAGCAAACTGCATCGGGCTTCGAATGTGATACGCGTCGAGATCTCGTCACCGATTTCCTGAGAAATCGGTCGAAGCTAACCGACCGGGGTCGACTAGACATCAACATCCGACGATCTCGACGAGCTTCAGTGCTGCTGCGGCTGCCATCCAACGGGCTGGTTAAGCTTCAATGGAGGCTTCGAAGATTGCACCTCCGATAGTAATCTCATTTAAATTTATAACGAGAATCGATCTTCAGCGAACGATAACGGACCCACAGCATGTGCTGTGCTGCAACCTTCGATGCACACACGATCGTTTTTTTGCTCGGTAAAGAACGTAGCTTTTCTTGCTCGCACAGTCAAGGTAAGACAAACCAGATCGAACCCTGATCGTAAACCCATCCGCTTCTGACCCTTAGCTGGGACAGTGAGCCACCTCTTAATGAGTGTGAAACTAATTTATGGTTCCCATTTACGGGCCCAGCGAAAAGCAACTTGCTTTTGTTCGTTTAAATTTTGAGTATCTGTTTTTCGCGTGTTGCAACCCAAATCTTCTACATCCAATCTCGCGTCACGATGGTCGCGTTTTAGCCTTTGCTTGTACTAATCAGTCACAGGGGGCATATGTACCAGCGTTGGGACTATTTTTTAATTTTTTACAAATATGGAAGCGAGCACAGGCTACATACCACCCTTCGGTTCGACTGATACGATCGCATCCAACACAAACCAACAGATTTGGACCACCGACCATCACGACGACGAAGTTACGAGACTGGTTCATGTTGGACACGGCATAGCCGGCCCAGCCCCCAGCCAGCCAGCCCCGAGAGTTTCCTCTCGCTGTTTTGTGATGATCAAATCCCGGACCGTTTTGCTGATGGGAGGCACAGGGGGACAACCCTATCGCGCTTGATGTCTTCCTTGATGCTATGCACTACGGCTGCTGCTGCTGCTGCTGCTGCTGCATGTAATAGTTCTCCGTGAGCATTATCTGATGCGCACTGTATTTTCCATGTGCCGTACACATTATGCACCCCCTCCTCCGAGAGATTTGGCTGGATGATGAAAGTAGTGCGACCTAGCCGAATATGCCATCTCGTTTGGTCCGTTCGTTCGCTCGTTCATTCGATTCAGAGGAGTGGAGGCCGTTCCTTTCATGGCAACATCCACCCACCGACATTGTGAGGCTCATTTGCATTAATTCGCGTCCTGATTGGGCTACTTGCTTGCACTAGGGGTAGGCCGGTCATTGGTAATGCAGCGTTTAATAGATTCTATAGTGAAAAATTAGGACCGATGAATATAAAAGGGCCGTTCGGGTGTTTGTGGTAATTAATTTGTGTTAATAATTGAGATTACTTGAGTTGAGTCAATGAGTACTGCCCTGAAGTTGATTTAAACTGCGATGTTGTACCGAGAAATCATGGAACAAATTTCTCGTTGCAATTGCAATTCAATAATCCCATCCAATTTGAATATTAATCGGTTTCCACATTTGATACATGGGATAACTTGACTGCCCTATTGTACTATTCCGAACGATCCTTGTAAAACACTAACCTCAAGATCGAATCAACGAACTCATTTGCATTCTTTTCGTGCCGCAGCTGGAATCAAACATGTATGTAAACAAAGTCATCCTACTCCCGGTGGCACTCCCGTCCGGTATCGAACGAAGAAACGCAGCTAAAAACCAGGCCGAAACAAAAAATTATAAAAAATAACTTTATGATGTGTGTTTGTGTGAGCGCACAGGTTCCCGTTCGTCCCGTCGCGCCTCGGACGGCGCGTGTGGTTCTTTTCCGGCGGCGGCGGCAGCGACGGCGACGACCAGCGAGGACTACCCGGGAGAACGAACGAATGATCACGTATGCAAATGTGACATACCAGAGGTGCTTTATAAGGAAGCGCCTGGTTGTGAGACAAGCCGCCACGTTCCGCTCAGCTCCTTATAGCTTGGGATAATTGAAAGTAATAAGCTGCCCGTAGCGCCCGAGATGGTTATAAATAATGAGCCGTGATCCCCGTGGAGAAAAGCGCGGCAGCTCCCGGTGTTGATGGAACGACGGGTGGGACCGTGCCGTCACACGAAAATGATGCTCGAGACGGTAGCGCAGTGTAAGAGAGAGAGAGAGAGCACGACACACGGGGCGGTACAAAACTGGTACACATCATCATCACTATGTTCGGCGACCGATTCCCGGCTGGACGAGCCGGTCGTGCACGATTCTTGATTTTCGCGGATCCCCCGGGAACAGGGACAGCGCCCGGTGCAAGGAATTGGGCCCAAAGCGGACGGAGCGAAAATCGAGTGACTGGTTGTTAGTTTGAATTAAACATGCTGTCTTCGGTGGGGACATGCAAATGAACAACAACCGGGACCCCGAGACCGGGAAGGCCCCCACTCCGTCAATTGGCGTGTAGTAGTTTCTTTCCTTCTTTCTGCGCTGTTGATCACGCTCGGACGACGCGGTGGAACTGCAGCCGGCCGGCCTGCCGGGGCGACTCAACCGAGGGAGTAACTGTCTTGTAGGTACACATGTTGTGCTTTCATGTTTTGCATGTTTGCTGGGCTGATTCGTGAGGAGTTGCTCGCTTGCTTCGCCTCGGCAATAATTAAGTGGGCGCGAGAAAGATGTGAGACCATCATGACAGATTGAGGTATTTCTGGTGTGTTGCTGCTGTTGCCTACCCGCCAGCCTACCGAAGGAAATTGATCCATCGGGAAAGATTAGCACCGACATTCCACCGGAATCGACCGGAACCGTTAATGATACGTATTTGAGGGAGCAGACCGATGGTGACTCCTTGAAAAAATATTTTGTGAAATGACAACATTGTATTTTCTTAAGATTACTGTTCGAGTCGCGCAGGATGCCGAGAAATTATAAATTACAATATTTTCATATTTCAATCAAGAAATTATGATTCTAGCATTCGACAAAACATGTATATAAATCACTATTTAAAGTTAGCGTTTCACCTGTCTTCATGGGTCTTATCCAATTTACGCGTCATTTCTGATGCGACTGCGAGTGTAACAAGCGAACATATATGAATAGAGCAAACAAACGAGTGAAAATAAAAACTAAACGAGACTGTCTGATCATCTTCAAAAAGGCGTATGCAAACAGCTAACAGACAGTTCAATGTGGTTGAGCTGGCGTTTTACAGGATTCTACTGAATGAGTTTTTTTTTTCGTGTTCGGTCTGTGGTTCCATCGCTACTAGTTACGTTACGACCACCATCAGCGATGGTTACGTAGCTGGTTATAGCTGTCAAGTGAAAGAGGCTACTAGCTTTTTGTGATATTTTTTCGAGACAATTTGTTGGTACTTTATGAAAGGAATTAATTTTAGTCGAAATCAACCACCAATGGAATGCAGTAAAATAATTCGGAAATCTTCCACAAAATCGCTTAAAGATCGCACCTTCTTGATAAGGATGTCGCTAACAAATAAACCAACCCGACTACTGAGCAAAACTGCAAGCACGCAAACATTTATTATCCGCACTCAAAAACTTCAATATACAAATTTACATAAAATTCCGGTCAGTGAAGTTAAAAACAGCCCTCCGGCACTGCTTTACTGAGTAGAAATAGAGCCAAACTGATAGTACAGGAACACTTCCCGTACGCGAAAACTCTTAAGTGGAAAATTTCCTGGTAAATCGATTCAGTAGTTCTTGAGTCTATACAGTGTGATGCAGGTTTTACTGAAAACAAAAAACGACAGCCATGAAACGTGCTCACGAATATCAACAAATTATATTTCAACTAAATCTTACATACACTCAAGCCTTTTTTACACGATTTATTTTTACGATTTTTGAATTAACGCGATTTTTTATGACGATTTTTGAATTAACGCGATTTTTACATTTTTCGAATTAACGCGATTTTTTCAAACGGTTTTTTTACACGGCACGTATCCCCCGTGTAAAATCGTTTACCTTTGACTGCGATTACTAGATACAAATATTTGGTGACCCAAGCGCAGTTTTAAAAATTACAAATTCATCGCTTTAATACTGCCGAACTTTTTTTGTTTGTTAAGGAGACTAGGGGGACTTAAACTACTTTGACTGCCAATCTTGCTAAGCATGCTGCAAACTATTCTTTAAAGCATATGAAATCTGGGAAACTGGCCTGAATCCACTGCTGAAGAAAATTTGACTGATAGGATGAAGCAGAAGCTGCCTTGCTTTAAAACATTCTCGATGTAGAACTTCGTATTGACTTTTACACTTTGTTCTATAAACAAAAACGGGAATTTTTCCTTGCAGGAAAAACACCTGAAGAGGTAGTTTTTCCCTTGGAATGTCAACCGTGGTTCTTGTCGGAAAACCAAACTTCAGCATGCCGCTCAAGCAGACCTTTACAACGTCTCATTCTAGCTTTGATTCGCTTGGCAGTCATTGCCATTCATACATTAGAAACTCACAGAAAGATATTTTCCTCCCACCGGCAGGTTTCACAAGATAAAACTTTTATAAAAATCGACTGACGATTAGTACCGAACAAGAGCGTAGTATCAAATCTCCCATGCAGAGTCCACTCTGATGTTATTTGCTGGTTACGCCTCTGGTACAAGAAAATGCAACAATTCCTTTCAAGCACACCCATCATGATAATACCCAGTCAGCTATGTCATATTTCAGAAACAAATCAAATACTAGAGTTCTTCGAAAATAAATTAAATAAACTTTTGAATTAAATTTAGTTTTTAAAAGTTTTGTAAATATCTGTTGAATATCAGTATTAACGAAAAGCTAACAGGAAATAACAAAAACAGGATCAGAAATAGAAAATTGGATCAGAAATGTAAAATAGGATCAGAACCAATAAAAATAGGATAAGAAACAACAAAAATTGGATGAAAAAAAAAACAAAATAAAATCAGAAATAACAAAAATTGGATTAGAACTCACACAAATAGGATTGGAAATAACAAAAATAGGTTCAGACACAATAAAAATAGGATCAGAAACAACAAAAATAAGATTAGGAACAACAAAAATAGGATCAGAATCAACAAAAAATTGGATTAGAGACATAAAAATAGGATCAGAAACAACAAAACTAGGATTAGAAGCAGCAAAAAGGGCATTGAAAATACAAAAATTTCAACCGCCCAGTTAGCTTCGAGGTACAATGCTGGTCTAACAAGCGAATCGCCGTATGTTCGAATCTCGGTTAGGCTGTGCTTGCTAGATAGAGTCAGTAGGATCATTGCACTGGCCCCGTAATTTTCCTGTACTCTAACAGCCGGCTGCGAAGTCTGTCGATAAAGAGGGGTAATGTTTAAAGATGGTATAAACCCAAGGCTTTGCTTTTTTTAGGATTAAAAATAAAAATAGGATCAAAAATAACAAAAATAGAATTACAAACTGCAAAAATTCGATGAAAAATAACCAAAATAGGATCAGAATCAACAAAAAATTGGATTAGAGATATAAAAATAGGATCAGAAACAACAAAACTAGGATTAGAAACAGCAAAAATAGCATTGAAAATACAAAAATTTGATCAGACACAACAAAAATAGGACCAGAAACAACAAAAGTAGGATCAGAAACAACAAAAGCAGGATCAGAAACACACAAATAGGATCAGAAACAACAAAAATGGGATCAGAAACAACTAAAATAGGATCAGAATCAATAACATATGGGAATAGAGATATAAAAATAGGATCAGCAACAACAAAACTAGGATTAGAAACAGCAAAAATAACATTGGAAACACAAAAATAGGATCATACCAACAAAAATACGATCTGAAACAACGAAAGTAGGATCAGAAACACAAAAATAGGATCATAAATACAAAAATAGGATCAGAAACAATGAAATTAGGATCAGAAAATAAACAAAAATAGGATTAAAAATAAAAATAGGATCAAAAATAATAAAAATTGGATTACAAACTGCAAAAATTCGATGAAAAATAACCAAAATAGGCTAAGAAACAACCAAAATAAGATTAGAAACAACAAAAATAGGATTCGAAGCAACAAAAATAGGGTCAGAACCAAAGAAATAGGATCTTAAATACAAAAATAGGATCAGAAACAATAAAATTAAGATCAGAAAATAAACAAAAATAGAATTAGAAACACAAAAATAGGACCAGAAACAACAAAAAATAGGATTAGAAACAACAAAAATAGGATCAGAACCAAAGAAATAGGATCATAAACACAAAAATAGAATCAGAAACAATAAAAGTAGGATCAGAAAATAAACAAAAATGAGATTAGAAATAAAAATAGGATTAGAAAATGCAAAAATAGGATGAAAAATTCCCAAAATAGGATAAGAAACAACAAAAATAGGATTAGAAACAACAAAAATAGGATTAGAGACACAGAAATAGGATCAGAAACAACAAAAGTATTATTAGAAACACCAAAAATTGCATTGGAAACAGCAAAAATAGGATGAAAAATAACAAAAATAGAATCAAAAATAGAAAATAGGATCAGAAACAATAAAAATATTATTAGAAACAACAAAAATATGATCAAGAAATAATCACAATGAGAACAGAATCCACCAACATAGGATCAGAAACAACTAAAATACGATCATAAACAAAAAAATCGGGACAGAAACATCAAAGATAATAAAAATATGTTCAGAAATAACAAAAGCAGGATCAGAAACATCTAAAATAGGATCAGAGACTAGAGAAATATTTTAAAGAAAAACACAAGATAGAAAAATCGTCAAAAAAAGCATTACTCCTTTTTACTTCTATTTTATTCCAGATATGGAAATCAACAATATTTTATCGATTGATCGATTATAATTGAAGCTTCTATCTGCTTGAAAGCGTTGCTTGAACATTGCAAATATTATTAGACTTACGATAGCTTTTTGTCAAATTTTCATCCCCCTTAACTATCACATAGATTCGGATAGAATATTAAATTTCAGAGAAGTTTTTAAACCGCCAGCCATGTTTTTAAACAAGTTTATACTTTTCGTTACAAATTAAATGCAAACCCAAGCAACACAGCTTGTTATAGAATAGTATAACATTACTTACATCAGAACTTCTATATTACCAGAAAAGCGCAAAAAATGGAAGTCTAATGAAACAACAATTGAAAGAAGTATGTATTAGGTTATTTCATTCCATTTTAAAACGTTATTATAGCATAAGATACAACTTGTTCTTCCAGTAGTTTAAATGTAGTAATGGAGACATAATAAAAACTTCGTGCTGACATGTTGACAAAAACAAACATTATTCATTTGATATGAGCTGTCAAATAAATTCATGTTATCACAAAACATCTCAAAACCTTAATAATAATGACATATGTTGTCAAAATACGTTTGTAGTACTCTTAAATGATTACTTTCCATGAAGATTATTTTCTAACTTGTTTTGTGTGTTACTTGGGAAAACACGTCTGTGAAGAATTAATATGTTGCGGAAGTCTGTCAGTTGAATTTTCGTTACAACAAACGCTGTATTTGTCATTTGTTGAACTTTTTACTAACTTATATCTTTTTTAACTAACTTGTAACTCAATCAGATGAATAACCTGCGGAACTTCCGTACCAAATGCTTCCCATATAGATAACGATTTATTTACAGTCGTTGGGAGTATCTTTGCTAATAAATGTTAATTGGTAGTCCGAACTCTCAGGGATGACCTAATGGCATTTAGATCAGAAGCCAGGCTGCAATTGGCCAATGATATAACGCCTTATTTCGCTCTCTGAGTCTACCAAAAATATTAGTTTAATTAATGTATAACATTTGAAAATAAACTCGAGTGGTTCAATGGCTGCCTAAAACTACAGTTGTCAGAACTGTCAGTGTCAGTGGGAACTGAAAGCTACACGACCCCTCAGCCCCTAGCTTGGCTACTCAATATATACAAATTGAAGTACCTATTTCCCGGAAGCTGGGTAGAGGCTTGGGATGACTAGAGCTATGTCGGGCGCTTTTTTCTAAAATTAAATAAAAGTACATAGTAGAATTGAATTGGATAAGTTTTCTTCTTTTTATTTAATTTTGGGTTTCGTATTCTACTAAGACGCTCCAAAAACTTCAGCTTTTTTTGTAATTACTTGCCTTCCCCACTTCATACCCTGACTAAAGAAGCAAATTGAGAAAGAAACAAAACACGACGAGTATGTGCAGTATAAAATAAAAACTAACACCAAAAGTAGGAAGGTAATAAAGAAATTTCCTAAAAATCATTTTATTATTTATATCTTCTTTTCTAAGTCCGCAAAAGTGTTACTCAAAAATGAATATTAGAATGTCATAAATCTCTGCATCGAAGAAGTTTTCGCATTTTTTTTAAATTCCAATTACCTACTCCTACTCGCACAGCGAAACAAACCTCATTTCCATCCCGGCAGGCAGGCAGGCAATACGGCTCTTTCAACAAACCTATACAGTATCTATCTGCGCCCCCAAAACAGGACGGTACAAGATATTCGCGAACCGATAGGTTTGTCGATTTTGTTCGCCAGATTAAGATTATTATTTATGTTTGTTTCCTCTCGCTGGATCGGTGAGCGAACAGAGGCCGCTGGCGCAGCCGCCGGCCGGCCGGCAGGCTTCACGTCAGCATTCCGTTCCGTTCTGTCTGCCCTCAAACGCAACGCAACGGGGAGCAAGAAACTGCGAAATTGGCGCACAAAACACCATTCCGAAGTAGGCAGGTATCCCTTCGTCTTTGGCGAGACTTGTCAGCCTGCCTGCGAAATTCTCCACACACTCTTCCGCTCCATTGTTGGACTACCAGGCCAGGCAGGCGGACAAGATTGCTCCAGACGAACCGGCGATAGCTAACAGCCTAACAGAAGTAAACCCATTCAATATTGGTTCTAGGGTTTGTTGGGCGGGGTGCGGCCGACGAGGAGGAAGAAATTTGTTTCAATTCATAATTGTCATTTCAATGGAGTTTCACTAGAGAGGTGCGCTCGCCGCGATCGGAAACTTTTGCGTGTAATCATCATGTTGCATATATAGAGAGGTTTAGGTGGAACATATTCGGTGTCGGCAAGGCTTTTGTAGGCTTGTACGGGAAGCATAAGCAGATGCAAATTGGGCTTCCCGTTTTTGTTGGCAGCTTTTGCGTTGGGTGGGTTAGTTGAATGGGAACAGTCGGAGACATGTTGTCACACATGGTGGAAATGTTCATTGATCGGTTGAAGATTAAACAGCACACTGTCGCTGCACACAGAATAAATCTTCTCCGGGTGTAGTTGGAATTATCTTCGCTGTCAAGTCTAAAGCTTGCTCCAACCACCAACCAACTGAAGCCGTTTGCTAGACAAGTTACACCCCAACAAACGTTCATCAACCTTATCTCTATCGCATTGTGATGCACGAGAGCGGTCTAGTGCGAAAGTGAAATAAAAAATACAAGAAAAAAGATGGAACAAAACATTCATCTCCACGTGGGTTTCGCCGGTGGGTACTCGCAAGACCACCCTACTGGCCCGTAGGGTGACCGACTAATGGAACTTAATTCGTGATTTAGAAATCTAGCAAATAAGGGAAATTGAGCAACACCCTACATCTGCAGTCGGTATAAGGGTGTCCGATAGCGCGCAACGTTCTCGCGTATAGTTATAATTTCTGATGCCGAGATTCGCCGGCTGATAAGTGTCCGTTTTGCACGCGAGATACATACATTTGACAAAAAGTGGTGGCCGTTTGACGGCAAAGTCCCCAGCAACATCTGTGGCACGGTGCGGTGGTTAGGGTTCTCGGTCCACCCGCGGGCCAACAAACGTGGACCAAACGGTGGAAAACAGTACCGTACCGGCCGCCGCACCTAGTGCCAGTTGGGCTGGTGGCCGCGCAGCAATGATGATGAGAATCATGGGCTAAAATAAACCTCCAAAAATTGACCGGAAAAAATATGCGACCGCCAGGCTTTAGGATGTGTTTTATGGTCCCAGCGAGTCTTATCGGCGGTTCTGGCTTGCTCGGTGGTGAGATAAAAACAATACGACACATTAAAGTATTGTGCTTTATAATGGGTGGTTTTGCACGGCCACCCACCCCCGTCGGCTGGGGTGGGGCTCAGCAGAGCCGGAATCGGTTGGAAATCCGGCACAGCAGCGTGGTCGGACCGTACCGGCTAGGGATGATTTAAAATGCAATTGGAGGTAGGGATAGCCACGAATATTCTTCTTTGGTTGAAAGAATAATCGGACTTTGTTGGGCCTCAGAAGATAGTTTGATCAAAATTTAGTTTTGGTATAAAAATGATGCTCACGATGTGAATCGTTCACCCCTAAAAGACAGGAAAAGCAACGGCAATGATTCGCCCACGGACAGCTATAAAAGATCATCACTATGTTTCTGAGTTCAGCGTGCAACATGTATGCGTAATATGAGTTTATTGTGGGCACTGGTTATTTTCACACGCACAAAAAGTGGAAATGCTTTTACGTTTTTTTTCGTTGTTGGTTTGTTGGCTACTATAACAAATTCAAGTTTCCCGAAAAAAGCGATCAAATTTATCACACTTTTTTACCCATTTTGGAAATTCTCTGTATACTCTGTACAGAGAGGAAGAGAGAGACAAAAGTGATTGCGCGGGGATATCAAATAATTTATAAAAATATTATCACAGCTTTGGTTGGTTGAGGTTGTTGAAGTTGCTGTTTGTTTTTTTTTTATTTTTGTTGCAACATGCAGTCGCTGCATTCACTCTATCATCTCACGGTTATACGAGCCTTGGCAGCCTGTAGTGGGTTGATCAACTGACGAGGTTGTAAGTGAGTTACACGGAAGCATCATCGTGGTGCTTCTGTGGTTGAAGATTACATGGTGTTCGATAATAGTTATGATTCGGATTTTGTTGTGACAGTAACTTTCGCGCTCTAGGATAATGTAAACGGAGAAGGTTACGGAACCGAAGTTGTGTAAATTGTGCCTAACGTCTACTATGTTTAACCTCAATTATGCCCAACATCCGTAGGCCTGTTGTCCGTCTACCTAACGCGCACCCTATGGTATGTACTAAATTCTCAGGTTTTGATCAACTCATCTCTAAACATATAAAAGTGAACGTGAGTGTTTTACCCTACCCCGTAACATAGTGACAGTTATTAACAGTTTCCCATAACACCCGCCAGTGTCAAAAATGTCGCGACGATCGTTTTTACGTACCGGCCAAAATTGACGCACCTTCGATTTCCAAAGGAAATGTTAATTTTTGTTACGTTAAATGTGAACGCAAAAAGCTGTCTGGGCAACGATTTGAAAAGTGCGTATTGATTATTTCAGCATTTTTTCATGTTTTTGGTAAAATTGTTTGAATTCTTGGTGGGTTGTTTGATTTGTTTACAAGATAAAAAGCGGTTTTTATTACAAGATTGTCACTCTTGTGTACGAGTTGTCTGCTCTAAAGTATTTAAATATTGTTTCATTGAAAGTTATCCGCTGCGCAATTTAAAATGAAATGCTCTTTCATGATTGCTGGATCGATTTTGTCTTTAACAGAACAAGTTAAGCAAAATTCAAGAGTAAATCCAAGCAATAGAGTTCGTTGCAGTTGTACAAAAAACACTCTGTTACATGACAGAACCAAATAGAGCATGTTATTATGACAGATGAACCAGTTATGCTGCTATTGTCATTACCACAGAAACGTTTTGATACTTGACATAATGTTGTCAGTTCGTAAAATACTCTATTGAAATAATAAACCAATTCAGATCTTATATGCACAAGGGATTTTTTGCCAAAACAAATGATAATAAACTCTTTCTTCGATATTTACGCCGCTTTCAAACATCTGTCGTGAACCATGAACCAGCAGTTTTAGGTACGTTTGATTAGTATGGGAGCTGTCACATTGTTACCGGGTTGGTTTTACCATAACTTCAGAACGCCTCGACCGTTCTCCATCAAACTTGGTACAATTATTGACATAAGGGAATTAGCACAATGGCTTAACAAAACAGGTGGGGAGGTCAAATAAGTAAAAAGGGTTGCGTTTCTCTTGCATTTAGATTCGATTGCAGTTACACGTTTTTCTAATTCGGTGTCACGTTTATTTTACTAACAAATACGTCTTATTTCGATATATCTCTATATTCTATATTGTCACGTAAATTTTATTTAAATTACTGATGTTCCTTTGGAAGGGTTTCAATTTATCTGTACGGACGCATTCATTGTATCTGGAATGTGTAAAATTTAATTTCATGAAATGCAACAATTTCACTTAGTTCATGTAGGGTGATTTATGTATTTTGGCCAAGCGTTACGGCTCCTCTATTTTGGATATTTTCCATTTACTTTTGCCGTAAAAGTCCAAAATGGAGTACGCGTAACACCCGTCCAAAATATATAAAACACCCTATTCTTTGAATTTAAATTTAAAACAAATACCATCTAAAGAACCAGTAGGTATATAGACCAGGCATGTTAAAATATTCGAAGGTAGAATCGTCTACGCCTCCTGGTAGTGCATGTGCACGAGATCGGAAGAATATATAAAATCACAATACAGGTACAAAACAGTAAGAAATTAGGCAGTCAAAAAATTTTCTTTTTCTCATTTAGTCTACCTAGTTCTCTTTATTGAATTAAAAAGAGAGAAGGATGATTTGAATTCCTATTGCAGAGTAGGTAAAACATAAGTTTTCTCTCTCTTACCTATTATATAGCCTACCTATAGGTTTTGCCTATATAGTTTAGGCTTTTAAAAGCCGTAGTTGGCATTAATTACTCACAACTTTCAAAGTTCACTTATCTACGAACAGTTTGATATTTTGTACGACGCTTAAAACCCTTTTCAAATCAGTAATTCGGTACTCACCCTTTTGGTGGCTCCAGAGAGGAACTAGTCCCCTAATCCAAAGTGGCCTGTCTTTTGTGCGTTGTAAATTATCCGGTATAAGGTTATTTTTGAAACATAAAATGACCTCCTACGCGACCGACAGCCAAGGGAAGTTTATTACGGCTTCACAGCGCCCTGATGGTACCTGGCGCAAGCCCAGACGCATTCGTGATGGATATGTTCCACAGGAAGAAGTACCTTTGTACAAAAGTAAAGGAAAACTTTTTTCTCAAAAACCGGTTCTACCCCCAGGATTACCAGCGGAGATGGCTCACAAGGCGAAGGAGAAACGTGACAAAGCAGAACGTGTCAAGCAACAACGAGAAGCTGAAATTTCTCGTCGGACCACTCCAAATTCCGTCCCTGGCTTGTTGATACTAGCACAGGATGATAAAACGTATCAACGGCAGCAGCAACATCAAAAATCGCGACCAGCGAACTCTAAACCGAAAAAGAAAACGGTCGAATTGCCTGATGTCCTTCTGGAGCAGAAACAGATGGAGGATCATAACCGTGCACGTCCTCAACCTCTACAGAATCAAAAACAAGGAAGATCTAAACAACAGGATGACCTGACTGACACAACAAAAGCTATGGTTGATCTACAAGTAACGGGACTTAGCGATGACCATCCTGATCTCAGCAAGAAATTGCGCAAATTACGGAAGAAAATTTGCGAAATCGAAGTAATTGAAGAACGGTTACGATCGAATGACTGCCCGCGTCCAGACAAAGATCAGATTGAAAAGGCTAAGCGGAAACCGGAAATTTTAAAGGAGATCGAAGAGTTGGAACGAAGTATGGCTAAATGATAACAAGCTCTTAACTCCAGCACCACATTTATCACTCAAGTTTCCGTCGCTTTTAATGTGAAGAGGAAAGAGTGACATTCGCCAGCTAGAGAAACTATAGAGGACGCGTGGAATAATTTTACAGATTGAGTAGGAAATAAATTGAAAACAAAAATTTACACCATTAAAATACATTCGACTAACATCACACTCTATATGGTCTCAATTTCACTCTAACCTATCTAATATATACATATTATTACCATCCTTGACTTGAGTAAAATCTCACCTACGCTAAGTCTATATTTTTGGCCTAATATCAAGAATTTTCAGTTTGCCTGAACCTACATTTCTCGCGTTAAGCATTTATTCTTCCCCAACTTGAGTAAAAATTTTATGTAACTGACAGGTTTCCGTCAAATAATGAATGCATAATTTACAAATTACTATTACAATATATTAGAGCCTTATCTGTAACCAAAACCAGGCCCCTGACACGATGTCATATTTCCGTGGTAAGAATCGTAGCTCACTTCCTACACGATTTGTACAAAGCTAAAACTAATACATGAGCTCCCTAAACAACACCTAGTGCGAACACCTCATGAACACTCTGGCATCCGGGACAGGCTTACAGGATTTGTTGTGGGTGAAATCCGAAAAATGAGGGATCCAAAATCGGTATTAAAAATTCATGTTTCAACAATGTACATAGGGTCAGTCAGGCTTGCCATTTCCTTACTCATTGTGCAAAAAGTGCAACTTTTTTCATTCAACACAATGAGCAGAACTGCTGCCACAAATGAGAAATACATCCACGCAATGAGAAACAGACCAAAAATAAAGAGAAATATAAACAAACTTTGGATTCTCATTGTGCGAAAAATGAGAAATTTTCGAAATCGCTCGTACTGCAGTAAGCAACGGCACGGGAATTACATTGTTGCCAAATCTATCATCCACCATCGTCATATGCAACATTTTTTGCACTGTTGCCGCTGCGAGAAGACTAAACAGTTTTTTTGTGCCATATCATGGGCAGCCAAAAAGTTTATTAACACTTTGTTGCTCAGTTTGTTCCTCAATGACAAGAACAGTGAGCAGGTTGCTGAGCAATCACGATCAGTAAAAAAGAGAAAAGTTCAAACAAAACGGAGCAACATAAATCGCGACTGAGTAAAGTGTGAATTTTTCTCTTCTCTTTTTTTATTCCGAGGAGGAATCATCCGGGGCAGTAACCCGGTTTAAACCCCAGTGCCTCAGTCTATATTAAACAACAGAATGGGCATCATTTGATGTTTACACACAAGCGCTCTCTGTCAACTATTTATTTTATATGTAAAGTTTATCTGCGAGATATGCCATATTTGTATATTTCAATGTAAATTTAAAGTCGTATTGATACCTGATGTTTACCCCAAACGTTAAATAAGAATTTTTTATTTTATTTTTATAAATTTTGACTCACTAAACACTAAAAAATCCTTATTATAAGCTAGGGATTGACCAATATACCACTCTTCTTGTTAACTTTAGTTCTTCAAACTGCTGCTACTGAAAGTCACTATTATTGAGGTAAACTGTTTTTTACATTAAAAATTGAGGCGCTGCCTGGGACTAATTTTAATCAGGCCGAACGCATTTTAACCTATTTCCTTCCAGAGTTGCGAAAACGCAACGCACCCTTCTTTCGATTCTAGAGAAGGCCAGGTTTGATATATCAACAAAGAAATATTGAAGAAAAATGTTACTTATAACAAAATTGCAACCGTGTAAACATAACAGGTCTTGCTAATTTCAGTCAGCTGAAATTAGTAACTTTGCACTCGGAAGGCAAAGGCGAAACCGGTGAAAGCGAAAATGTCAATGACAGTATTTCTGGATTCGAATCCAATGTTCTAACCTCTCCGGAATGATAAAACTATGTAAAAATTGCATTCCACCTCCCCACCCCCTGTAAGTCCTTGCGTTTGCAGTTCTTCAGCGTATCGTTGCGGGACATAGGGACAACATTAAAAATACATCTCTGCAGTTTTTTCTTAGTTGATCTAAAACAAAACTTTCCTGAAAGTTTCATTTTTTTCTCTTAATGGTTAATGGGTTAATCGGCAAGGAATCCTAAATTTTACTAATGTATTGCAAACTTGTCCCAAAATTGTCACTGTGGTCATGACACTAAATGACGCAAGTGCTTACATGCTTGCTCCAATATGGTATGTGACAATTGATCGTTTGACTTTTAGAAATGCTGTAATCAGTGCTCAAAGTAGCGAGATGGCGATCATTTTCATCAGTAGCGAGGTGGCGGTTCTCTTCAGCAGCAATTTTTACTTCAGCATATTTTTTGTCGAAAACTCAGTAAAATGTGTTTGTATGAATTACATCTAATAAGAGATTCTGATAATATGAACAAAATAATAAGCTCATTTATTTTCAACTGATAGGCGTGTAAATATAAAAAACAGAACTTAATTCAATAAGATTGTGGACTACATTTAGCTCTACAAATGTTTTAGACAATATTTTTTATTTTTCCTGAATTCAGCGGTCAAAATTTGACACAGATCTGTGTAATTAGCATCACTCACTAGAAAAAAAAGTCGAATCTATTGGTTTAAAAATCATCGATTTAAAAGTTATGTGAAAACTTTTTACACACTTTTTAAATACCACGAACCAGCTCGTGCCAACTCCGTCGAAAAATCCATTGTCAGCATTGCTAAACTCGGTCACTGTCCTGTCGCGTTAAACAAGTTGCGCTCGAATGGTTCGTTAACCCGAAGCCGACACCATCCATAAAGCTGAGTTGGCGTCGCGCGATGTCGAATATGTTTATTTGATTCTGTGAAAGACAGACGAATCACATTTCATTGCACTTCAAACTTTGTGAGCAAATGATAGAATTAAAGCTTCGCTAGGCGTTAACAAGAAGACGCTTAGAAGCTTAGAAAGAGTCGCAGGTGTTGGTCGTTTAGTTATGTAAAATAAAATGTCAATATAATACCATAACCATTCCCAGTTTGTTATAACAAACCAATTATTTCATTGAAATTCATTAACTCGTTCGGCCGATTGTCAGCTATCGATCATCAGTTCATTGGTTGGTTTTCCTCCGAAGCCCCCACATTCCACTGCCGGAATCCCCTCTCCACCAAGCACCAAGCTGGTGGGCGTTTTCGCGAGCTCTCCAGAAAATGTGAAAATAACCACAACAGCAGCAACAGCAGAAAAAAAAACTATCGCAGACGGAGGAAAAAGGCAAGCGAGAAAAAAAACCTCCCGATAAATACGTTCTGATAAACAACGGTTGGTGTTTGACTCACTCTCTTCCCGTTCTGATCGCTAGCCCGGATTGTGGGCACTATGCTTCTATCCCATATGCTCATATGCACCGGCGTGGCATCGGCCAGCCCCAGCGGCAGCAGCAGCAGTCTCGCTTGCGGGTGACCCCTACCGGACCCCGGTTCCCCTCGTTCCTCCCCTCCCGAGAAGCACATCCGCCGTTTGATTTGCCTGCTTTGCCGTTCAATGTGTTCTCCCATCCTGCTTTTGATAGTACAATTGATTATTTTAATAAGAGTATCCCATTATTATATTTTATTTATTTTTATTGGTATCGACAATCGAACAGAAGAGAGCACACGGCTCGCTGTAGTGTGTGGTATTGGTGTCTTATCGCGGATCCACACCAATACCAGCAACGCGGATGATCAAGAAGCGGCGGCAATTCACGACCGGTAGAGATCTCTCGGGGATGGCAGGCATGGTATACGGAAAAAGTGCACAGGATTACCATTGAACGAAATAAACATCATCAGACCATCGGACAGGCGCGGAATGGAACGGAAGGAACACGGTGCATCATGTGGTCAGCCTTCGTGTCCTTTGCATCTCGCTCTTCCAATCGCTGCTGCTGCTGCTGTTGCTGCAGTTGCTGTTGTTGTTATTGTTGTTGATGATGAAGCCGACAAAACCGAACGCGGGCCCTAATAATGTTGCCAGGCAGGGACCGGGAGACCACATCGCAAAAGCAAGCTGTTGAACGCGCGATCTACCAAAACTGATACCGCGAGGGGCCAAAACGCGCGCGCGATTGCTCGGAAACGATTAAATAGGTTGCACACAAATAAAGCGGACATTGCACATATGTTTTTGGACTACAGAAGAGAAGCAGAAGGAGGAGGAGGAGGCGGAGCGCACGGGGGGTTTCATCCTGTTGCTCAAGCGAAAAGGTGGAGTGAGATGGCTTCGGGATTGCACTTCGACCCTTTTGCGGGCCCGTTCGATTGCATTTAGGAGTGTGTAGATTTCAAAGAAATCCCCATGATGTCAAGTTTATGAATTTTCGTAGCTTCAGCGTTTATCGTTTTGAGCGAAATTCCTATCGTAAATCGGAGACGTGCTTGACACTCTTTCACCAACTGTCCTTTATCGGGATTATTTACGATCTAGGTTTTCCTCGACGCTGAAGATTTCAATTTCAAAGAGTAATTCCAGAACCAGTAGGTATAAACCAACACAATTATAAATATTTTTACTGATAAACTATTGGTCACACTTCTAGTAAAAAAACAAGAGAAAAATATCATTTTGGTTCACTCTTGTACCTACTACTTGCCGCTGTTGGCTTTGCGGTGCACGAAATCATATTCATTTAATACCCTCGCTTCTGGTGGTGACAACAAAGCTGAACAAGATTTGAATGCATTAAAGTGCGATTTGAAGCAAAGGTAAAAATATACTGAAATCAACGTCCACAGGAGGACCAATAAAATAATGAGCCGATTCACGATGTCGCCGTTGTTGTGGCTTCACGTCCCGCGCGGTTGTTCCGTAACTGACACAGAATCTGGCCAAACAACGGCCAGCAAGAAAGTGCAAAGCAATTTGTTCCACGCTTTCTGAGCTCCGCTCGCTCATACTGAAAGGGACCTTAATTAGTCACAATCGATCGAATGTGGCCGAGCGAGCGAGTGAGCGGTAGAACCGCATCCACCGCGAATATCTCGCTAGGTGAAATCTATGCTTCAACTCGACTCCTGCTTGCTGTTGATGGAGGTGTTCGAGGACTAATTTCTAGAATCGTCGTCCCCAGTGGCAGTAGTAGCCGTAGAGGAGGACACACGACATAGCAGTGGTTACAATCAATCTGTAATTCTGAATCCGCTGCAACCGACAGACTTGAACTAATCTGGGTGAGCTCTCGCTGTTTGGAATTTAACATTGGATGCCTCCGACAGTGATGCCATTGTTATAAAAAATAGTATAATATTTAAAAGAAATAAAATTGAACTTTCAGGGCGGTTGTTTTTGCAAATATGAAATAGGTATCTTCAAATAAACTTAGTTGGGGCAGTCCCTGATAATGCGGCTTGCAGGATCGATTAAATAGTGGTTTTTTCGAGTTTATTACGTTAAAACTACGTGTGAGTTAGGTGAAATGATGTTTCAAACACATTTTGGCAGTAAACGAGTTCCAAAGCATTTTAAAATGAAATGTTGGACTCTGTAAGGTTGAACTTGAATTGTAAAATGTAGTATAGGTTGTCACAGATTGTCCTCAACCGCGCACCCACCATCTACCTTCAACCCAAACAACCACAAATGAACCAGTAGGAAGACAAATCTCGGACCATCAGTGATTGACAACTTTTTATAGCTGGACCCATGGAAAAAATTTCATCATTCATCCCCCAGGCCTTTATACACTGTCCCAAGCGCACTGTTATTACTGTCTACAAAGTAAATCAAGCGCAACAAGTGGTGGGCGCTTGCGGTAGTCGACAAAAGCTTTAAACCATAGAGTCACATCCGCCTTCCAACTCTCGCGGCCAAACAGCTAGTGCGTAATATTTATAACGGGAATCTATCGTCAAATCCCAAAACCGACCATTACCAAGCGCCTCACTCTCCCTGCAGCCTTACTTACTTACGTTACCAGCCGAGAGCTAGGATGGCTCTTGCCGTATTAAGAATTCCGCTCCATTGTACTCGGTTCCGGGCTACTCGTCGCCAATTCATTGCGCGTCTCGACACACGCAACAACATGTTCGTGCCACCTTGCACGTTGGGTCCCTCAATTCCCAGTGCCGGTGGGGTTCTAGAAGAGAACAGATTTCATTGCACAGTCGTCCGGCATCCTCGCAGCGTGACCGGTCCACCGTAGCCTCCCAACGTTTGCCCGGTATACGATGGAAATCGCTCCAAGTAGTGCCTACAACTCGTGGTTCATACGCCTACGCTACTCTCCGTTTGTACTTCGCAAAAAATAGTTCGTAACACCTTGCGTTCAAATACGGCAAGTACATGTATGTATGCCTTTCGTAAGAAAAGTTACTATCTCAAGTCCATAGAGAACTACCGGTCTGATTAGCGTTTTGTACATCGTCAGCTTTGTGTGGCGGCGTATGCACCTTGATCGAAGCGTCTTGCGGAGGGAAAAGTAGGCTCAATTTCCAGCTTGAATGCGCTGTTAAATCTCTTTACTTGCATTATTTTTGGCGATGATCAGAGATCCTAAATATACGAATTCATCAACCACTTGCAATACATCGCCGACGCCATCCATAATCATCCATAATTTGTAGCCCTGTCCTTCTAGCCTCCGTTTTTATTCTGGCGTAGACTACTTCCACTGTTCCAAAACTTTCAGTAATGATGTCGAGGTCATCTGCGAAGGCTAGGAGTTGGCTACTCTTGCTGAAGATCGGTCCTCTCGTTTCGGTGTCCGCTCAGCGGTTTACACCTTTAATAGCGATGTTGAATAACATACTGGATAGTTCATCCTCTACCCACAACCATCTGCGCGATTCGAAAGGACTCAAGAGTGCCCCGAAACTCGCGCGTAGCGTCAGTTTATCCGGAAAACCGTACTCGTTCATTATCTGCCATAACTGTTCGCGTTCAACTCTATCGTATGCTGTTCTGAAATCCACGAAAATATGATGCGTGGGGACGTTGTACTCTCGACATTTCTGCAGCGTTTGCCGGAAAGTAAAATTATTCTGCAGCTGACCGATTTCTCGTCGGATCTTTGCGAGATTGAGAGCCAGCACTCTTGTATCGTTTGTAAGCACTCCTAGGTTAACTTCTGTTGCGTCTCCTTCTGGTATTTCGCCGCTTTTTCCTCCTCAGAATCGTGTCAACTGATACCACGCTCATCGATACTTTGCCAAATCCCCACAACCAGCATAGGTCTCCCTACAGAAATTAAAAAAAGTTACTAAAATTTTTAATATTTTGCTCCTACCAGTATCATTTTATATCAAACTTGCACCAAAATCTGCAAAAATAATGGAATATGCATTTCGAGTTTCCACCACTATTGGTACTACCACAACTACTGGAGCATCTACCCTAGTACTTCTAATAGGTCCGCGGCCAAAAATGTGCCATACAGTCATGGTGCCATGGCTCGCCTCGAGAAAATATTTATATCGTAGAAGCTGGGATTCATTGAGAAGGTGATTTGGTGGTTGGCAAAGAGTATTTTGAGTCAAAATTTTTGACAAACAACAGCAAATAGGTATTTCCCCCTGACGGTCTCACTGACTGGGGTCGAAACGCAGGGAAATGGAACATTGACTGTATAAACTATTGCTAAAAAGAACCTCACCGTTTAGCTTATAAAGCGGAAACCTACTCTTTACCAATATAACAGCTTCAAAACCTGATTTAGTTTGTGTTTCCTCAAGGAAAATGAAATATAACACGTACCTATTTGTTTGACACTTTTTTATTACTTTTGTTACTGTTGCCTGTCATGGTATGCATCAGTTGGAAATCAGCAATTCTTCTCCATCAATAGTCGTAAAACAACATTCCTAAACAGACGCCGGCTTTCGAACAAGGACTACCCACGTTGCATAATTTACGACCATAGAAAAAATGAAAAAAGGATCGTTCTACGTTTTATTGCCAACATTCAAACATAACATGTTGGTGTTAAGAATGTTAATTGTTTTGGTAAATGCACTTCATTCATGCATCCTTCCATCCTTACGTGTCTGCGTTACTTTACTGTGTGAAAAGGTTTTTTATGCTATTGTCAGCATCTGTTAGCCATCTTTGGAGGTTCACACATTTTTGTTCGAAACAATTTCGTTCGAATTTTAATATTCAAATTTATTCGCCAAATCACAAATCTGGAAACACTTATTTATATTCCTTCACTTCGGCAGTCAGCTGGTGATAGCCCAGACTGGTACAGTACTAACACTACACACCAAGCGGGAGATGGAAACAACAGAACTGTGCTCGCAATCAGATTCCCTCCGCAGGACTGTTTTGCTCCGTAAGCACAAATCATGCAATCCGCGGTCTTATGGGATCGAACCCGACAGCTCGGAGGAAAGATTAGTCCCGCATACAGTCGTACAAACATTACTGTAACTAACAACCCACCCCGCGCGACCACGGGCGCGGAGAAAATCTGCAGTGTCGCGCGAAAAGAAAACATCACAACCCCGACGAAATCCGTCTCATAAAGAGATCGAAGTTACGCCACACCAGTTCCGAGGACGGTACTAATTTTCAGCGTGCCGCTGTTTCCCCTGTTCTATAGAGTGGTGAAAAGTTCAGGGAACGACGACGGAGAACTAAAGGGATACTTCATATTGTGACTTGCTCTCTAATCACATTTCATCATCACCATCGCCATTCGCTGCTGAGCTAGCTCACTGGCTTGGCTGCCTGATGATGGTTGGTGTGCCTTGGCAATGGTGGACAGTGCCAACATTGTCATCGTCATACTTCAGACCGGGTCCGCCGGCCGGATGCACGGTAGGAGGTGAAAGAATCCAGATCCTCCAGAAGGTATCGAATTCTCCGTATTGAGTTGATCCGGTCGTTGGTAAGGTAGGCAAGCAAGTGGAAAGAAGTAAACACTCGAGCATTTATTTTCCATATTGATGACTTAATTTAGACAACCATCCCAGGCTATATCGCTGTGGTGCTGTTCGGTTCTACAAAACCGGTCGGAACGTAAGGAATGGAACTCACATATTAGTATGGCTGCTGCTGTGGAAAGACTTTCAACAAATGCAACCAAAGAGCTTGAACTTTCGTGGCTGGTGCAAACAATTTTTTATCCTGAGGGAAATATTTAACATGAAGCAAATCAACTTGCGGACTGATTTTTGGCAATATTTTATTAACTTTACGACAGACTTTAGGATATTAATTTGACCAATTGACTAATGTGCTGTTATGTTGCGACTCATATCCTACTGCGGTACACTTTAACGGCTAACAAGGTACTAACGCGGCATGATCTTGCCTTGGAAATCCGGCTCCTATGCCGCATTCGTCTGATCTCACGCGCCTGAAGGTCGTCGTAATCGAATACCACATCGCATTAAGACAAGCTTAGAGGGAACCACCACGCAATACCTACTACACAGAGTCCAACCGAGAGAGAGAGAAGAAGGAATCCACCATGCGGCAACCTTCGCCACATGTGGTGATGATAATTTCCACCTGATAAAAAGGCAAAATTACACAATTAGCACTCTGAAATTGTATATTATTAAAATAAATTATTTTAGCCTCTCAACGCGCGCGCTCCGAGTGTCGCACCCCTTTCGGCACGGCGAGCAGGCGATTATGTATGGTGCGGCGGCAGGCAGCCTCGTAAATAATAAATTGATGCTAATAAAATGAACAACCTGAACCGGCGGTCCTCGCAAATGGGAATACCGGTACGCAAATCGGGAGGCTGCTGCCCGCGGGAAGCACGAACCTGAAAGACGCGTGATTTTTATCCGACCCGATCAGGACCACCTGGTTTGCGGGCCGGCGCGCGATTAGTGGCTATTAGAGGAACATACTTCACATCCCCGTCATCATCATTTGCCGGCTGTTGGCCATCGTACTGGAGCAACAGTTTCCACAGCAACAGGCGTCGATCGCCGGAAAGAGAGAGGGAGCGGCTGCCAACGGTTTATGAGCGTTTAAGCGTTTCACACATGCTAGGCAGTAGAGAAGATAATATAATGATGACGGCGATGACGACGGTGATAATAATGATAGTATGCATAGTATGTATAGTGTGTAGCGATAGCATTACCGATGACGGCGGTGTACATGCATGCCCATCATAATTAGCATAAAATCTGCTCCACGAGCGATGAAACATTCAGCCCACAGGCGGCTGTTGGCGAAGCAAAATGTGTTAATTCTCGGAAGATGAACGCACCGGCAGTCACGCAAGGCGTATTTAACCAAGTAATTGTTGGATAAAATATTTCTTTTCCATACCAGTTTAAGTCAGAGATAATGTTATCCAGATATTCATCGATTTATATCAATTAAATTTAGAATACTGATCGATTCGATTATTATTTCTTTACGTAAAATAATATTCAGAAAATTTCTAAGCTTTTTATAATTCTCACACATAATTGAAATGTATGTGAAGGATGAATGTTCTCTGTGGAATTCACAAATAATTTCCATGTGGTAATTTTTCTTTTTCTGACCGCACCATTGGCAAAAATGTATTTGATTTTGTTGCCATCAACTACATTTTGAGTGTCGCTAAACTTTGGCAGATTAATTTTATAGATTTTAATCAGCTATCACTAGATAGTGCAACGCGGGCTCGCAAAGATGTCGACTGGTGCTAAAAAGCATTTGCTGTTTTTTTTCTAGGTTGTACCGGCCATAGTCTAATGCTCGTTGTTCCTTGCTGCTTGTTTTTTAATTGATTTATTAGCGACAATCATACACTATGCACATCCCTGCGAGAATGTAGTCCATGTTCGAACATAATGCAAGAACGTGAGCTGCTTGCTCCGGTGAGCTCCGAGGACAAAAACCAGTTCTGCACTCCCAGACTGCCAGCCATTTGTCAGATAACGAAAAATCATTTAACTCAATCAGAACGGTAAGCTTTCTAAAAATAAAAACTACAATGTCGTTAGTTCATTTTCTGATGAATTTTCACATTTTTCAATATCAGAACTTCGAATTGTTGTTTAAAGATTTTTTGCTGTTTAGATCTGATCTGTATTCTAATTCTGCTTCGATCCTTTTAGGCATATTTTCTTCATTAACAATTTTATCTTTGCTTTCAGAATTTTTTTTTCGATTTAGTCACTTCTTAGTTGCTTTTTCAATTCGACTGAGTTAATGATGTGCCGAACTCTTGTAACTACCCACTTGAGAGGCTAAAAGTCATCTTCAACAACTCTACGGTTAATGTCGATACCCTCCGCAAATATTAGGCGTTTTCGCAATTGTCATGCCACTTCTTCATACATTGTGAAGCTCCTTCCAAAACGATATTGAACCACGCACGGTTTGACAGCACGTTACTTTGCCTCAAAGCATCTAATGTCACGAAAGTGTCTCACCCGCTTTTCTGATGCTTGAAGTGGAACCATGTTGGAAGCATTGTTCACTATTACTTACCTTGCTTAACTGAATCATTTGCTGCCTTGAAGTCTACGAATAGATGGTGCGTTTGCAAGTAAAATGCTCGCAATTCATCGAGGATTTTTTTTTCTTTCCTTGTGTGGACTTGTCACTGCGACCAGTACCGTTGAACTATTGTGATATCATCCTGGTGTTTGCTGTGTAATCGGCACTGCATTTCTTTTTACGATAATCGCTATTGAATGAGCTTATTAGTTTTATGCGTGCTTGTGTGTAATGGGATTTAAGCGTTTTCTCAAAACTTGCTCTACTTCACACACTCGTTCCTCACTGTCAGTACTATCCCTAATTACATCCGACCCTGGCGAGGACGCATTGTGTTCCTGTGACCACTACGCTTAAATTACAAGAAACACTGAAATTAAATAAAAAAGAAAACTTTCCAATTAATTCTACTAAGTATATTTATTCGCGACAGATACGTATTTCGCCTACGACTTGCAGGCTGCATCAGTGTCTGTTTTCGAAATTCGATTCAGTTTGATTTTTGCCAACGTTATCGTAGGTATTTGAAATTAAATTAAATATTCACATTTCATAGCATTCGTCACCGTGAGGAGTAGTTGACATAGCGTCGCTCGCTGGTTTTTTTGTTTATCATACATTCGAAAGCAGGCTTTTAAAAAAAATTGAGACAGAACAAGAACAAGGGCATAAAAGATCAGTAAGGCATTGTTTAAGCATAAAATCGACCCTAAATCTGTTAAAAATAAAGCAACCAGCACCAATGGAAAACATTGAAGACAATTTTTAACCATTTAACGGGAAACTAGCAGTCATCAACTTTTCGTCGTTCAGCCCAATTTCGGAAGCAGTTTTTGGGCCCAAAAGCGGGGTTCTGTTTAAAAAAATGTAAATACTGCATTCTTCTTGCCAATCTGAACACAGCGAACATATTTTCATGAACAGAATTTTTGTTTCAAACAAAAAAACTGCTTTTGAAATTGGCAGAATCGATGACGACTAATTTCACCTTAATGAAAATACTGATATATTTACAGCAAAATCATCGATAAATTAAAAAAATATTTGATAACAATTGGTTAAAAATAGAAGTCTTACTTACCTACTTACTTAGTTGGTATTACGTCTTATGACAAGTACTGGATAAATTAATTCCTCCATCTAACTCAGTCCAGGGCAGCTGGTCTTGTCACCTCGCTTGCTGTGCCCCTCTTCATCTTGTTTCTGCTGGATTCGATGCGAAAACCATCAGTTACTTTTTGAATACTGGGTTCACCGTAGAGACGCGGGAGTTCGTGGTTCATTCTTTGTCTCCATACACAGTTTTCTTGCACGCCGCCAAAGAAGGTTCTTGGCACTAGCCGTTCAAGAAACGCCAAGTGCTCACAGGTGTTCTTCTAGCATTGTCAACGTTTCACGCCCATTAATCTCACGGTTGATATTGTTGTCCTCCGTTACCAGTGAGCCAAGGTACACGAACTCGTCGACTACCTCAAATTCATCCCCGTCGATTACCATGGTACTGCCTAAGCGCATATACTTCTTAGTCTGGAGTACTGATCTTCCACGGCCACAAACGTTCTGCTGACAGCATCCACGTCTTCGTCGTCAAAGCAGATAAATTGACTGGATTTACTCAAAATCGTGCTCCGCATGTCGATCGCGGCTTGTCACTTTCAAGCGCAATGCTAAATACTAAACAGGAAAAACCATCTCCTTGCTAAAACCTCCTGCGATATTTATAAAAATCTAACAATCCACCCGCATCCCCGGAAAGCCGTTTTTTCAAAGCTCTTGTCGGATAAACCTATCATACGTGGCTTTGAAATCAATGAAAAGGTGGTGCGGAATCCGTGGCACTTTTGCCACAAGGTGAAGATTTGATTCGTTGAGACCGACGCTCTATAAAGCTAACCACAAATCTATTGGCTAATGCCGACTGTCGATAGAAGATGACTTGAGCGAATACTTTGTTGGGGGCATTGGAATGATCGCTCGGTTTTGCTCACAATCCAGCTTATCGCCTTTTTTGTAGACAGGGCAAATAACTCCGTCTTTCCACTCCTCCGGTAGTCCGGTAGTTTGGTAACCTAAAATCAAATAAAAAGTAACCTATTCCAATTAAATTCTACTATCTATGACAGATAGATAAGACCCTCAAAAAACTTCAGTAATTTTGATAAGTTCCGCTTCTATACCACCCTTTGCTGCTGCTTTAGTGTTTTTTAGCCGTCGGATGGCTTCTTTAATTTCGCTTATCACTGGAGGTGACTTGCTGCGCCGATGTAATCACTTCCTATTCACTATTAGGGTCTTCCACCTGCACACCATTCAGCTGTTCATCGTAGTGCTGCTTCGATGAAGTCAAAGCAAACGATACTGTCAATTTCGTCTTTTAACCAATGTTTTCTCTTTGACTATTGACTATTTAATAATTGGTAGGGTTTCATTTACGTCATTCTTGCTTCATTCAATCCAATTACATGCAATGTTGCAAATTGAGCAAAAAGCAAACGATACCTACTCTCACGCGAGCGAGTACGAAAAGTATAGCATTCAATGCTTTCGCCACTGACACAAACATACGATAAATAGCCACCGTTGCTGCGAACAGACATTCTGCTACCTACACACCTGTGAACGCACAGCCTCGTAGCGTATTTCTTCACCAGCAAACAACTCCCGAGTAGCCAGCTGCTCGTGAAGCCTCACGGTACATTGGGTTATAAATTTTGCATAACGTTTTCTTCCATAATCAATTTTACATCTTACGTCCTCAATTTTACACGCGGTGGGAGTGCGAGCCCTCGCAAGTGATCGGTATTAGCTGCTCAGGATGCAATAACGAGCGAGAGTGACATCCGTGGCTGTTAGGTAAATACACACTTGCAAACACTCGTCGCAGTGCATGAATAAATTAGAGCGAGAGTCCGAAAACGATGCTTATTGGATTATTGGAAAATTGGATCACACGAGAGTGGGTTTCGCAACACTAATTTTTCAGATTTGTTTTAATTCACCCGAATACGTTTTACTCTGTTCACTGAAGTGTTTGGAGCGTCTTAGTAGAATACGAAACCTGGAATGAAATAAAAGGAAAACTTATCCAATTTAATTTAATTAATTTAATACTTTAATAATTTAATCCAATTTAATACTACTATACATAGTAGAATTAAATTGAATAAGTTTTCTTTTTATTTCATTCCAGGTTTTAACTAATGTTTTTCGGTTACTTTGTTTTTTATTAAGATTTAGATTTAGTTCCGATCGGTTTCTAATTCCGGTCACTCAACCAAGGGAGTCGACTTTTCAAAGATTGAATCAAAAATTATAGTCAATGAGCATGATGTTATTATAAGCGTACTCAATGAAGAAACAGTTCAAAACTTACAGTTCTAGAATTATGATTTCTTTAAGGTAGCGGTGTCAGAGAAATGCCTCCCAGTTGGCTTCGAGGTATGACGCTGGCCTAATAAGCCAGTCGTCGAATGGTCGAATCTCGACTGGGAGAGGCTGTTAGAGTCAATAGGATCATAGCAACTGGCCCTGCAATTGCCCTGCACTCTAACAGCTGGCTGCGAAGTCTATCGTATAAAAACAGAAGGTCGAGTTTCGATAACGGAATGTAGCACCTATGCTTTGCTTTGTCAGAGAAATTCTGAAAATTACTCTTGAAGTTTTCTGAAAAATAGGAGATCTCGATTTTTTTTAATTTTTGTTTTCATTTAAAAGTTTATTAGCTACTCCCGTCTTCATGAAATTCTGGGACTCGTTGGCCCAATTTTGTGCGATAAATTTGAAACATATGCCTGGCCCGCATTTGCCAGGAACGGAAAAAATATAAATGCAGGTGCTTTATTAACTATGTTTTTGCAGTTTCTCGATTCACTTTATCTAACCCGGCACTGGTTCAATATATTATGGCATCAACAGCAAATAAAAGCAATATTTTCTGCTTCTGCTTCTGAAGCAGTCATTTTAAAGTCAATAATCAGCTTATAAAATTAAAAGCAATGTTCCTAAGGTACTTCCCCGCGGTACTCCCGAGTTATTTCTCACTGATTAGAAACAGTGTATCCGAATTTAAATCTGAAATTAAGTTTGACATCCATTATCCATTTAAGAACGACACGTTTTTCGCAATTTTTCCGAAAATCGTTACTATGAAATAGCTATAGCTACCTCTACTGGAACGTATCTAACTACAGCACTCGTTCGCTAATTGCACGAATGAGGCGATGCAATTAGCGAATTTTGTTTTTTAATTGCACGATGGTTGCCAATATTTATTGTAAAACGTGATGCGTTATCACTGTAAAGAACTCTTCACATGCATTCACACGTACGCTAAATTTTGGGAAAAACATTTAAATTTTTACAAACGAACTAAAAGCCTATTAAAAATGTGTTCAATTAATCAAAGTTTAGCCAAATTTGAATGAATTTGCTTGTAATGTATCTACGTAATGCAGAGATAGAGAGTTTGCATTCGGCAACGCTGCATTTTTGTTTATAGCAACCACCTGGGAAACCACGTGTAGTTTGACAGATAACTGCTTTTTAGTTGCACGATCGTGCAGTTAGCGGACATGCAATTAAAAGACGGTGCGATTAGAGGACGTGCAATTAGCGCACGAGTGCTATATTACGGGATACGAAGTGTAGCTTTTAAACTAGAGTTACGCAGCTTTTGTACCTTGTGGGCCACTTCAACGATTTGATATAGTCGTTTTGCCAAAAGCTTACACTAACACAATTGTATGTACTTGTGCTTAAAGGGTTATAATGTTAGTTATACAACAAAATTTTTCACGACGGTGGAAAACTCAAAATATGATGTACAATACTGATGTAGTATTTAATCATGGTTTTATATCATGTCACCAATTTAAAATGAAATTTAGTTGATCTTCTTACCTATTATTATGGAATAGATATTCGCACTGAATATTTATTTTGACGACATGCAGAACCTTTCAAATCAAGTTTACCATTTGTATTTCATCGATTTTTGAAACTACTCATTCATCGATCTAGCATTCCGCTTTCGGGATTGCTGATGATGATTAAAACGCTCGGCTATTACCGAACCGCAAGCCATAATTGTGGTCATCAAATGACAAATCTGTGATAGCAGCCGCCCTTTCTAGCCTCAGCTTATCGCATTGGTCGAAAATGTTCCCCGATTCCGCTCACGGCAAACCGGTAATAAACAGCTAATGAAATACTGTTATGATACTGTACATAAATTCAGTAATTATTGCATCTTTATCGGAAATCTCGCACCATGCTTATAACGCAGTAATATGTTTGATGTGATGTTTCATTACGGAAGTCGCTGTAGTCTCTTCCGTTTCAGTGGGATGTGAATTTTCAGCTCCTTAGGGCAATCACGGAACGTTACAATTGCACAAATCATCTAACGATGTTCACTCGATAGATCTTTTCCGAATATTTATTTTAACACAATTTAACTTGGGTTCGCTGCTTGCTTTTCATGTTAAAATCTTTTACACTTTGTCAATAATTGAAAGCCATCGGCTTCGAATAAACATCTAAATTGCAGTTTTTTGACAAAGATCCACTACAATACCCACCGAGATAACCGTCAGCATGAAGCCATCCATAAGCAGTGCCAGTTGAGAAAGGGATTGAATCAGCCTTCCCGTTCACAAAACGGCAATTGGAAGATTATTGATGACCGCTTATCGGGCGACCAAAGGCTTCGATAATGCTAATGTTTAACGACCGGCTCAGCAGATTGTGGTGTATTGTTGTTGCACTCGCTGGCTCCGCCGGCTATACAACTCCCACCATCAACCACCAACAACCAACAGCTAGCTAGCTAAATCATTAGGCTACATGCGACGAGTGGAGACGCTCGGTAGTTAGTTCCGACTGACCGCAATCGCAAACGGAGGCTGCCTAAATTCGGAAGAGCGAAAACGAGCTTATCACCGGGGGTTCATCGCAGCCATCATCACATCGTCAATTTACGTTTGCCGAATGCCGCTAAATCACTGTCGTTATGGTTGAAAGCCGCAAACTGCGTGGTATGGGTTATTTCACGCACCACCAGGGCAGATGCAGATGTGTACACCGCAGAGAGGTGCATCAGGTATTGCAAGTTCCAAGTTCGAATTACGATATTTGCAATGGATTTGTTTTTTTCTGCCTCTCTATCTCTCTTTGGCTACCAAAACACGATTTCGGACAGACCGCGATCAAACCGACCAGATAAAAGTTGATTTTTTTGGGGGGAAACTGAGAGTTGCAGGACGTTTTGAGCATTTCGCGCGCAATGGATGAGAGAGGAGATGCATAAAATAGCTTTACGATACATAAATTTTGGTACGTCCGATTTCCGATTGAACACATCGGATAAAACCTGCGTGGCTGTTTTTTTGCAAATGCTTGGTTTGCAAGTTGAATTGCAGTTTTTTTGGTTAAAACATTTACACTACCGTATAATAAGAATTTTTATAACATTATTGAACTAGCAATACACCGTAGCAGTAGATCGTGATAGTAAAAGCGAAAAAAACATCGCTTCAAAATAATCTCCCCCTCACCTAAACAACGTAACATATTTCTCCCCTGAGTCCTTGAGTGGCCACAGGCACGACTCTTGTAATCTCAAAATCGTTAGGCAGTTTGACAAATCAGTCGCTAATTTTTTCTGCTTCACCACAACCCGCAATGTTGGCTATTTTTTATCTGTTCCGTTCTGCTTCCTTCTTACCCCTATCGCCCTTCTCGTGTTTCCCGCGCGCGTGCGGAGGAAAAAGTTTCCATTTTTCCGCTGCATTTGCTTGCCACAGTGAGAAACTCTACTCAGCAGCAGCAGCAGCGACACTCCAGTGTGATTTTTTTTTTGTCGCTGCTTCATCATATTTTTTTCGGTTATCTTTCCCTGTGCTCGGGATGGCGCGCCCGGTTTTTATGCATCCAGGCACAGGATGGCGCGATCCCGATGCAGAGCGTTTTGTATATGCTTCGCGCGTTGCCTACCCTGCAGGCGTAATACTCCTGTTCCACATTTTTTCCTTCACCCCAACCACCCACCACTGCATAACCGCCCGTGCCTGTAACCCGCGCTTGCACTATGCGGCAAGTGGCTAGTCGGTCGCTTTCTCTCACTTTTATGATTGATGTAATTTTAAAACCGCTACCTGCGCTATCGGGACGTTATCTTTAATTTTTATGAGAGTTGCAACCCTCATTTTGCCGGCTTGGCGCTTTTTTCAGCCTCACATTCGCTCTCTCTCTCATACAGACACACACACATACTCTTGCTCACTCCACCTGGCACACTGATTGCGATGGCAGTTGCGCTGGTCGCCGGACTGGAAGATACCGATTTTTCCGGCGTATTTTCGCGAGCTGGAAATTGTACACACTATGCCAGGATTCCTGGGCTCAGCTATATAGTATAATAATTTTGATGGCGAATAAAAGCGAATGAGCAGATAAGACAGTTTGTCGCCCGTTCCACTTCACTGCTAGCTGAGGCAGGAGGTTTTTTTTTTCTAGCTGTCTGACTGACTCACCACGATGAGAGGTGGTTCCACGTGAATCCTTGATATTCCCGGCTTGGTTTGTTGGTCCGTCAGTCAGTAGTCATTGTGACGACTGGTAGCGGCGGTCAAGCAAAATGGTGTGCTCTTTTTTCATCTGATGGTAATTAGCGCCTGCTCGGAGGCGATTTTAAATTGCTTCGTGGATTTGTTGGGATGATGATACGACTGTGTGTAGGTGTTTTGGACTTTGAGAATGAACGGTACGCGGATATGAGCTTGATTTTGAGCAATCTTCTAATAATACTTACCTTGAATACGTAACTTAAAATTTCAAATGCCCTGTGACTCACATCAGCGACTCAGTTTCGGTTGCCTAATTCTTTTTATTTATGCTTACAGTTTCTGGCCATATGTATCAGTTTCTAGAACTTGCATGTATCGCCCAGCTAGCACCAACTCGTATATCAATGTACGAAAATTATCGTTAATATCCTAACAAATTCAAAATCGTAACTAAAGCTAGATAAAGTGAGACCAAGTTGGTTTTCTATCGTATATAATGATAATAACTAACATACATACGATTTTCAGCATGAAATCGTATAGTAGAACGGAGCGACTCGCGCTTAATCGGATATTATCGTGTATAAATACTTATATAGTCGTAATCTTATTCGTAATCACGTATATCGCCTCCAAAATAGTACGGATATCCCGATTTTGCGCATGAAATACGATTTATTAGCATGTATATCTGCACGTAATGCTGATTTTTATCTTTTTTATACATATGAAAATACTAGCTGGACGTCCTTTACGAGCGATAAAATAATTTAATGTTTCATGGCAATCTTAAGAGCGCACAAATTCAGATTCACACAACAATTTCATCGATGACTCTTGTACAGAAACCAATCAAAATACATTTAATTTTAGTTACAATAAAAACACCATGGAAGATGTTTTGAAAAAAAAAAACACTAGAAATTACTGATTTATTCACTTTCTGGTGAATAATTTCGTAATTTACGTAATTCGTTTACAGTGAAATGCAAGAAGAATGGGCTATACTCGATCGGTTCCCAAGTAGCACACTTTTGTCATTTCTGTTTGCTGCGACCTATTTATGACTGTAAAATTAGTCAATAAACAGTTACCGCCATCCGGGGTGAGATTTTGCCACAGGGGTGAGATTGTGCCAAAACCCAAAAATGTTTATTTGTGAAAATTTATCCCATCTATAGAAACTGGTGACCTAAATTCAAAATGATCATGAACATAACATATTTATTCATAACTTAGAATGGAACACAGATAATATTAGCAAACTATTTAGCCTAAACAGGGTTTCAAAGTTCGCGATCAAAAATACTACGAAATAACGCTTGTGAAAAATGTCCCGCACAAACCAACCCAAACAAGAAATCGCATCAACTTGCTATTTTGAAGGTATATAAACTAATCATTTACAATGTATTGTAAGGTTATTATGCGTTGGATAAGTTTTGATTACGAAAATAATATTTTTCGAAACTTTGTACTTTTCGAGGTTCACGGGGGTGAGATTGTGCCAAACTACAGTCAATCGCAAAATTGAGTGTACACCCGTGATTTAGCAGTTAAATCTGGTTTTTCTGGGACAAATAAAAAGATAAATAAAAACAACTTCCGTGAGTTATGATGTATATCCTATTTACTCTCTTGTAATGAAGAAAAAAAACAAAAGCGATTATAACTTTTTTTACTTTTCAAAAAAATAAATCAAAACCACCAATTCACGTGTGGCAAAATTGAGCGTACAGTTCGTATTTTTCTTGGAAAACATGTGTTTTTATTGTAGAATACTGATGAAACCAATTACTTAATACTTTGTGTGACCACCTTTTGCGTCCAGTACAGCCTGCAAACGTCGTGGCATAGATTCCACTAGTTTCTTGGTCACAGTTGATGGAATATGCTCCCATATCTCTTTAATCGCCTTTTTAAGTTCAGTCTTGTTCCTTGAATTGGTATTCTTCAAGCGGTGCTTAACTTCCCACCACAAATGCTCGATAGGATTCAGATCGGGTGATTGAGGAGGTGTTTTAAGCTGATGTGGTACATTGTACAGTAGCCATTCACGAACGACGCCAGCGGTGTGCTTCGGATCGTTATCCTGTTGGAAGTAGAAGTCATGAGGTAGATCCAGTTTTTGCACGGCAGGTTGAATGTTGCGTTTCAGGATATTCAAATAGCCCATTTTATTCATTATGGTGTCTATAAATTCCATGGTTCCTGTTCCAGCAGCAGCCATTGATCCCCACAGCATAACGCTTCCACCCCCGTGCTTTACTGTTGGGATCAAATGCTGAGGCTGTAGCTCCGATTTCGGCTTTCTCCAGACCATCTGTCTTCCATCAGAACCAAACATGTTAATTTTCGTCTCATCAGTGAAAATAACCTTGTTCCAAAACTCCTGCGGCTTATTCACATATGCTTGGGCAAACTCCAATCGTTTTCTCAAATTCACTTTTGAGATAAAAGGCTTTTTACGGGCAACCCGACCTCTCAAGTTGTTTTTGTGTGCCACTCGCCGGATAGTATCTGCACTTACGGGCCTTCCCTTGGTGTCAGCAACCTCTGCAGCCAATTTCGGAGCACTTGTTCTAGGATCTCGTTGTAGCGTTCGCACTATTGCCCGTTCATCAGCAGAATTCAAAATTCGTTTGCGTCCTCTACCAGGCAGGTTTTTCAAGGTTCCTTCGTATTTCCACTTATTTATGATTTTCTGTACTGTAGAATGTGGTCGCCCGACGGCAGCTGCTATTTCCCGTAGAGATTGTCCACGACAAGACATACTAACTATTAATGTTCTGGTAGCTATATCCGTTTCCTTCCTTTTATTCGACATTTTGATTTAGTCACATTACAACTTCGACAAAAACGTAAACAATCACTCTCCAATTAGCTGCTGATAATTGACATTTGGCACTGATAAAAAATGCTACATTATTTTGTTATGATCTTGGTGTTATGTTGGTAAATGTAAAGGTGTACGCTCAATTTTGCGATACTGAAAGGAGTGCATTTTAAAGTGTTTTTAGATTTACAAACTAACTGAAAACTTGTTGGAAGCTTTATTTATATACAAATCTAGATAAAAGTGTAACCTATTAGATAGCATCAAAAAAAAATTTTATAAATATTATTGTACCCCAAAAGGGCAGTAAAAATAATTTCGTCATGTGTGTACGCTCATTTTTGCGGCTGACTGTATAATGATTGATCCAATTTGTGGATTTCACATACATTACAAAAATACGTCAGTCTACTACAGTACACAGTACAGTTTACGTCCATTGACTACGAACTCATTTTTAGTTATTTCAGACCTCCCCGGGTTATTTTCATTCAAACTTTTTGTATGATGCGTTGTTTTTGGCCGACCCCCTGCCCCTAATAGTCCACTTAGTTCATGGACGGCCCCATATGAACTACTTTATACTGATATTTATGTGTATTGTTTATAAACCTGCTAATGTTTACTGTTTAGGTATTTTCCTTAACTTTATGTTTTTGGCACAATGTCACCCTCTAGAAGGGGTGAGATTGTGCCAAAGTTCATGCACTGCCAGTAAAATTAGGTTTCATTGTAACTAAACCATCTCTACGGTAGTTGTTAATTGAACAATTTAGTATATATTGTCACGTTTGAAATCAACTTAGTTCCTAAATTGTGTGTATACTGAGCTAAAGAACAAAAACATATGCTTTTTTGGCACAATCTCGCCCCGGATGACGGTACCAGAACTAGTTTATAACAACTGTGTTAGTAGAGTATCTAGCTGGTCTTTTGTTTACCACGCCACTGAGCCAAACTGATAGCACAGGAACACTCGCCGTACGCGAAAATCCTTAAATGCAAATTCCTACTTTTATAGTTCACCAAATAACAAGGTAAAAAACAAATCTTTCTCTTCCCACCTATTCTATATTACTGAACGCTGAGTAAGACTGGAACCAAAACACTGGTACCCAAGAGCTTCGATATGGAAATTTTCACTTTTTAGGATTATGTCAAAGTAAAAAAATCTGTCACTCGAGCCCCAAAATAGTAACCAAAAGAAACAGAAGTTTCCAAAAGTTCAGTAATAGCCAAAAACAAAAAGACTTATCGAGTTAAATCGTGACATACGGACGCAAACTCAATTTTATTTACATGGGTACATGTGTCGCTTTTAATGCGGGCTAACATTCTTTTTCCTCTCAAATTGTTCTGCATATGAGGTGGTGAGAATTGGATCATCAGAAAATGCACACTGAGAATGATCTGCTACCCCCGCAAGCATCACTCTGATGGTTCTTTGTGCAATTTCAGGTGATCTGAATCAATCAACTATGGTTTATCTGCAATCCAAAAAAAAAATACTTGCGAATTTATTTATGCTTGGTTTAAGAGCTGTGAATTTTTAAAATAAGTTTTAAAACAATAAATTTAAAATACCTTTTCTGAACTCGTTGGATTTGAAGATTCCAGTGTAGCTGGCATGGAGTACAGATTAAACACAGATTCTCGAGAAGTGGATGGACTGTGCGCAGTACAGTGCTTTGGGACTATGCGGGATAGTGTCACGTCATGATGAAAAGAAATTAACTCACATTTCCGAAGAGCAAAGGCAGCGAATCAAATAAATATAAGGGGTCCCAAGTTGCAACCTTGTGGTATACCAGATTTATTTGTGAAAGTAGGCGATAGTTTTGACTACAAGTTTCGCTTGCAGAACCTTATCGGACAAATAAGCACCGAAAACATTAGAGCATGCTTCCAAACCTCCCTGCATGAATGATTTGTTAAAAATGCAACACAAAGATACAATCAAAGCTTCGGCGTACTGGCAAAGGACAACTGCAGAAATTCTATCAGATCCAGGACAATACGATTTCTTCGGTTTTCTGACACCAGAGGTTCATACGATTGGTCCGCAATCAAAAACAGACCAGAAGAACGTTGAAATAAATTATGCGAATTAGATTCAATGGTTGATTCAATCCCATCAAAGTAAACTACCAAGGGAAACATTTCCGTTTCGAATTTACAAGCGTCCAAAACTTTTTCGGATTTCTAATATTATGCAGGTCTGTTTGAATGTCCTGAACTTATGAGACGTAGAATTTTTGAAATACTGTTTTCGTTCATAAGTCCATAAAAAAGCTCACACTCAAAATTTCATGGTTGGTGACAAAAATTTGAATTTGAATTTGAATTTAGGTACCATTTTTTCTTAATATTTTTTTAAACGACATTTACCATTTTTTCTTGCTACCAGTCTTGCGACATGTTACTGGTACACAAGCACCGAAGGGAAATGCAAGAACGACGAAAACATCTTTTGTTCTACGTGTCGTATACTCTTCGGTGTCGGGGAGAAAACGTCACCAGTCTTGGAGACACTTTTCTGTATTCTCTTTTGCTGTTGCGCACGTAAACCAAACATACAGTTTTCCCCTAAAACAACAGGGTTTTAAATAAGAAGCTCCCCAAACCCCATTACACCTTATTCTCTATTACTTCTCCATAGATTTGGCTGGCTTCAGTTATTTCCACGCCAATGGAAGTGACCCGGAAGAAAAAAAATTATGATCTTTATTATGTAAGTCATGCCGAACTACTTGACTCGACTCAGTCACTGTCCAGTGGTCGAGTACGGGGTAAAGCATAACAAACCAAAAGCCCCACCAAAACAAAACAAGCTCATTCGTCGTTTGCTGACAGTGAAGTCAATAAGCTTTTAGCGGTCGACTCAGTCGAGTTTCTCGAAGTGACACTCGACGTAACTTACATGATTGGGCCCTATATTTTTCAGGTTTTCGTAGAAGGTTAACTCTTTCTATATGTCTTGCTTGGGAATTAAAAATAGCTTCGATTGCCATTTTGAAATGCAAAATTATCAGTCGGCATGCACTCGCGGCTTTCACCTGACTCGATCGTCGGAACATGTGCTGTGCTTACTCGAAGTCGCTCGCTCAATAAGAACTATGTCTAGTTTAACCATCAAACTTTCATGTTATAGAGAATGATATATCCATGATATAGAGAATGATGAAACCCTGCAGTCAAAAGCCAAATGCATATCTCTCATACTCTGAACGCTTAAGTTTATCAAGCATGAATTATTGTACTTTAACCATATTTTAGTAAATATAAACCATACAAGCATCTAATAATCACAAAAATGGAAGTTAAACGTGCTAAAATTGATAAAATAATGCAAACGAAAAAAGAGTAACTTTTACACGAACCAAGTGAAAATCTGAGCGTTCACCCTTTTCCAGCACCCGATGAAATCTTACAAGGAGCTCTACAGTTCAATGTTATACCTCACAGAATAGAGGACATTTTAACGAACGCGGTTTCGGACAATAGACATTAGATTTTATCCTATAAGCAATGCTAACAAGCATTTAATTCTGGAGCGTTCGAAGTTTGAGTCAAAACGGTACCTACTCTTGATTGTTCACGATATTGTAAAATTAAATCTTCTATATTGGATTCTCACTTTCCCTGGAACTTTTGACAGGTTTTTAGGTAATGAACACGGTAGTTTATAGCTACACAAGTGTTTATATCATACACCTTAAAAGTCCCCATTAACTAGTAGGTAATTTAGTGCAACTATAATTATTCTCTTGTGGAGGTTAAATTCATTCTAATCCGCGAAACCCATTCACTACCCGGAAATGCCTATGCCGTGTGGAAAATTTATAGCCATCCTCTCACGCGGTACGGCGGCCGACGACGGAGCTTCGAAATTTCGAATCCTGATGAAATAACAACCTCCTTCTAGCTTTCGGGGCTGGTACCGGTACAACGTCCGTGGGACAAAATGGGTGATTCATTACCACCACCTAGCTTGAGTGGTTGGTTGGATGGTTTCACTGCAGACATCTGCTGCTTCCAAGCGAAGTGGTTAGGATTTTCTTTGCTGCATCGCTTTCGATCATTTTCCTTTCCTATTTCCATGCCACACCGCGGCCGCTGCGATGGAGGCCGCAGCATGGAGAAGAACGAACGTCCGGGAAAAAAGTGCCATTCGTTTCGTATCGTCTTCTGGGTGGAATCGAAACGTGTAGGTACAACAGCATTGTGTCGAAAAGCTTCGGATAGTCGGGAAAAAAAAGTTACATTCCGAACAGTGGCGAGAAAATGTATAAATTTTGTTATCAAAAATAGATTTGCATATATTTTATTGGAAGTTTTTTTTTCGTCTGCTTTCCAGCTGCGAAATGGCGAAAGGCGATTTCTCGGTGTGGAAAGCTTTTGCTCGGCACTAAATTATCGAATTATCGAAAGCAGATCCGCTAAATAATGATTTCGGTAAACTATCGCTTTCTTATACCTATAGTTAGTACAGTTCCGCTCGTAGGCTCCACGGACCTGCGAGCAAGAACTGGAAGGATTCGTCTGCCAGAGGATTTAAAATCTAATTATCATCCATCTTAGCAAGCTGCTCGTTCGAAAAGACAGCCTTGTTCGATATCGTGTGTGAATTTTGATACCGTAATAAAACTATCGAAACTGCGTTTCGAGAGGAAATTAGTTAAATTGATTAAACTTTAATTGCTCAAGAAACTACCTTGTCAATCAATTGGTGTAAGTCGGACGTCTTGGTAGAAGGTATAAGGTATCAAGAAAACGCGAAAACTTGACCTGTATGACACGCAAAACGATACAGACAAGCGTGTCCAGTGTTCAGCATTTCCGACTAAAACGACAGATTAAATTGTACTTTATGTTTCCAATCATAAGCATAAATTTCTTTCGCTCGTTTTTTACACGAACAGAATCGCATATCCAATATGCAATATGCTGCTGGTTATATACGGGTTGTGCGTCGCACCTACACGGTTTGGTCACCATGTGCTCGTGTCGAAGAATTTTTCCAACCTTCCCAGGCAGGAGCAAAAAAATCCAACGAAGAGATACATACTGTTTTGCAAGTGATTGAATTCTTTTCGTTTTGCAGTATGTGCTATTGATATAATGCAGACGAATGAAATGGTCAGTTTTTTAATCAACCAAGAATCACGCTTTGCATTCCACTGCGTTGCCCGTAAGAACGCAGAAGGACAGAGACGAGCAGTGATTTGTTGCTGGGATTTATGAAGACCGTGTCCGTTTTTTTAATAGTATATTCCATCTCCCAGGTTCGAGCAAGATTTAGAATGTTTCCAGTCTAACGAGTTTCAATGGTGTCGAGCAACTTCGAGATGAAAACAGACAATGATGAACGATTCAATTTAAATCGCTGTACTGTACATACACGCAAGCAAATGTTTCTTTGTTACGCCGTCGTGGTCTTACCGGGAGTTTTCATTTGGGAAAATCCATAGCCAAAACTCATTTATCATACACTTTCCCTATTGATTACTACATGCCAACATTTTTTCCGTTTTTCTTCCGTAGGAGACGATGAGGAAGCTGCTGATGAGCAGCAAACATTACCACAGGAACAGCAAACGAACTCCTCATCCGGTAGCGGCAGCAGCAGCAGTAGGAGCACCAATAGTAGTAGCACATCAAACGGCAGTGAGGCAGCCCCCGAAACAGACATGATAAATTCTCGACCGCCATCGAATCAGATCGACCCGGAAGAAGATCCGCCAGTAGTACAGCCTCCCGCCCACGAAGATTCTACACTGTCGCCAAAGGTGGCAGCAAACAGTAGTCGGACATCATCTGTAGCCTCCCCTCCGATAGCTCCAACCGCTTCGACAATGTTCGAACCGGAACCCGCCACAGATTTGTCTCTTCCAGAAAAGATGGAAATCAAAATCGAACCCGACCTACTGGTTGAGAACCAACAAGCTTCACCCGAAGCGGATAAGGAGGAAGAGAGCAAATCTCCAAAGCTAAGCTCCGCTCAGCTACCTATGCTTAGACTGAATATTGCGCTCGCTTCTGACCCGGCGACCAATCCGGATGCTAAAGATCTTAAAAACATCACCGCAGCAAACGACAGTCAGTTTGAAAAATCGATTGAATCGGATTTCCCCGGAGCCGCTCCTCAACCACAACCAGCCGCAGTCATACGGAAGCCAAGCAAGGCCGAAAACGTCACCATCCCAATCAACGTTGATCTGCCCCCTCGGATACCAATGTTCATGTGCGGACCGTGTGGAATTCGCTTTTCGTCCGCTTCAACGCTGGAAGCTCACCAAACCTATTACTGTTCTCATCGCAAGGATGCCGACGAGACTGCCGGAGGTGTTAAAAATTCCAACTCCAACGATCCGAACGGTTCAGAACCGCCAGCTAAGGCTGCCAAAACCGGTAAACAGTACGCCTGTACTCAATGCTCGTACAGTGCAGACAAGAAAGTCTCTCTAAATCGGCACATGCGAATGCACCAATCATCACCGGCGCCTAGTTCTAATGCTTCCAACGGTGACGAAAGTACCGCTAGTCAACAGCTGCATCTGCAATTTCAGGCACAAGCAGCAGCCGCTGCAGCTGCTGCTGCCGCTGTGCTTCAACAACAGCAGCAACAGGTTCAGCAGCAGCAGCAGCCCCCTCAGGTTGATCGTTACTGCTCTGATTGTGATATTCGATTCTCCAGTACCAAGACTTACCGGGCACACAAGCAACACTACTGCAGCTCCCGGCACCGAGAAGGGTAAAACCAGACCAACTCATTCACGACCGATTCTAATCAGCCTTATCTTTTTACAGTCAATCCAACAACAGCACACCAAAGCCTCCGCAAAAATCGGGTTCCCAGAGTCCACCGGATGTCGCTAAAACACCGCCAGTAGCACCGCAACAGCCCTTTTTGGCGTTACCAACCAATCCTATCATTGTGATTCCCTACTCGCTGATACGCGGTGCAAGTGTCATCCCCGGATTGCTGTAAGTTTAACTAACCCTTTAGCTTGACAAATATCAAACACAAACTTAAAATTTTTTTGACGTAGGGCCATGTCTTACAGGAAGGTAGGGTATCATCACGAAAGGGTGTTAGATTTCAATCGATTTTCAATATTTTTGCACCAATCGATAGAAAAACCTGCTATATGTGTGCTCCAATGAAAAAAGCTAGGATACGCGCTGTTGAAAAATTACTACATGTCATGCCATGTCTTATTTTTGCCATAAGCACATTTGCTGAGAAAACGCGGTGTACACAAGCGTGCATTTGATAAAAAGTAAATTAGATTTTTTTCGTTTTTGAAAATTTAATTGTTTGTAATTTTACTGTCGAATCATCTTGCACATTGGGCCTCTCTGTTTCTGGTACTGGTGGGGTTGTTGTTGTCCGGCATCCGGACGACGTGTCCGGCATTCCGTAGGCTACCAACTTTCGACAGTTGAACAATGGAAATCTCTCCAAGTAGTGCCTGAAGTTCGTGATTCATACACCTCCACCTCTCACCGCTTTCAGTTTGTACTCCACCAAACATCGTCCACAGCACCTTCCGCTCCAACACAGCATAGGTGTGTATGTCCTCCGTGAGCAGCGTCACGGTTTCAAGTCCATAAAGAACCTCCAGTCTTATTGCGGTGTATGCTTCTTGATCGCAGTCAATAAAAATGTGATGCGTGGCACGTTGTTCTCGATATTTCTACAAGCTATTTCTATGAAGCTCGCCTGATAATTCCCCACGAAGCCTTGTGCTATCGATGATATCCGTCGTAACAGGATCTGGGAGAGTATCTTGTAGGCAGCGTTCCAGCTTTATGCCGCGATAGTTGCAGTTGTCGAACCGATCACTCTTTTTGTAGATGGGGTAAACAACTCTTTCTATCCATTCCTCTGGTAACTTCTCCTCTTCTCAAATCTTGGGAATAACCCAGCGTAGAACCGTTTCCAGCGTTTCCCGGCCATGTATGCAAATTTCTGCTGATAGGCGTTCCTTGCCGGCCTTGTTGAGTCTTTTTCTCCTGGATTTTTCAACTTTCTAAGCACGGACGACACAATTGTACACGGTCTGACAACTTACTTCCTTAATTAGACGTTAGGCCGAATGACAGACAAGGCCTGCCATTTTTCCATCTATTTCGGTTCATGGCAGCTGGTCTCCAATTCCGCGGGCACCCTGCGGGCACTTGCCATCTCGCTCGCTCGTACCCCTCTTCATCTTGTTCCTACCAGATTCGATGCGAAAACCATTTTTGCAGGATAGTTGTCCGGCATTCTAGCAACATGTCCTGCCCTCCAGCTAGAACCATTTTCTGAATACTGGATTCGCCGCAGAGACGTGCGAGCTCTTGGTTCATTCTTCGTCTCCATACACCGTTCGAAAACTCCGAGTGCTCGTAGATCATCTTCTAGCAGTGTCCACGTTTCGTGCTTGTAGAGGACAACCGGTCTAATTAGCGTTTTTCATAGTGGGCACTTTGTTTGTACGGGGGCTCAGATTGTTCGACCACAAGTGTTCTCATCCCCGTCGATTACAACGGTACTGACCAAGCGGGCCCTGTTTGCATATACTTCGTTTTAGACGTATTTATCTTCAACCCAAGCTTCTTTGTTTCGCATTTTAGTGTGGTATACTGTTCTTTCACCGCCTCAAATGTTCTGCCGACAGGATCCCATCCATCATAGCTTTGATAAGTCTAGTAAGCTTACCCAGGAAGTCGTTTGCGTCCAAAAGTTTCCATAGCTCTTGTCGGTTTACATTATCATACACGGCTTTGAAATCGTTGAACAGGTAATGCATGGGGACTCGGAATTCGCGGCATTTCTGGAGGATCTACCGCAGGGTGAAGGTTTGGTGCGTTGTAGACTGATCCTCCTTGAAGCTGGCCTGATAACTTCCCAGTCCCACAAATCTATTGGCTATTGGCGATATTTTTTTGAAACGATGGTTCTATAATTGATGAAGGGACGGTAGGGGAAAGAAAATGAAAATTTTTGGTGAAGGAGGGGAAAAGCGGAAAGGAAGGGGGGGGGGGTATTGGTACCTATGCATGACAAGTAGTCATTTTGACTCCTACCTTTTGTCCAATGCTGGAAGGTACATGAGTCGAACCAAGCTGTAATCTGAGATACACCTCATGCACCTTCCAGCATTGGACAAAAGGTAGGAGTCAAAATGACTACTTGTCAAGCATAGGTACCAATACCCCCTCCTTCCTTTCCGCTCTTCCCCTCCTTCACCAAAAATTTTCATTTTCTTTCCCCTACCGTCCCTTCATCAATTGTAGAACCATCGTTTCAAAAAAATATTAATATATGTATGACCTCACTCCAAGGTCAAGACTAAAAACTTGAGATTAGTCTATTGGCGATAATCGATAGAAGATGACTTGGGACAGCACTTTGTAGGCGGTATTCAGGATAGTGATCGCTCGGTAGTTCTCACAATCCAGCTTATCGCCTGTTTTGTAGATAGGGTAAATAATCCCGTCTTTCCACTCCTCCGGTAATCGTTCCGTATCCCCAATCTTGTCAATCAGTTAATGCAGACCGCTTTTCCGCTGCTTTGTTGTTCTTTAGCCGCTGGATGGCTTCTTTAACTGTTTGGAACAAATTGAGTAGGGTATTGTCGTTATCGTCGGGCCACTGTTATGGTCGGGCCATCACGATTTTACAGTTTTAGTAACTCATGATATCTATGATAGAATCATTGTAAAACTTCTTACTGTGATAGCTAACTTTTCACAGTATTGTGAGTTTCAATCGTGTATTCAAAACACCCGTACTGAATTCAGTGACTAAATCTTACAAAAAAAAATTTCCAGGCGCAATGAACTTTTCTTCCAGAAATGATTCATGAAATGCAATTATCAAGATAAATTTTGAAAATGTATGAAGTGTGTTGTGCTGCACACGAAGACTATAGGAAAATCCTTTCCAGTAAGGTGTTTGGGAAGGCTAAGGTGAAATACTAGAAAAGTGCTATTTGTAAAGGTCGGGCCACTTGAGTAGTCATGGTTGGGCCCCCATAATTTTCAGCGCAGAAGCGCAATAATCGCTAGAGAATGTCAGTCACGTAAAATGTGATGAAATAAAGCAAAATTAATACGATGAAAACCTAGATTTTTGTTGTTTTTTTGTTATTGTAGGAAAAAAAACTTCGAAAAAGGCGATTGTAACAATATTGATTTCACAAGATCGCCAAAATTTCGCAAAAATGCAGTTAAAAATAGGGTATTTGTACCTATATGAGCCGTTGTTCCCGGATGTCATTCTTTTCATATCTTTATATAGAATTTCAATACGTATGTCTTAGATTTTCTGCGGTGGCCCAACCTGTACAACATGGCCCAACTATAACAACATTTTTTGTCTTTACGTAAATGCCTATAACTTTTTTATTTTTCAAGCAATCAGCTCGACTTTCCGGAAATATACTTTATTCTTAGACCTTTGCAACGATGTATTAAGATTTCCCAAATTCCTTTTGAAACGAAAGTTATGGGAGAATACCAAAACGTGGCCCAACCACGACGACACTCCCCTACATTCCGGAACTAGAATCCGTTCGTCCTCCATTGCCTTTCTGTGTTCCTTATCCTTACCAAGGCGTCTAGCCTTGAGAATTTTCGGCTAATTTACTCGATGTTCACCGCCGCTGTTTTTAAAAACATCGGTGAATCACATTGGGCATAGTAGAGTCCTTTGGGGACGAATCCGATAGTAATCGGGTCGAATTAACGCCTTTTCTAGCTAACTAGACAAAATACAATAAACATGTGGTGCACATCGTGAAAAAATTTTCTTATTCAACGTTATATAAACCTTCCAAACGTAGCCTTGCGTCAAACATACATCCGAGTCTATAAAAACCATTCCGATTTTTTTTAAACAGGTCCTCCCTCGCACCGGGTATTCCCAATCCGGAATCGGCATGCTTCTTTTTCCAAAACGGTACACTTCAACCGATTGCCGTGTCACTGGCCTCGGCTACAGCCGCGGCAGCTGCCGCAGCTGCTACGGCTGCTGCAGCCGCCGCTAGTGCTGCCGTTTCGCAACAACAACAACAGCAACAAATGCAGTCAGGTTCACTTGGTCAACATCCCACGGCGCAACCAAACAGTTCTGGTTCGCACTCTCGCGGTCAGACTCCCAACGTCGGCAGCGAAGGGAGTTCCAACAGTAACAGCACCGGTGAAGTTCTCAAAGCAGTAAACAAACGAGAAAACATCAAGTAAGTTTCCACCAAACAGCCCGCTCAGCTAATCACTTAATTGCAATAATTTTTTTCTGCAGAGAATCTTCAACTCCGTTGGACCTATCCGTCCGGCGGCTGTCTCCCGGAGTGGGTCTCCGAGAGCGTTCACTCTCACTTTCCTCCGCCATATCAGTTGACCAGCTCCGAATGGATTTCGACAGCCTAATGGAGGGTAAAGAGAATCTCTCAGTTAGCGGCGATTCGATCACTCCAGAACAGATCGTCTGCGCCCCGTCGCTACCGGGAAGTCCACCCCTAACGCCATCGCCTAAACGTCGTTCGAACAGTCCACGTGGAGGGGGTGGTGGATCTGTCGGAAGCGTTGCCGGTGCGCGAAGTGAGCGCGATGGCTCCGTCTCAATATCACCACTTACACTGCAGCAACAGCAACAGTTGCTTATGCGACCACTAATTCCCGCAGATATCGCTCTGCGGCTCTCGGCTGCCGATCCAGCACTCAATCTGAACCTCAATATTTTACCCAATTCTCAACTACTCACCAAGCAAGGCGTCGAGTTGGCCCTCCGTCTCTCATCCACAGCCAGCAGCAACAATGCAGACCACGCTTCCAGTAAAAACAGTCTCCCTCAGCCACAGATGTCCCCTTTGCTAAACAACATCTCACCGACCACGAACAGCGTACAGGTACCGGTCCTGTCAAGCACTCCGCAGATCTTCGTCAAGCAGGGTGACTCTAAATGCAAAGAGTGCAATATCGTCTTCTGCAAGTACGAAAACTACTTGGCTCACAAGAAGCACTACTGTTCGGCCCGAAATCTGGATGGCGATGGCGACAATCCTAAAGTGAGTCCACCGATTTCTCCACAAGCGGCGAGTCCTTCTAACTCAGCGGTAAATGCAACCGGTACCGGAGCACAGCGTGCTTCAGTGGGTGGCCAACCTATGGCTTACCAGCAGCTGATATGTGCCGCCTGCGGCATCAAGTTCACCTCATTGGACAATCTGAGCGCCCACCAGATGTATTACTGTCCGAAACGGGTTGACGTTCAAATACCGGTAAGTTATTATTCGATGAAAATTTGAAAATGTAGTTTAACAAATGGGTTTTACTTACAGACTAATGTCACACCACAAAAGGAACGCTGCTCCAAGTGCAAGAGTTTGCATGAACCGGGACAGCCTTGCACGGTAGCCGGCCAAGGGGCCTACAAATGTCCTATTTGTGAAGCAATTAGTCCTAACTCGACGGAAGCTCGTCGCCATATGGATACCCACGGAGGTGTGAAGGCCTTTCGCTGCACTATCTGTCGGTACAAAGGAAACACGCTACGGTGAGTGTTCTGTTCAAACTGTTAGCCAAACAAAACTTAATTGTTGGTTTTTTACTTGCAGTGGCATGCGCACTCACATTCGGATGCACTTCGACAAAAAATCTAATGACTTCAATGAGGAGAACTATATTACCTGCATCCTAGAGGAGGATGGCATTGAGATACCACCGGCAGCCGCCGTAGCTTCGGCAGCTGCAGCTGCTGCGGCTGCTGCCGCTCAACTAATGAATCAGGCAGCTGCAGCGGCTCAAGTCGCTAGTCAACAACCGCCATCGTTGCCGCCACCGATGTTGATCGGTGTTGGCGACAAAATTACTCCAGCTACCGCTGGATCCGGTCAGCTGCATTTCTGCGAACTTTGTCCGTACTACTCCAGCTACAAAATCAATGTGGTGGGTAGAGTGAAGTTCTTTTTGATAATTATAGAATAAAACCTAATTAATACAAACTAATTCAAGGCTCAACATATCAAATTGGTGCACAGCCGGGAACGGCCACCGAACAATTCACCGTTGATCGGTGAAGGCGGTGAGTCGCTAATCTTCAACGGTGAAAGTGGCAGTTCGACACCACGACCACCAGTGGCCAGTACTCCTGGACCCACCGGTAACAGGTGAATTAGCACATCAAAACACAAACCATTCGGTCTATCTAACTGATAATTCTCTTTCAAAAAACAGCGGCATCAAATCTGAACCAGAAGATGACCGCCCGGAAGACCCCGACATCGATGTGGACGTCGTCATGGAAGAACCCGAAGTAATCATCAAAACCGAAGCCACGGATTTGCACGCCAACTCACCGATGGGTTCGCCGGCCCTGCCGTCACTAGTACCAAGCCAATCTCATCCACTGAAGCTAAAATCTCTTCCGACCGTAGTGAATAGCCTGAAAAGTTCCCCGAATCATCAGTCACCACAAGCGAAAACTCCCTCGCCACCATCCTTTCTGGGTGATATCAACCACAGCGGACCGAACTATTGCGCGCCCTGCGATATCACCTTCAACTACGTTAACACATACATCGCCCACAAGAAGTTCTACTGCAAAAACAGTCAACAGGAAGTAAGTGGAAGTCCCGCCGCAGTTGGGGCCCCAGTTAGCATTCGGGCGGCCACTAGTGGCTCCCCGAACAACGTCGTAGCTGTTACCAGAGCAACGGAAACGTCTGTTTAAATAATGCCATTGGAAATGCACCGCTAACCGATGCTCGTTTCCAATGCAAGTCATCGATTAGTGCGATGCGACTGCTAACGAAAAAATCGGGAAGAGGCAATTGTATACGGAGAAAATAAACAGAAATAATGAATTTATGCAGTATACTGCAAAATGTATACGTTTTTACCGGAAAAAATTACTAAACGCAGAGCTGTAAATCGTAAATCAACATACGCATTTGGTATATGTTTAAAAAAATGGACGTTTCTGTGTTATCTGTAATGAAGAGAAAAAAAGCCGTTAGAGTCATGCACGGATTCTTAACATTCTAACAGTTTGTCTTACTAAGCTTACGCGTAATGATTGTTACGATAAACTAAACACTTAGTAGCTCAAATGCTGTGTATATAATAATAAAACGATATCAGAGAAGCGAACGCCGCAAAAGTTATGTTAATCGCTGTTCGCCAATCTAGGTTCTCTAGTTTTAGCTTTCAGTTCAAACCTGTTTTTAATTAATTGTAATATTTTTTTTACCAAAGTTAGCGAGTTGTTTTCAAATTTACCACTTTAATTTGCAACCCAACAAATACGTAGAAACTTCCAATTAGAGTCAAGACTTAATCTATGTTTGCATTTAGTAGAAGCTAATATTAAGCAGCCAGCCAGCGAGCGGTTTGTACATGTAAATTTAGGAGAAGATTCTAGCCTGTCGTCGTCGTATGTAAGTTATAAGCTCGAATTTACCTACTAAAGTGAAATAAGCTTCAAGCAGTAACACAACACTGAATTCTACACACTTGCTAGTACCAAGAATTAAAAAACAACAGATAGATTTCCCATTCAACTGCTCTAAAACCACCATAATAAGCCTAAAGCGAAAGTTAATTGCCATATAAAACATTACCATATTAAAAAGTATCTACACTACACTCACTCGATCCAGCACCGATTTTCTAAAACCGAACCATCAATGAAAAGAAAAGAAAAAACACTCTATAAACAGTTCTCCCCACTAGTAGTTAATCAACCGATTGCATAACACGTTGTAAATTTGATGTGCATCTCCGAAACGGTGTAAAAGAAAGAAATTCGTAACGTTATAGGACGCAAACTAAAGAGAAAAAAAATCAAATGACAATAAATTATTATTTATCAAGCTCTAACGGAATCGAGTAGTGACCATCGAGAACCGAGCAGCAAGCAGGCACATCATCGTGTAGATTGCGTGGTAATTAAGAGAAGAAAACACACATTAGAAAAACCAACGTAGAGAGAGAGAGAAAAGCAGAGAGGCGAATTATTCAAAAGTGAAGAATACAAAAATGGAAATTATTGCAAAAGTAATCTGTAGTTGGCTAACTGATTTTCTGATAAGTGATTATCACTCACACAATTTGTATCATTCATACAATTTTGTACGAAATAGAGAATTAGGAGAATTCAAGGTGACGAAAATCTTTAAGGAAACATCAACGGAGCCGATCATCAGACACGTTCCTGACGTACCTCGTGAACATCGCTGCGAGTGACACATTCTCAATTCGGAAACGGAAGAAAAGCAATGTGGCAATTGAGGATCATCCCCATTTGCAGAAGGTTTCAGGCTAGTCTGGGAGAAACGAGAATTGGTGCATCCTCGATGAGTCTTGATAACTTGAAAGGTAAGCTACCACATGCTTGACAAGCTTCTCAAAGACAACGTAATCGTGCTTATTTAAAAACACAAAAAAAAACTATTATAACTATTATATGCTGTTGCATATATGCATGCTTAAATGTCGTGAGTGTTTCATGCTCGTAGTATGCCGTGATTTTCAACGACCAGATTCGAACATTATAGATAATGATAGTAAAAATAGGTACAAGAGTGTCTAAAAAACGAAAATAAAAACGTGCTACAGTTGTGACAAATTGGCAATACAAAAAAACTGTTCAACTCTACAGGATTCCTACCATAAGTGGAGCAACATCAACATGAAATAGATTTGTAAGCAAAGTATTTTTTGGTAAGAAATTGTGACAGTTTTCCCCTTAAATTTGTAAAATAGCACAGAGCAGGTTCAACTCAAAAGTTCTTTTTTGACATGATACAACAAAAAATTTCCCAATCTAAATGCATCTTAACATCGCAATAATTATGCCGGTTTGTGTGGAAACCAAACAATCCAAGGCGCGGCATTCATTGACTCTCATTGTATGGCGGTATAACGAACCACAAAGAGACTTTTTTATCCAACTAGGTATCGCACCTCGTATGACAAGCACACCATCATCGCTTTGCCAGACTGCGAAAGCTTCAAGTACTGCAACTTGCATCGCAGCTAAAAATGGTTAATTTATCCCAGTGGTTAGCGCGACACATCCCTTCAGTTCCCTAGTGTTTTTTATCAACACAAAATTATACCTACAACAACCGGGGCAGGTTCTCTGAGAGTCTGATCCCAAGTAACCTCAGTTCGAATCCACTCAGCCAACAAAATCCTTCGTTCTGTGTTTGTTTTGAATATTCCGAAACTCACTATCCCTTTAACCCGCCGCAAGCCTTTTCAGCGCCAGTTATTATATGAGAACGAACAACAACTGCTCTCTTGATTTCATGCGCAGACTCCCTTTGTTATCAATCCGCCAGAACCCCTCCCCCCCATGTTCCATCCCAACGTGTTGATACCCCTTCACTGCTATCTAACTGTGCAGCGGCGAAAACGCGCGCAGTAATAAAAAGGGTTGTGCGAAAACCTTGCTTATTGTTCTGGGCACAGGAATCATCACATGTTCCCGAGCTCCTGGTAAAGGCAAGGAACAGTAAATTTCCATCTTGTGTAGTTCTTCCTCTATCTTTCGTTCTTTCGATGGGGCGATATAGGATAGAGCTGTTGCGAACAACTGCGCTAACTACTAGGTGGATATAATGAACTTTTATTTTAATTTTATTTTCTGTCTGATTCAGAGCGCGGTGCATTAAAATGAGAGAGCTGGGGAAAAGTGCAGCAAGCATTATGCAACGCAGCTAAGAATAGATTTTTGCAATCGCGAATCGGCAGGTAGTTAAGGGACTATCGGCAATGCAGATTCGTGAGTTTGCGCGAAACATGACCGCAGTAAGGGCGGTTTGGTTTACAGGTCAATTTAAAAGAAAGTCTGGAATATTCAGAGAACTAAAATTTAAATTTTCCGGGTTTTCTTGTTCAAAAATTCATCACTTATGAACCAAGCATCGCAGAATTAATATGTTTGTTTGAATTTACTGGGAATTTATGTAAAAAAATTGATATGAAAAATCCAGTTAGCAAGACGGCGTATCCTTTATCTTGGATTTCCATTTCCATAAAACAAAACACTTTTTTGCTGTAAGCATTTTTTCAAAATTATTAAATTGGTATGAATCGAAGTAAGTAAGTAAAAGCCGAAGGAGCCCAGAATTCAACGGAATGTTGTTCTCAGACTTCTGGACTTATGAATGAAAACAAGAATTAAGAAAATCGAGAATCCAGAAAACGGTAATGCAAATTTTGCGATTTTCTTGAAGATTAATTCATACCGTCAAAATATTTTTTTCTTGTTCGCCAGTTTGTTACGCGAATTTAACTGAATTGTAATAAATGCCCTAAAACATTCCTATACATACATTGATTATATGAAATCAAGCTTAAATTTCCTAAATATTTGTGCTTTGTATATTATTTTTATCAGTTTCTTAGAGTTTGTAGTTCCACGTAGAGCTAAACCGTCAGGCAGCAATACACATCTTCTAGTGATTGGTGATGATATCGATATTTGATGATTTTTTTCGTGACTTGTAGGCTACCAGTTGTAGCACTGATCATGTAGCACTAGGTTAGAAACTGGCATGCAGTTGACGAAGTTAACTGGTTTAAGGAGATTGCTGAATCAGGATTATTATTTACATTCGTGAATTTTCTCGAAAATAGTTGATAGCACCATTCATTTTGATAGATCGATTGAAAGTATAATTGTTTTTCAACTAACATGTGGAGCAACTAATTAAAATTACGCCGGTTAAAATATCACAAATTAGCAAACGTTATCTGGACCATACTAAGACTAATGCTTTTTGACACTCCACTATTCAGTAAATTTCATAATTGAATTAAAACTATGTAAAAAATTGCAGGCAAGGAACTAACGCAAAGCAGCAAATTTAAGACCCAAAGCCTATTTTCGGATAAGATAATCGAGGTAAAAAATACCACCATTGGGCGGTGATTTCTTCTTCTTCAGCTAAGGAGTTAGTTCTTTCTTGCCGTACCTAGAAGCTTATTTAACAGCCCTCTCCAGTTCAGTGGATCGATGATGACCAGCTATGCTGCTCTGGTTCACGCTTGCTCAATGCCAGCTTTCATCAGAATTCAACAGAAATCCGCTCCCTCCGCCTGCTGCACACTTTGCCGAGAGTTTCGTCATTGGTCGTGATAAAGGCGTTCTTGATGCCGGTCCATTGCTTTTCGACAGATCCACCAGCAGACAACTTCGAGGATTCAAGTTGTCCGACAAACAGCCTCCCTTATCGCGCATCTGTCCTAGGTAATAATTATCCCATGACGCGTTCATATTCGCGTTATATGTTGGTGCATAGCCCTAATTGCAGTAAAAGGTTTAACCCGTAATCTGACACGATTATTCTTTCGCTTATCGCTTCCCGCCAGGGATTGTCCGATCACTTTCGACTCAATTTTGATTCATTTGACAGTACCGTCTCAGCCGAGCAAAATTTGATAAAGTCATATATGGGACATTGGTAGAACTAACTATTATCTACAATTTTGCTAAATAAAGTTTTGCTGTATCTTTTGTAGTTACGGAGCTACAATGCTAGTACCTCATTGGTGACTAAATGAACGTTCCCTTAGTTAATATCGGGAGCTAGCATTGTAGCTCTGTAACTACAAAAGATACAGCAAAACTTTATTCAGCAAAATTGCAGATAATAGCTAATTCTATAAATGTCCCATGCATAATTTTGTCAAATTTTGCACCACTGAGACGGTACTGCCAAATGAATCAAAATTGAGTCAGAGTGATCGGACCATCCCTGCTTCCCACTTCATCTGGGCTGCCCATATGCCGCTAGGGTCAGTAGCAACTCATCTATATCGACTAGCATTTTTGCATTGTATGTCAGAGTAAAGCAAGTTTTGTCCGGACAATGTTTCATGTTCGCTAGTCCCAGGCTCAGTCCCAGGATTTCAACAAGCTTTAGGTGGTTAGCTTCCCTTGCAAGTTGAGCCAGTTTACCCTGCTGTGCAAGTGGGTTTTCATTATATTCCATGTTCCAAATCGGCCCGTGTTTTCATGTTAAAGGTCGTTGCCAATAATCCAGATCGATTTCTCCGTTCATTTTCCGTAACTTGTGTAGTACTACACCAGTCGTAATTCGCCGATATTTTCATTTTTCTTCTCATCATCATCGGCATCATCATCGGCATCATCATCATTATATTTAAAATATAACTCGGTCAAAAAAAATTTTTCATTTTTGTCTTTTGTTCGTAGATTTTTGCATTAAAAATAACAACGTATTTAAAAAAGCAAGAATCCAAATCTATTTTCACGTTTAAACTTTAAGTAAAAATGACTAAAATCCATTTTTTTAGTCGATTAAAAATTCTCTGTGTTTTTTTCGCTCCCCCTTCAGTGGCCCTACACCGGAGGGACAAAAACTTTGTTTAAATATTTGTAATGGCCTTATTGCTTACATACTTCTTGGATCCACGTGTAATTTTTGACGTCCCTTATCGATTGCGCTTGTTTTGATTTTTTTCAACTGCAACCAATTTCAACTTAATTAAAAAGGTAATTTAAAAAATTTAAACTGTTTTAATTATATTTAACAATATTAATATTGTATAAACTCCAGCTTTTGGAGAAAAATTATTAAAGGTGATGTAAAAAATTGAGTTTGTTGTCCTAGTGATTTGTCTTGATTTAGTACGGATCTGAATTGACAATCGAAACATCAGTCCGTGTGGAAATTGACATTTGCTGTACCTTGCCTTTGACCAACTAGAATCATTGAATTGATTAAAATTGAACACTTAATAGCAAGGATAATTTCGTTTAAAAACGGCGGTTACAGAAATTGCAATCATCAAAGGACGATGATTGAGAGGATAACTTAAAATTGGGATTCGAACCCAATACCAACATTTTTTCCGCATTCACCCTGCTAGCAGAATCAGCTATCATTATTACCTTACCGAGATAATGTGAACATCACTACATCAACATTATGCTGTTTCTCTTCTAGTGAATAAAGCTTTAAGCATACGTTCTTAACATACCTATATTAACAAAAAAAATGTATCCACTGTCGGAATCATAATCGAACTTATTCATCAATTACGAATGGATTTTAGCGGAAATGCTCTTCCTTGACGCTCTAAAGCCTGTAACACAACGGATAAAAGCGATCAGGCGGAAACAGTCAAGGAAAACCTACCCCTAACGGGGATTCGAACTCACACCACCCCACCCAACATATAGGCAAAGAAGCAGTGATCGATTCAGAGTTGTCATCTAACAACATTCCAAAAGTAAAGCATAACTCTGTATATAAAAATTATTATGGAACGACTATGCTCTTATCAGAAAATCAATCATAGAGATCAAAGTTCTCACGTTGGCTGCTATCGCTGGCTGATGATCGACCACCACTACAGTCAATCTCGGAGTCGTACTGGTCGGAATCGGTCTTTTCCATATCCTTCATAACGCGCGCCTTATATTTAGCATAAGCCGTCCCAAACCGATCAACATCGTCTTGATTTAGTCCAGCATTATCCTCCTCACAATACTCGTCATTATCATAATCATCATCATTCGCTGGATAGGCAAACCCACTGCTGTTTCCAACGCCAGTGTAGTCATCGTCGTCTGATGATAATTCTCGATCTCCCTCTGCAACAAATTAATTAAACTTTAATTTTAACACTAATTGTTGAATAACGTTAACCGTTACCGAAATCAAAGTCTTCTACCGCTCGTCGTATCTCCTCTTCGCCAACGCTGTTTGCTTCACCGAAAATATCGTCATCTTCATCCGGATAATCATTACGCCAGTTGTTTTCATCGTTGGAATCTTCCGTGTCTTCATCGCCCGTAGAACCACCGCGGTGATTCGAATAAAGCGGATCGTCGTAAATAGCAACACTGTAAACGTACACGCACACATTATCACCCACGTATAAAAATAACTGCTCTTCTTTATCGACTGACTCGGTGAAGCAAAGGCAACGAAATTGAAAATGCTCACTATGAAAACGAACGTAATGCATTTTGTTCCTTTTATTATTATGCTTTTAAATATCAACGAATTTTAATTCCATTTTCTCGTGAAACCGCTGGTTTAAATTGTCTTCTAGCAGCAACCATGTTCCCCTAACAAGATACAAGATTAGCAAGAAATACTACAAGAAAAAATAATTCAATACTTGCCTTCGCAATATTGCACACCAAGTGCCACTGTAAATGGTTTCTCAATATCTCTAAATAAGCATTAAACAATTGTTTTTGATTTTGAAATACTTTTCTAACAGGAAGAAAAGCATTGAATTATTTGTTCTCTATATTTCATACACTAAAATAAAGCGGTAATGTACTTTAAGGTATCTCTAGCTTTTAGTAAGAACATGTTTGATTTAAACTAACAATTTACAGGAGAAAATGAACATGAAAAATGCGGAACCTTTCTACAGTTATCCAACGCTTAACCATTCGAGTATAATTATATTGTTAGGCGATTTATACTTTGCTGACCGTTTTCAGATGAATGAAAAAAACGTATAGTATAGATCTTCTACTAGAACCAACCTGATGTCGTCCAAGTTTTCCGGAATGTAGGGAAGGTGCGTCTGCTGACTGCTCTCGTCGGCAACGTACAAATCATACACGTAGTCCGGTTCATCCCGAGTAGCCGCACGAGGCTGTGGTGGTTTATGTGTGGATCCAGAGGCTGTTTGGGTGGCCGCTGCTGATTCAGAATCAACGAGATCCCTTTCGACATCGACGATAGTAGTTCCTTCGGCACCGTCAGTTTGATCGAGAGAGCGGGTACAATTGACTATACGGAAACGGTTGTTCTGTGCGTTTTGACGAGCAACCGCCCGGTTTCGTGACACGATTGTAGGATGATGAACTCGTGATATGGCTTCTTCGGCTTCCTTTTTCGTTAGGCGTTGCTGCAGGTGCGATGAAATATTGTCTGCCTATAGATATAGAACATCATTACTGTAACTGTTAACATGCTGACAGCAGGACTACTTACTCTGGTAAAAGTTCCGGCGAACTTAAGAACCGTTGATGTTTCACCAGTAGCTTCGCTCCCAGTTTCGGCTGGATTTAACAAACCATTATCGGGTTCCGTTCGTTGCCTTTTACAGTTTAGTACAAATGCATTCAATGGATCTTCGTCCACCCGTCTTTTGAGGCGAATAACCGCTGCCATTTTGCAGTGATCCAAGGACTGATCCGATTTCGATTTTCCTTGCTAGGACAGGTTAGAACATGGATTCTCTCAGCACCAACAAAGAACAAAATATTATTTCGAATTATTCACGACTTTTAGCTGGGTTCTCATCCGCCACTTTAATTGTACCCAAAACAATCGTTTTCACGGCGTTTGCAATTAAACGAGGCTTCCGATTTTGTTTCTTCTTAAACCGCGTTTGACATATACATGATGGTTGGTGTACTTCAGGACGTTTTCATTTTGACAGTTGGAAAAAAAGATGCCAGATATTTTTCAAAACATACGAAACTGCATAAACAAAATGGAAAATCGGAAAAATTGCAAAAATTAATATAAAACCGGTATAAAACTAAAGGAATTTAGAATGATTCGAACAATATGAATTCTAATTTTTGACTAACCTTGACCCAATTATAGATATCTGCGATAAATAATCAGAACTACTTTAAAGATTATTTCAGACTTGGCATTTCCAGATAAATCTACATATCTGGCATCGCTGCCGCTATTTAGCTGGTATAAAAGATATAAAATTTGCTTGAAAATTTGACGCACTACCCAACCAATGAGATAAATACAAGTGTGGCGATAGTGGTACAGTGGTGTTAGCGCAATGACGAAATTTCATCATGGTGTGAGTGGAATCGAAAATGGACCAATCACGATCTAGCGTGACGTCAAACTTCATATATAAACTCCATAAGGGTTGCTAGTGTGTGACTTTATTGGTGGCTTGTGTGTATCGCGAAACGATTTTGCCTTGGATTTTGCTATGGAAACAAAATTCCCGATATTCCCGATACAAATCGCGACGAAGTGTGCGCAAGACAAATGTCAGCAATCTCTTTTGTTCGGTGCGGTTTGTTTTTGTCGTTTGACGCCTTTCCCTGATTTTTCGCTTTTTCCACATCTCTTTAAACCTTATTGCTACCCAACTATTCAGTCGCTATGAAGTGCTATTTCAGCTAAAATCGTAGAAACTGAAACGATTTAATGTAAAATAGCACTTATTTATGAGAGATTTTGCGCACTTTGAATGGTGCAAGTTTCCTTGCATCCAAAAGCCTACAATTTTATTTGCAGAATTTACCTCAAATTTCGTTGTAATTTCATTGAGAAACAGTGTACGATTTGCAGTGATTGGTTCACCATTGCACTGTTTTTGGTTATTATTTGTCGACTAACATTTGATAGGCCGGATAAGCCAACTGTCAAACAGAACTAGAGAGAGTTCATTTTCCTATGCATCCGTCTTTTTCAAATGTTGGTCGACATTTGTAAAAATTAATTTAGTGTAACAGCATATAATTTTTGGGATATCACGTGAAGGAAATAATTCAAAGCAACGTCAGAGAGAGAGAGAGAGAGAGAGAGAGAGAGAGAGAGAGAGAGAGAGAGAGAGAGAGAGAGAGAGAGAGTTGTTGCAGTTTTATTTTTGTTCTGTGTGTTTACATTGAAAGTAACTGTGAAAATAGGGAAAATAGTAATATTTATGCTAACTCAATGTAACTTTTACCACCTTTTACAATGCTTTTTCGCTATCCGTTTTTATTCACGTTACTAACCTACTGAAAAGTCTATTCCGCTTTTAGCGTGTATAGAACTTGATTTTATACCAGTTGAACGTGCAATTTCGCGGCGGTTTAGGCATTTAGACCAGTCCAACCCAACTACAGCCCTGTTCCTGTGATTTGTAGTGACAAAAACAAAACAAATCGAAATCAATGAAATCTAAATACCAAACACTTCAGATATTATCTTATTTTCTTTAAAGCGTGTTTTTGTGTTTTCATCGTTGAAGTCACCGTAATTGCTAATACAACTTGACGTTATTATTTGCCGTAAAATGTGATCAATAAACAGGTTTCTATGAAAGACAATAAAAAGACGTGGTTAGACCGCAAAATCGAGCAGCTCTAGTCATTCATAAATATAATAGGGAAAGGGGCGGCGGCAATGATAACAACAAAATATTTTTTCCTGTTAATATTGATCGCTGCCGGACTCGTGTTTATTGTTTTATTCCATTGGTTTGCGTCAAATTATGGACCGGAAGAACGAAAAGTCCACTATGATTCCGCAGGTAGGTAAATTATGAATTTTCCATGTTCCGGGTTTATGTAATTCTATGATTTTCAGTCAATACAGAAAAGCTTCTACAAACTAATCTGCGTCACTGGCAGACGATGAGCAACTTTGAAAATCCTGCTTTACAAACGGTGAATTTCGATGAGCAGTTGGTTATCATATATAATCGCGTTCCGAAGACCGGTAGCACCAGTTTCGTGAATCTCACATACGATCTCTGCCGAAAGAATGCATTCCACGTGCTGCATATTAACATCACTGCCAACATGCACGTAATGTCTCTGCCGAATCAAATTCGATTCGTGCGAAACGTTACGGCGTGGATGGCCATGAAACCAGCATTCTACCATGGTCATTTGGCTTATCTTGATTTTTCCAAGATGGGCGTTCCTGCAACTAAACCTCTGTACATTAACCTTGTTCGAAAACCACTCGATCGGTTGGTTTCCTATTACTACTTCCTGCGCTACGGAGACGACTATCGGCCTCATCTGGTGCGCCATCGTGCAGGCGATACTATGTCCTTTGATGAATGTGTAACCCGGCAGAAGCCGGACTGCGATCCGGTTAATATGTGGCTCCAAATACCGTTCTTTTGTGGTCATGCAGCAGAATGCTGGAAACCAGGAAGTACCTGGGCGCTACAGGAGGCTAAGAGAAATTTAGTGAATCAATATTTCCTTGTCGGTGTTACCGAGGAAATGGATGAGTTTGTGGAGCTACTGGAGCTATCTTTGCCACGGTAAAACAAGTTCAACTACTGGAAACTTTATATTCTGATATACAATGTTTGCTTCCAGATTTTTCAGAGGTGCTTCGGATCATTTCCTTAAGTCAAATAAATCGCACTTACGAAAAACTAAATCGAAGATCGATCCCCTACCGGAAACTGTTTCCAAAATTCAGCAATCTAACATCTGGCAGATGGAAAACGAGCTGTACGAATTTGCGCTGGAACAGTTCCATTTCGCTCAAAAGAAGCTGCACACCCCAGGTAAGAGTGTCATGCAGGACTTTTTCTACGAGAAGATTAAACCAAATCAAAACGTGGCTGTCAAAAATTAGTCTGCTTTTTAAACGAATGAAAAGGTGGGATTAGAGAAACTTTACCGACAGTCACCGTGTATGCGCGGATAAAGTACCACAAGGATATTGAAAGTGAGTTTATAATCTAACGATGTTGATTAATTGTAATCTTTTTTAAACAAACAAAGGTAGCTTGCTGTGCGCTACGCACGTAGATTTCCAAAAAAAAAAATCTGAATGGAGGTAAAAGTGAATGTGATTGATATTAGCATAATTAGACGCTGTGTTAAGTAAGTTAACAAAAATCCAACAAAAAAAAGCAGAAGACGTTTGGTATTTAACGAATTAGTACATTTCGTTTACCTCAAATAGATCAGCATTGCGTTCATTCCACTTCCCGTTGATTGGATCGTTATTTGAAAATTTTCCATTAGTATCAAGTATCGATTCTAGCTAAGACATGTAGACGCTAAAAATTTAATAAAAGACATTTTTATCACTGAAATTTAATTCAAGTATTGAAACAGTTATTGTGATAGGAGAGGAAAGAAAGTACAGTAAATTTGTTTAGTAGATTTAAATCCGATTATGGTCTATGGTTTCATAAAACGTGTTTCAAAATTTATATTTGTACTCTGTGGTTCAAGTTTTATTGATTGCAATTTTAACAATTGATGCAATTCCTACACTTTTTTGAAATGTTTTAGCCTTCACGCTCATTTTTAGAGCTCATTCCGCGACCGTTAAATTTTAATCGATTTAGTTTCAATTTCTAGAAGTTGAGCCGACCAAGAATTGAAACATAAAACTTCCTCATGCGGTTACATGATAGTATCTGCAATCTCCATACTGTGAGAAGAGATCTATTCAATAGCCTCATGCACTATTTGTGCAATTTAATGTTCCTGCCCACTACTCACTGCATGACCAATGAATAAAGTTCACATCATGTTTCATCACACCATCATCGTTGGCAAACGTTGCGAAATTCCCCTTGCCCACGTCATATTTCTGTCTGACCTATCCATTAGAAAGCTGTATAGGTACTTGGCAGCACGAGCGGAAACGGCCGCGCCGGTATCGTGTACAGAACTTTAACAGCAAAGCACAATTCACAAAGTTCATGGCTTGCGCACAGTTTTCGATCGGCTGATCGGTGAGCACCAAACCCATACTTATGATGCTGCTGGGCACAACAACAACCACGGCAAACATTTGACCATGTCTGGTACCTATAGATGTAGCGGTGTTGACGTTTTTTGCTCGCAAACTTGTTTTCCAATCACCACAGCAAATGCATTCAGCACTTTCATAGTGATGTATTTTTTATTGTGGCAAAATTTGTTTACGGCAAACCGCTTGTGATGGAAAATTAACCATCAGAAGCACTGCTGGACTATGCTACTGCCAAAGTTTGCTCGGCACCCAAAATGTATACGTGTATCGAAAGCAGGAGCAACCTCAACGCAACACGGCTCTTCTTTATCGCAATCGGCTATAGTTAATCGGCGGCTTAGAACGTTTTGATACCGGTAGGGTTTGTGTTTGGAAATTTGAATTCGACCTCCGGTAAAGGTTAGTTTAGTCGGAACTAAATCGATGGAATAGTGTGGCTTGCTGTTGATATGTTGGTACTTGAACTAGACCAAGAGTTAGTTATCGTCCAGAAGTTGAACTGCGTGCGTCCGATATTCGCATAGTCAGTAGCATGTTCATACGTTGAGGAATAGCACATCCAGTTTAGTTAGGTATGTAACTGATCGGAAGAATCATATGCTAGATGGAACAGAATATCAGTTAGTAGGTATCCACATTGAGAGTTTTGCTACAATTCTAAGTTCTAGTGATTAACAACCTTCGACAACATGGTCAATTCGAACAAGTTCAAGTTTATAATGTTGGAGGATAGTCCGATTGGTTCGAGTTCCGCTTCAATTCATTTCTACAATGAATCGCTGACATTGGCGCGATGCCTGCGATGCATACCACCGATTCACGACTGTGGAATGAATCGGTACAAAGAAAAAAAAAGAAAAACCAAAGTTCATCACGACTCAGCAGTTAGTGCTGCGTCAGACCAGCTTTGTGTACAGAACAGTGACCCAGAATGGGTAATTAGTGGATCAGTCAGTGCGCATTGATATACGCGATTGGTTAAGTGTGTTCCTTAGAAAGCAGCAGTTTGCGTGTCGAGAAGTGCGAGTGAAAACACCACCAATTACCACTGTTGATTCAATCAAAGAATGAGAAAGCACAAATAATATATAAGTTACACAATATGACCAATGAGTACGTTCCGGGAACGTTACGGGGACAGTTTTTAGGAAAAGTTAGAAAAAAACGCAGTTGTTTGGAGTGCTTTCCGAAGAGTTTAGTTTGCTCTTGGTGCATTTTTAGGCTATTCGGCTTTAAATAACTTTATCAATAGTATTGGGCTAGGTTTTGCATTATCTTCTATAACATTTTATGAACACCGATCGCACAAGGGACTAAACGAACTAACAACGAACGAAAACGAACTGTGCATATTTGCGTTGGTGAGAAGAAATGCCTATCAACTTAGGGACTATATTCTTCAAGAAATGCTTGGTTGGTTTCATTGTGCCTTATTTTTACCTTCAAGCATAGTGAACCAAACTGTTGAGTTCAATGGAATCCAGCAAGCGCTCAAGTTTCCGTGTCAAATATATATTGTATAATTTACTTCTTTATTTTTAAAAATCATCGGACCCCTAGTGGTCCTCATGATATAAAATAAAATACATAGATACAAAGATTGTACTTTGTACGATACGAGAGAATCATCGTCGAAAGTTATTAGCCGTCAAGTTGATGTCGAACCAATCGTAAACTTGGTTGAAGGGTAGTATTATAGTCCATAATTTGCATTCCATTCTTGTAGGTACAGAAAATTCTTAGTTTAGAGGTGTTGTTCGGGAGCATACATGTTCAGTTGATTCATAACGACGAGGCACTCAATATCTAGCTCAAATCTTTCTAGTCAGGAAGATGGCTTGAGCGTCGGCATGTCGTCTTGCCAAAGTCCAGACTGCGCAAACCATACCGTAAAATTTTTTCTGTACTGTTTGTTGTTAAGGACACCGGATCAAATAATAGTTCAATGGGCGAAAACAGTACGGGAACGTCACGGAACTTCTTAGCGATTTAAAAAAATCCAAGTTGCTTATTGGCTCTGGAGCTAATTTCGTTATAGTGTACCTATACGGAAAGTTAGTTCGTTATCCAGGACGACACCAAGATCACGAATATGACGGACGCGTTGTAACAAATGTCCCGCCATGTTATAGCTGAAAGTTTTATTTTTATTTTTACGGTGAACGCATATGGTGAAGCATTTTGAGATGCTGACGGTTACCATGTTACTCAAGCACTCTTCAAATTTGTTCGCTAGCCGTTGCAGTTCAATACAATCGGAATCCATTTTGATTACCTTAAAGATTTTTACATCGTCGGCATAAAAAGACCGACCGCCTGGAGGCAAGAGAGCTGATAGCTGGTAGATAGATAGTGATGAAACGAGAAAAGACCAGTGATCCAAGGCTGCTCGCCTGTGGTACGCAGGGGATGTTGCAGAACGAGTCGGACTCGATCTCCAAACTCAGCAGGTAGAACGAGAAAAAATCAACGAGTTTCGTAGAGACTGATCGTTTTTCGGAAAAACCCATGCTGGTCTGAAGAAATGTAACATTCACACCTAGCGAGCAAAGCGTCGTTCACGAGTGCTTTAAAGCTGGCGTACAACGATGTACTCCGTCGATAGTTTTCAACGTTTCGCTTATCCCCCTTCTTTTGTACATGGAACATAATTTCCATAGAGTATGGAACGTACTCCACTGGATTGGAGCATTGCATGATATTGAAATGTAATGTATAACCACTTTTTCAGGATGTACGATGGAATGCCGTCAGGTCCGACCTCACGGATATTTTAGTTTTCCAATAGCGCTCGCGACAATCTTCTCTGTTACACAAAAACCGTTGAAGTCGACGACTTCGTTTGAAGTCGCAAGGCAAGGCAAGGCAATTTGTTCCAAGGAAGCAATTAGTCAACAATTAGTCTGCATGAAGTGTTTTGCAAAGAGGTCAGATGTATCTCACGCAGCATTGGCTTTACGATCGTCCAGAAACAGATCTACAAGCAGACCAGGCTTCGTTAGAGTTGACCAGAGCTTCGGATTTCTGTGCAAGTTTCCTTGCATACGTAGAGTATACTGTTCTTATAGAAGACGGTTTTATTCTCGAAAATCACTACAGGCACGGTTAAAGTGGCCCTTGGTGGCTTGGCAGCGCGATCTTTGAAATGTGCGCAGAGCAGCAGATCTTGCACGTTTCAATCGACGGAGATGCGCGTTTTCCCATGGAGACTTGCGAGCGAGTCGGTGTATGGGAACATAACCGAAGATCAGTTTATCACTTTATCTAAACAAAATATCAATTGGACCGACATGCGAATAATCTACTATTATATCAAGAAAATCTTCGCATAATCGCCATACACTGTTGGTACCCTCGTTCCGGGCTACTTTAGACGATTTTGATTGTTATATTCTCCGATCAAAATCTGTTACAGAATTTTTCGAAAGTAAAGTTCAAATAGCAACGTTTTGCTCCTTAAAGCCCAGTACAACAACAGTTCATGTTATGATTTTTATTATTTACCAGCTGTTGAACACAAATCTAGTGTTTCAATGAGTTTATGTAATTCTAATTCGGATATAATAAATTACTTCTGATTGTTTTAAAAGCTTTTCCTCCTTCTAATGTAATTGCTTGACCAATTTGGTGCTGTATAAACCATTTCCGGTCTGAAAATGGAATCTGAAACTGAAGAATTTCTATTTATGAGAGAAATATAAACAACTTTGTTAGTTTATATATTCAGAACGTGATTAAGTATATTTAAAGCAATTGTATCGAAATTTTTCAAAATTATTGTACAGTTTCAGTCGAATTTTCACTGTTAATGGAGACCGTCTTTTCGTAAATCAACTCTTATAATGTTCAGCTAATCTACGTCCGATTTTTATCAGAAATGATCGGTGCGAAATCCATAAATAACTACCGATCTAATAAGGGTTTTGTACATTGCCAACTTCGTACAATGGCGTATGCTTCTTGATCGTAGGCGTAGCGTTTTGCGAAGGGCAACGTAGGCCCGATTTCCCGCAAGAATACACCGCTGGATATCCTTACTGGTGTTGTTTTCCGTGGTCACCAGCGATCCCATATCCCACAATATGTATGTACCACACAATTACAATTTTGCTTCAATTTCACCTAAAATTATTCAGATAATTGAGTTTACACTTAGTTCTATCCAAAAATATATATCTTTGCTACCTCGGAGCTTTCCATGCATCCCAACAAGGTATGACACTAACCGCATTGCTTGTTTACTTGCTAACGAGTGATTTTCCTCTTGTAATCCTTCTCTTTTAGTTATTCTTGCATACGAGTTGTTGGTGTCATACCTTGTCGGGGTGCATGGAAAGCTTCGAGGCAGCAAAGATATATATTTTTGGATAGAACTAAATGTAAACTCAACTATCTGAACAATTTTAGGTGAAATTGAAGCAAAATTGTAATTGTGTGGTACTTACATATTGTACCGGGATGTTGAATCTAAACATACTGTCGATAATTGTGAGCGGTAGGCACCATATAATTGTCCTAGCGCTATCGAAACATCAGCATTCAGTCTAGAGTTGAACTCTTTTGAACATCTTTTTAGATAATTTCATTTCTAAATGAGAAATCATTCAATTTCTTATCACAATGACTTAAACCGAGCTCTTGTAAAAAAATGGTCAGCATTTCACAGAGGGATATTCGAAAAATTGTTAATTTTATCCCAAACAGATTAAAACAGGTCATCAAGAATGTAAATGGTCCTACAAGGTAGTAGTTGAGCGAGAAAGGACATTTGTTTCAACTAATAGTTAACTGTCCGAATACTGTTTTGGCTGCATTTTGGAGCAATTCAAACTATATGTACCCTATCTTCAAAACGGAAAGCTTTTCCCCGAATTTTTTTTGTGCGTCTAAATATGCTTTAGTTAAACATTGTTTTAAAAAATATGTATTACCATTCTTTGCAAAAATACTGTGCAAAATTACTAAAAGAAAATTTTATGCGCTGCTGTCCGAATACTTTTTTGGTTGACTGTATACACGAACTTTCACTTTCTTTCACGTATTTGGTCTTCGAAGCATTTTTTTAACACAATTTCCTAGACTCCGCTTTTAGTCTGGCGTAGACTACTTCCGCCGTCCGTCGCTAAGCTCCTGGCTATGGTATCAAGGTCATCTGCAAAGCCTAGGAGTTGGCTACCTTTGGTGAAAATCGTGCCTCTCGTTTCGATACCCACTCGTCGTATCACCCCCTCAAGAGCAATGTTGAACAGCATACAGAATATATAAGCCGTGACTTTGTCTCAACCCTCGTCGCCTCTCGAAGGGACTTGAGGGTGTCACTGTCAGTCGATTCCAATGTAGCTCTGATCAGTCGCACCAGTTTATCAATAGAGATGTGATGTGTGGATGGGGCCCTACATTTCTGCAAGATCTGGATGGATGGTCCGCAGTTGCGCGAGCCACCATGAATCCCACTAGGTAATTTCTTACGAAACCCTGTGTTATCGGTGAGAGCCAGCGTAACAGGATCTGGGAGTAACTTGTAGGTGGTGTTTACCAGCGTAATACTGCGATAATTGCAGCAGTCAAGCCGATCGCCCTTTTTATATCGAAACCACGACTTCCATTCACTCCTCCGGAGTGGATCCGCTTCTCCTCCTCCCAAACCTTACCCAAATCGTTACCAGCGACTTTGTTAGTCTACAGTAACTCGATTTCTTGTTTGAATTGACGGATTTTAAGCCGTGAAGCTGTTCACAGCGTATTTCCTCCGCAGCTCTTGCCGTGTTCGAGTGGAAAGTACTGAGAACGACATTTGATAGAGTACAAACTAAAAGCGAAGAGTGGCGGAGGCGTATGAATTACGAGCTACAGACACTGCTAGGAGAGTTCCCTCAATTTCGCAATCCATCTTTTACTTCTTTTTCTTCTTCTTTACCAGCTTAGAGACGGGATGGCTCATGGCATATCAAAAACTCGTCTCCACTCCGCTCAGTTAAGGGCTACCCGCCGTCTCGACACACCACGATACTCGCAAAACAGCTTCACTGTCCTCCCGGATCCTCGCAACGGGGTCATCCCACCGTAACTTTCCGACCGTTGCCTAATGTACAATGAATCCCCGCAGGTTGTAGGCGAATTTACAGTCTCAAACCCGTGAAGGACTATCATTCTAACTAAGATTTTCTTGAAAACCACCGTTTACCATCGTGTGACCGCGTATGCCCCTTGATCGAAATCAGTCTTGGGGAGAGCAAATTATGCGTGATTCTCAATTTCAATGCATAGCCTCCGCTTTTAGTGTGGTGTAGATTGCCTTTCCCGTCCCAAAGATTCTACTAATAATGTCGAAGTCATCTGTGAAGCTCACGATGGACACTACAGAAGTCCTTCAGCCTGCTGCCAGCCTCCGCGTTTTAAATGGACTTGAGAGTGCACTTAGCACATCATTTGAAGAGATTTTTCCTCCTCCCAAATTCAATTCCGTTAGCTCTATCAGTCGTCAGCTGTGCGATTTCCTGCTGGATCTCCTCGAGACCAGGATCCAGGATGCTATTGTCGTCTGTGGACACTTCCAGGTTAACTGCCATCTCGCCTCCTGTTATATCGTCATATAGATCAGGGTTTCCTTTCCGTCGCTGCACATGTCAAGTATCGGACATAGCACTTGCAAAAGTGGTTCACATTTTCGGAAACTTGCGCGTGTCATTAGCCCGGAATGGTGGGTTCTAATTTTTAACGTGGTCTGTGCTAATTCTGGCTGTTTTTCCTCTTCATAATTCTGGTTAACTCTTTCCACGTCTCCATCGCCTACTACCTACTGTCAAGCTAGTCATTTTCTGCATTCGGGGTTTCATTATCTGGCGCCGCAGATGTGGCATCTTTTACGGCTGAACGCCCCATCCATCCAGCCAACGCGCGTAGTTCCTGACATTTTGTGGGTTATGCCGATTGTTCAATTGCCAGGTGTTTAACTGAGGACGAACGCGTTGTTGCGTTTGACTCGATTTGAACATCTACTTCAATTCACCCGGGAAGGTTAAATATTATAAATCATTGACTAACAGCAAAAGACAAACAAACAGCACATTTTTCATTGTATAGTCAAGGATTTTTTTGGACAAGGCAATATTTTTGGCTCAAGAACTTTCTCAAATTTCCATTGATTTCAAATATCACTACAGATTCGAACCATTAAATTTTCTATAGAAGTTCATTCTTTTCGTTACAAAATGGGTACAAAGATGCTTCTTTGAGGAATGACACTGCGTGATATTACTGCGAACGTAGAACTTGTAACTTTTTGGGGTTCACACTAACCGTGAAAATATTACTCAATCGGGTAACTGTTTTGAAAGATTAGAAATCTAATTGTACTATTAATTTATAGCTATGAGCAATTAATATGAAATAAAAAGCAAAATGGATTAGATGGGACGCGGCAATTAATTCAAAAGTCGTGTATACCGTTGCGAACAACGTGCCAAATGTTATTTTTGAAAAAATAATAATAGTAGCGTAGAAAATTTTCATCATCATACTTTTTTTTGAATAACCCAATATAAAGAATAAAATTTTACAGTGAGCAATTGGTTCGATATATCTTGTAAACAACTACGTATTCACCGTTATTTTGCTAGCTAATGACAATAAGGCTTACACTCTAATTAGAGTGGAAAATTATTGCCATCAATCTGCTGAGAAATCGCTGCGCAACGCTCGCGCCCGATCATCGTATCGGAAAATATCGACTTCCACGTAGCTTCCGGAAGTGTGCACATAGAAACCGCAAAAAAGTTCTAACCTGCGCCGTTGAGGCTATAAACGACGACGCACGCTGCGCTGGTGATTACAGTAAATGATTTACGTGTTGATAAACCGCTCTACCGCTGATCGTACGAATCGCACCGATCAAGATAGACTTTGCGTAACCGTTCAATTCAAACAGACTGTGCGCACTCCCGCGCGTCTAGGTATTTAGCTGCAATTTTGATGAGCTTTCTGCCGCTTTCCGTGAAACAATATGATTAAGCTTGATCATTAGAACTCTTTAACAAAAAAGTAACTCTATTTGTAATTCAACACACGCCAAACTAAAGCACAAAAGTCATTATTTCATGTTCTAGACATTTGAGGGATAACTAGCTTCAACGGAAAAGCACCCTGATGATGCTAATGGCGAGGTGAATGTATTCATGTACAATTCTATAATGACGCCACTGAGCTCTGGGAAAGACCCTTTCTCGGCGCGATCTAGACGATTGCAAATTAGGCACGGCGCGCGCTGCGACTGCGTTCGCACATTTTACGACCATCTCCAGATGATTGGTAAATATCTAGTATAGGAGAGATCCGGTACACCTGTTCCCAGCTTTCGCCTATGGGTTCGAACTAGTAAAGCTGAAATACTTTCAAATTTTACGTAAAGGTCCAACAACAAAAAAGTGGTTAAAATATCCCGCATTTCCCCTAATAACCTCAGTGGAGTGCAAATAAAAACTATCGTTTTGCTGTATAAATATCTACAGAACATTGAAGTTTATGTACCAGTTACATACAGCAGTAAATGCTCGTAGTGCAACGGATTGAACTGTGAAATGTTGGGGGTGATATGGGAGATGACGCGATCATAGCTGATCGATCAGCTGTATACAGTTAGAACGCAGCGCAACCGCACGGTTAATTCCTAGTTGTTGTTTTAGACCCTTCCGTATATGAGCGAACGAGTTTGTCATTGCGCGAACAGTTATCGACGAAGTTTCGACGTGTGATTTTCCCCGAGGAAGTGCGTAGTAAGAGAAAAATCGCTGTAAGCGCAAAAGTTAGTTTAAAACAACCGTTTGGTGATTTTGGATTCAACACTTAAAATTCAATGTGATGCGAAGTGATGAATTTTTCTCAACATTGTCTGTTTCTTTGAGAAGATTTTATAGATGTTATAATTGTACCAACTGTGTTTAACGACATCTTTCTTTAATGACATTTTGCTACTGCCTTTGTAGCAGAGTTTTTATTGTTGCTGTAGTTTTTCTGATTTTGAATATTTTTAATGTCATACGACCTGTCAGATGAGTCTGTATAACATTATCGGACGATTGAACGTTTCACTTAATTTTTTCTTAGAATCCTGAGTATTTTTTTTTTACATTTTAATCGAATGTTTTTTTAAAGCTTGATTAAAAGGTGACGAAGTTAATCTAATTTAAAATTATCTGCTTTTAATCTTTTGTAAATGAGAAGCTGAATGAGAACGGACTATCATGCAGCGTGTTACTAACAGAAGAAGTTTGCTTGAATATTGCTGAGTAACACTTGCAATCTTCTTGTATTTTTTTTCGTGCGTACATATTTTCAACCGTGGCGTTAAACAAGGCTCAAATTAAAAACGTCATTCGTGACGTACCCAACAATGTATTTGGCATCGGAATTATAACTTTTTCGGATGAAAATATTCATTCCGCACCACAGAAGTTGACGTCTACAGCAACAGGACCTAATAGAATTCCGTCGATTGTGCTAAAGAAATGTATGAATGCCCTATGTGTTCCACTAAAAGTAATTTTTTAATAAAGTGATCATAATATTTCTGGATGAATGCGGGACCTGTTGAATGGCTTATTTACCAAATTTGTTCTCAGTATTGTAATTACATAGCTGAATCGCAGAGCCGGCGTTACAGCGCGCGAGGCCCTTTTTTGTATGTCACAAGAGCATCGGATTGAAAAGTCACGGTGACAGTCTTAATGATCGTCATTTCAGGAGGGCTTCGATTGCTGTACACAGTTTCCGGATTGCTCGCACCCATTGATGAAATTGAGCTAGATCAGTGGTGCCCAGGCATAGGGCTAAATCAGATCGCCCTACGAATTCCGCGGGTCGCTGTAACCTGGCCAGTCCTAAGCATAACAAAATGTAAAATATGCGGTAGCAAAAACCAGGAAATTTCTAGGAATCACCACAAGAAATAAGCCGGAAAGCATTTCGATCAACAACATACACGAGGCATTACGACTAAACTAAGTGACCCTTTGTCCTCGATAAATTTATTCAGAAGTCCACCATCCTGATCAGTCGACGGGACGGAGTTTGGCCGTCTCTGAACTAGATAGTTGTAATCCTGTGCCGTGATATTCGTTACGTCCTTAATGGAATCAATGATCTTCTGGGATTTGGGTTCTATTCTCGTTATGGAGTAAGAAGGAAACTTTCGAAGAAGTTATGCCTAGATAAAGCAGATACGCTGAGCTTACAAGTGCAGATTTACAAAAGCGGAAGGTGTCGGTATCATTCGATATTGTTTAAATGATAAAGATCGCGACTGTATCCAGTTGGGAGTCCCCTTATTGTGCGTAACTCACTGGTCAACTGTTTTGTCTACAACCATGTATTTAATTCCAACGAGATGCTTCCTTAAGCCTAGTATCCAGCTGAAAAGAAAACAGCTCAAGAAAAAATCTTACTATTTACCGAAGAAATTTTGACAACTGCAAGGCAAGCAATTATCTGTCATTTTTTCTTGTGGTAAAAATTGCGCCGGATATTATTCCGTACGGAAAAGTGACGTTTCAATTCACTTGCATGTAAAACTGCGCCATCTGAAAATGAAACAATATTTCTTGTGAGGTCCATACCGGTATAGAAATCGCAAACGGAAAATCTTTTCTTTAGCATTTCTTGGCCTATCTTTTTGCCCATTTCTTTTCAGGTCGATACCAGGCTTTAAGGTGAAACGGTACTGAATCCAAACATGGCCGGAATTAGTACCGTTTCACCTTAATAGCATAATCTATTAAGCCCAAACTTTTTCTCTGACGATAAGTATTACGTCCTTGACGTAAGCAATATTTTCATACCCAAGATGCGCTGTTTGTGAAGGAATGCGTCGGCCATCAGCGACAAAAGCAAGGGTGAGAGAGCTCCTTGTAGACTTTTTTTCATCGCCGAAATCGTGAGCGATGTATCGCCCAATGAGGCTGTGATTTTGCTGCTTGAAAGCATTGCTAGAATCTACCTTATTGTAGTCGATTCCGTTTTGAAAGATAGTCGTAAACTTTGTAGCGAAGGACACGTTATCGAAAGCGCCTTCAACATCAAGGAAAACCCAAAGTACCGTCTCTTGATATTTGAGCGATTTTTCAATTAACGTCACAACGCAGAGCAATACAGTTTCCGTAGATTTACCGTGTTGGTATGCATGGTCCATGCAACGGAGAGTTTTTTGAAAATTCATTGCATATATAGTTATCCGCGATTTGCTGTACCTATTTCAGAAGCGTTGATGTCAAACTTATTGATCTGCAAGCCTTTTGCATGGTTTTCTCTTTTTTTTATCTGCCTTAGGTATGCCTTTGGGTATCTGCCTACTTTCCGCCAATTCTCCGGGATATGTCCCAAATTGAAACTAGCTCGAAAAATGTTTATAAGCTCGAACATTATAATGCTGTCAATTTTATGTAAGAAAACGGGTAGAATAACATCCGGATCTAGAGATTTCATTGGTTCAAAAGAGCTAACTGCCCATTTGAACGAATCCTCCGTAAACAATCTGCGTGCAAGCAGAGCGAAATCGTTTGGCACATTATGTAACGATGCATTCCAAAGCAACGACGTCTTATTTCATCCATTTTTCATAATACTTTACACTCTACATTTAAATAAACAAGGAAAGGAAACAATAAAAACAATACAAATATTTCTGATCTGCGTTTTGTGTTGTATACAATCAGGGATTGTTCACTAGAATTTTTAATATTTTTCTCTAGTCATCACCAAGCGCGAGACCCCTCTGAAGCGCGAGGCTCCGTTCCACCGCACGGCTTTGCCGGTCTAAACGCCGGCTCTGGCTGAATGTACGTGTTTCAACAATACTTCGTAAAGTGAGGATTTCTTGAAAAACTTTTAGAAATTAAATTTTTATTACGGTAGTGTCTTTGTATAATCAACGGATACGCACGATAGAAGAGAGTAATGAAAAAAGTTATTGATAGTATCTCAGGAGCGACAAAAGGACCCCCAGCTTGGGAAAAGAAGAAACGGGGATCGTTATACAAACCTAATAAACTTTGCCTCAGTAACGCTCCCTTAACTTACCTAATTTTACGCTCTTTGCCTTTCAAACCTTGTCACCCCTGACCCTGAGATACTTCCAACACCTATGTTTAATTTCTTTCTTTTACCGTTCCCTCCATCGATTGTTAAAAACTATCGTTATAAAAAATTAATTAGCTGCTTGACCTCATTACATTAGTCAAGACAAAAAGACGAGATTGGTCTTCGTGATCTGGGATGTTTGTTCAGCCTAATTTTATTAGTCGCTTTCGCAAGCGATATTCCCAATGCGTTGGAAAAAATTTATTATGTTTCCCATCTTTAAGATGGGAAAGTTTTTCTTGGCTTTCCAATGGCTCAAATGGATCAGTATTACCGGTCAGTGCGAACGTGACAAAAAGACGATTTCTTTGTCCAAATCTTTGTCTTTGTCGGCTAAATCCCAGCGGACCGCCGATAAATTGTTCACTTCTTTTAAAAACCCTATACTACCTCTTTACAAACCCACGTCGTTTGTTATTTGTTTCAAAAAAAAATTGGGAAATATCACACGATGAAAGTGTCGTGGTTCGCTCAAAATTCAACTTTTTTGAAAACTGTCTATAGCCTGTTGGCGAACAAGGGGGGTCCAATGTTTCGAGGTATTGAAAGGGTAATTGTCATTTTCTAACCAATTTTTCCAAGATTTCCAGCACAAAAATGTCAACATTCAAAGATTTCATATCAGTAGTGGCCTCATTTCAATGAGAAATACTCAAGATTCGATTTTTCTGAACTTTGTCTTACTTCAAAAGCTTATATCCCATGAACTAACTATTGTGAAGCCAATATTTTTGTATTAAAATGTGAGGAAATTTTCTTAGCTATCCTGGAAAAATATCTAAACGAAAACTTTCATAAGATTTTCTACGGTGGTGGAAAATTTCAATGAAAAGTCGCAAAAACTACGTTCTATCTCAGCGCAACTTCAACGTGGGACTCCGTTTTACGCAAAGATAAGAGTAAAATTAGTAAAATCAAAATCTAGAAAGTGAAAAGGGTCAGACAGCAAACAAAAATCAGGGGCACAAAAGTCCAAGTGAAAGTTTGACTTCAAACGCCAACCCAAATCCAAGTTCAGGTCCAAGTTCAAGTCACGTGGCAAGAATCTTTCTGTGTCTAGAAAGAACACAACCATTCTGATTTCTTAAATATTTTTTTCTCGACTGATTATCCCAAATAAGAAAAAAAATAGTTTAAAAATGATTTTTCGACTTTTCATTAGAGTTTTCCTCCAGTATAGACATTTTTTTCGATTGCTGGGAAAAATTATTTACTTACCCAATTTGCCGTACGTCTTATGATAAGGCTTGCATAAGCATAATAAAATCCCTACATCTAACTCAGTCCATGGCAGCTGGTCTCCAGTTCGGCGGGCACCCAGTGCTCCTCAGATCTCGCTTCACCTGGTCTTGCCACCTCGCTCACTGTGCTGCTCTTCGTTCGGTTTCTTTTGGATTCAATGGAAAAATCATTTTTGCAGAATAGTTGGCAGGTATTCTGGCAACATGGCCACAACGTATCCGTATTGTGGGTCCACCGTAGAGACGCGTGAGTTCATGGTTCATTCTTCCCTCCATACACCGTTCTCTTGCACGCCACCAAAGATTCTTAGCACCCGTTGTTAGAAAACTCCGAGTGCTCGCAGGTTCTCTTCGAGCAGTGTCTACGCTTCATGCCCGTAGAGTGCAATCGGTCTAATTAGCGTTTTGTACAAGATGCAGTTTGTACGGAGACTCAGATTATTCGACCGATCTTAAGTCTTAACAGTCTATTCGAACTCTGATGAAGCCTGCAAGTCGTAGGCGAAATACGTATCTGTCGGAAATAAATATAAATAGTAGAATTTAATTAGGAAAAAAGTTTTCTTTAATTAAAGGTTTCGTATTCTACTAAGACGCTCCAAAAACTTCAGTCAACCAAGGCGTTAATTCGTTTTGATTTTAATCTGGTCATTGACTATACTGTCGCTACTCGTATAACAGTCATATTTTCTATGCAGTTTCCTAGTGTAGAGATATGGACCATTTCGTATTGCCAGCAGTTATCCAATGCATGCGTGCTTCTTTCATGCTAAGCTAACTATAAGAACTTTGCTCATTAGAGATGAGGAGTTGGAAACAATAAGTGATGGAGCTTTACATACATTTACTATATGACACAAGAATGCCGGTCATTTCCGTTTTTGCTTAGTATAGTACTGAGCATTACGCATGACTTGACAATTAATTGGCATAACCATAAATGCTTTGAGATGCATATTAACCCGATGACAGTGAGAGCATATTTTTCAATGGTGTTAGTTGATTAAACTTTTTTTTTGAGCGAAGCAAATTGGGAGTAGCCAGCTTTTAGTAAATATCCAAATTAGCAAACTTTTCGTGAACTTCAAATTTGAAGATGAAAGCATGTATCCCTTCTTGATTCTCTTAAACTCTCGCGACGTCAAATACCGGGAGACAAAATTAATGATGCATACAATTGTACAGTAGAGTGATTCAAATTACTGTAAAGAAAGTGGATCATTTCAAAAAATCAGAGGGGTTGTGTACAAGACACGACCCTATATATGACGCAGGATACGTAAGTCTCTTTGTAGTGATAGTAGCATATATCCATGCTTGTAATGCTTGTAATAAAGAATTGAATCATGTATACATGCTATATGCAACATATATACATGCTACAAGCGTTGTATGTAACATTTATCAAAGTAGTAACATTGCATACGTTCAATCCTCAAAAGATTTCAGAGTTATTTCTATGTGCATTTGGAAACAATTTAACAAAATCAAGAACACAAACTATTGCTTTCCTGCTACCTTACCGAAATTAAAGATTGTTTTTATTATCCATGGTTCCCCACGTTGAAGAGATTTTACCAATTCAATCCTGTTTTGTCAACAGCACATCTTTTCACTACACTTGTAATGAAACGGCAAGCATGCGTATTCATACAGAGTCATATTATAATCGAACACTACAGCTGTAGCACATTTTTTCAACACAGATATCAAATTCCCCTAGGTTTAATCGTCTCGCAGTAAAGAATTTGCGATCTGTTGGGACAACGAGCTTGTGTCATTTTTTCTGGCACACTTCCTTAACACAGACATCAAATTGGACTAGGTTTAATCGCGTTCGTAAGAAATCTGTTGGCACGAGGGGGCTTTGTTACTCTTTCTGGCGTACTTCCCAAACAAGGACATCAAAATGGTCTAGGTTTAATCGCGGTGTTAAGAAATCTTGTTGAAATGAGGAGACTTTGTCACTTGTTTTGGCTTACTTCCCAAGCACAGATATCAAATTGGTATAGGTTTAGATCATCGTAAAGAATCTTCCAACCAATCACGAAGCGAGAATTCTGGTAAAACATAGGTTCATTATTTTCAATTTTTCAATAGTTCAACATCAAGAATCCATACTTTTCTTCATTTGGGCCAATTCTTAGAAGATTTTCCAATCGATTGGTGTAAGAATATGGAAAATCGTTCAGGAAACCACTAAGCTGTAAGCGTTCATAACCTGACCACTTTTCGAGAAAAATTTTTTGGAATGACACCCTATACCACCTACCTTCCTGAAAGACGTAGTCCTACGTTAAAATAAAATAAGGATATTTTAACAAAAGATAAATGCAATATTCAGAATTGCCCAGTGTGAAGATTGCGAAATAAAACTATTATGACCTATTAACTTCTTAAAAATTATGAGGATTTTGCAATAGTGCCTTCAATTTTATGCCAAAAAACTGATCCACAATTTAAAGAATTTTTCCAGTAAGAAACGATCATGTTCAAAAAGTTGAACCACTCTACTACCCCATCATCCGTAGTATATACAAGTACATCGTCATCCTCCCCCACCCATCGTTGTGCCGGTTTCGTCTGGCTCGCTGTGGAGAGCTGATGTCAAACAACATGAGTTCATTATTCCAAAGTCAAGCAGCTTGCTTTAGAGAAAGATTATTACGTGAGATTATTGATCATCACACTATCTGACTGATCTGTCAGACAGATAAGAATAGTTTTTTTTTGTGACAGTTCAAAAATTTGTTTGTGTTTCTGTTTGTAAATCGATACAGTGATTGAGATTACATAAACCGAAAGTATTTGCTGCTACATATTGATGCCAGCTGGCTAAGGTCGAAGCTGTTCTAATCCGACGCTGGCATTTGCTTTGGCAGACCACGATGAATCAGTACACGGGCAAAGTGCAGCCGATAAAGAGAGAAACAAATTTTATTTGTGCAGTAAAGTGCAAACTAACTTCTAGAGTGATGGGTGGCATTGTTTGCTGTTGTGCGGTGACAATTAACTAATGCTAAATTAAACGTCAAATCGAACTCTGGAAACTGTAATTGTTATAATGTAGTTCAAACAATAGTTCAGTAAAGTATTCAGTTTCATTTTGAGAACGAGTTCATCTACCCTATTGTTACTACTTGTAACATCCGTTTTGCTTAGCAGAACAGTCGCAAATTGCGATAGTGAACGCAGTACGCGATAATGAAACGAGTACGGGACCGACTTATGGCAGAATTTTTCTAAACCAGGACGCGTTCTGCCTGTGATAACACAAGAACCTCTGTATATATGTATCTTCGCATATGTGTGCCAGTATGGACTCTTCCATACCAAACGAAGAAAATAAGTGTATAAAGTCATTCAGCTTTCGTTGTTACAAGAACTGTAAACGATTGTGGTGGACTGGACTGATTAATATTTTCTCCCACTTTTCCCCAAGAACTAGGCCTTTAACTAAATCGTCAAACAACGCTGATTCGCAATCGCAGGCCATACAAACAATGCGCCCTTTTATTATGCAGCTGACTGACTGTACACTATGTAGCACCTAGTTATATGCAGTTTTTGTTTGTTTCTATACTATCAGGGAGGCCATCCGAGTCAAAGGGGAAATATTATTGCGCCAATATAGGAGGAATCGCTGGAATGGCAGACGCTTAGTTCTGCTCGACAGACGGTTTGGAATAGAGCAAGTGCGTTCCTGGCTTCGAAACAAGTTCGCTTCCTGGTAACGTGCGCGTGTGACATGACTGTTCAGAAATTGTACATTCTGCAAAATTTCTAGTGAAGTGATAAGACAAAACAGCTGCTCAGTGATTGTGATTTAGTGTTTTTTGTCTGCTGCAGAAACACATTGACGCGAAGCTGGAGAAGCTTTGAAGAGGCTAAGCTTTAAGTACTAACGACAGGCTGTGATATTTGTTCATCGGATTTAACACTTCGCAATCAATAAGGTGAGTGATTATACAACCTACGTTATTTCATCCACGCAAAGGTTCGATTTATAAACTTTCCAATTAAAAAAGGAATTTATATTTTTTTAAGTTTTGCTAAATTATGACTCAAAGCAAAGCCATGGGTATAAACGTCCTGTTGAGAACTTGGCCCTTCTTTATCGACAGACTTTGCAGACGACAATTACGGGGCTAGTGCAACGATCCTACTGACTCTATAGCAGCACCTCCCAGCCGAGATTCGAACATGCGACGACTAGCGACGAAGCTAACTGGGCAGCCGCCCAGTGAAGCATATTATTTATTTACATATGTGGTGTGAAAGTCATGTACGGTAGTAATAACTACATCCATAAGTGACAAATTATACAATACAATATACAAACAATCGAGCAAAACATTTTTTAGGAGATTTTTGAAGGAAGATTTTACAATTTACGTTTATTTGCAATAGAACGTTGTAAAAAATATCAGGTTATTTGTAAAATGATATCAATACTATAATATCCCTTCACAATGCCTCAAATTTTTGGATATGATTTTCTAAATGATCATGTCATTAATGTCATAAAACTTTCAAACAGCATTAGAAGCGTACCGTTTGACTCACATTATCAAAGTTGGGTATTACTCAGGCTTGAATTAATTAATTATTTTGGAAGGAAATCTAACTATCTGGAGTGCTAAGTGCTACACATTATTAAAACAATCGGTAATATAATCGATGTTTAGCTATAAATAATCATTGGCGTTTCCAGATATAAACAGAAATTACAGTTTTAGCTTGATAACGGGTCTATGTTTGCGGTTTTAGTTTACTTGTCGCAAAACTCCGGCCGATTAACTTAATCAACTAAAACTTCGAACTTTAGGGTTACGTCATGATGATTTTTTTACATTCAATTTCATAGAGAAGGCAGGACAGATGCCTAGAAATTAGATCTAAAATTGAACCCAAAGTTGAACCTAAAAGTGGATTTTGCATTAAATTGGAATTCGGATGTGGATTTAAATTTGAAAGCATATTTGGACTTGAAATAAAAGTTTGATGTGAAATTAGCTTTTAAATCGTACCCAAATTGCACCTGAAATTGAACTTGAAATTAGAATGGAATGGACCGCTTTAGACTTAAAATTTTACTTTAAATTGAATAGAAATCGGACGTGAAAGTAGACTTGAAATTAGTCTAAATTAGCTCTAAATTGGTATAAAACTGGACATAAAACTTAATTTGGATTTAGGCTTCACTTCATATTGAACTGGAAATCGGGCATAAAGTTTAGTTTGTAACTAGCTGAATGCACGATTAACACCTGTTTTCATAATTGTAGACAAATATTAAAAACAATGTTTATTTGTTCGCTTCTCAAATGCTAATGATATATTTTGCACTGAATGTCACTCTTATATTAACTTCTACTACATGTTATGCCTACTATATCTGCTACAGTTCGGCCATCCAGACAAATTACATCGTCCTCGATGTACATTACATATCATTATTTAGCAATTCGTCCAGGAACCTGCAGAATTCGCAATCACATTTGTCAAATCACATTCAACTGCTCCAACAGTTGTGTTGATTCCTCCAGGCGCTGCTCAAACAGCGTTTCTGACTGCTCCAACAGTCCTACCAGTAGTCGCATCAATGGCTCTGGTTTTATTACAAAAAATAGTCTCCGTAGTTTTAATTGCTACAACGACGGATTTAACTGCTCCAACAGTTACGGCGATTTCACTAGTTGCTGCTCCAACAGCACGTCTCGCTTTTGATAGTTCCAAGAGTCGCACCAACGGCTCTGATTTGTTTTTATAAAAACTTTTGTTTGTATGTTTAAACTTGTAATTTTGCTCCGAAGTCCCCTTAAATCCACTAGTCTTGCTTTTACGATGACGTCGCAGGCAAAATTTTCGTAGAATTCGCTCAAAAGCTTACATTATTTTGAGTTTGAAGTCTGTCAAATCATTAACCGCTTTTTCTGCTTCTTTGAGCCTCAATTTTGAAGAACTTCTCTGTTTTCCTTATTATAAATTGCTTGCATTCATTTCATTTTCATAAATTTGTCCTGATTAACTTCGCAATTTCGTCATTCCATTGTAACTAACAGCGCCAGTTTCGCTTCTGACTGCTCCAACAGTCCTACCAGCAGTCGCACAAACGGTCCTAGTTTCATTACAAAAACGAGTGCTTGAGTACTGACGGCCTAGCTCCGAATCCAAAATTTCCTCCATGTTGAAAGATTCGATGAATTTCTTTCCAGCAATCCTTCGGTTCTAGAAATTTTTTCGATCGTTCGGGGCGTTCACAAGGTATCATCCCACTTCTGATAATTGCAGACAAATATTAAAAACAATGTTTATTTGTTCGCTTCTCAAATGCTAATGATATATTTTGCACTGAATGTCACTCTTATATTAAATTCTACTACATGCTATGCCTACTATATCTGCTACATAATGGACTTCGCTTAATGAAAAAAAACAAACACTTTTTCCTCATTTGATTTGTTTCCTCCAAAGAAATAGAAACAAAGTTTTTTTCCTCACTTTAGCCTCCCCCATTGTCAATGACCAATTCTTCTTTTCAGATCCCCCTCTATCTCCAAGCCACTTGTACTCCAAGCCAAAGCCTTTTTCCCTTCTACCTTTTTCCCCTTGTGAGGGACCGTCATCCTCCCTTTTGTCAACCCTCTTGTGCTGATACCCTTGTGTTAAGAAACATGTATGCCAAATTTGGTGGAGAACGGTCCAGGCATTCCGGAGTTATGGCAGAACACACATACATACTCACGTTTATTTTTATACATTTAGATATAGAGAAGATAGATTGGCATTAGATTAGACCTGAAATTTGACCCGACATTGAATTTGAAACGGAACCTGAAAATTTTACTTAAAATTAGACTTGTAATCGGAATTGATCTAATTGGATTTGGCCGACCGACGTGTTCAGTAGTTCATTTTTAGACATAATGTGACTTCTGCATATTGTGAGCAGTAGAGCCAACGTTTCTCAAACGGTGTATATGATTGGCACTGTCCTATTGGAGCCAGTTGAAGTATTCCATACCATTACATATTTTACATTTCTGGAAGAACAAAATCACTCAACGTTTGCCGGTAGCACATATTTATTGACAGTAATCTCTTCGTAGTCTTCAAAGAGGCTTTTACCGCACCAAACAAATGCCTTTTAAACTTAGATAGTTTACTCAAATGTCTTGTGAGGGTAGTTGCTGGTTCAGAAGCGGCAATTTTGTTTATGGCTTTACGATATTGCTAGAGTCCACAGTTTTGTTACACTAGTCCCGTAATTGTATTGTTTCCTGATAACCGGCTGAGAAGTCAAGTCTCAAATATGTTTATACCCAAGGCTTTGCTTTTTTAAAAGAAAAATGAGCTTCATAACTCGTGAAAATTTTGTGCCAAAACTCACTGTCGGTATTCCTTATGTTTTGACAAAATTCGAACGTTTTGCCCAAGTTATCGAGCGTGCTAGAAAACCAACTGGCTATAATATTAAATATGAATTTAAAACTTAAGTGCAGCTCTAGAAAATAACCACTGAATTTCTTGACATTGGACAAATAAATGTCTTATTCTCTCATACTGTGAATTGTTTCGTGATGTTTTACTTTCAAATAAATACATCTGAAATAAATTGTGTTATAACGATTTCTACTATCTTAGGCATGATTTACAATTTTATGGTTCGCGAGTTAGGCTTGCAATTTGTATATATAATGCAATGTGTGGCTATAAAAAATAATCACAGTGTATAACACCTTTCAAATCAAATAAGATCAGTGAGTTTCCATGATCAGAGCAAGATACTATAAAAGTAGATTGACTGAGACTGTTGTGACTTGCCACTGCATCTACTTGAACTTGACTTCGGATCCTTGCTTGCCCTGTCGTTTAGTTGCCGTAGTCAAGGATATGTCTCAGTGCATATTTAGCAACTTAGCGCGCTCCGCGCAGTTAAGGCAGTTCAACCAGTAAAGGAATTTTTTTGCACCATATTCTCAATAATCTTTAGACATGTTATTTTTTATTTAGTTTAAACGGAAACGGATGAGCTTCCACAGATTCATCTTTACGGAATTTCATAGTAGAATAGAGACTTAAATAATTCAGTTGATTTCAGTGAATTTAAGTATGATGAACGATGGTGGCCGATCAGTTGAATATAATTGCAAATTTTCTACTGCTAAATTAGCAGCGGTTACAATCAACGAGTGGTGTACCCTATTAAATTCATTCGATTTACGAGCCGTAAATGGATTTATTATTGAGCATTTTTCTGCTTTGTTAGTTTTTTATTACAAACTCATCGACGATTACACACTCGAACAAGCACGTGGAATAATGAGAGATATTAGCTCACCTCTCGATGTTTGTCTGTTTTGATCGATGAAAATGCACACTAGGTACTATAATATACTGATCTTCTGCTGTTGGAGTATTTTGGGGACTTTTTCAGCTTATAGAGAACTTTTAAAGGAAACTAATAGCAAAAACACAAAAATTCAGGTAAATTGCAAAAACAATATTTCTTGAATTCTAATCATTTTTACTTTTGAAGAAAAAGAACTTTTAGAATAAAATGATCGTCCTCATATTCATTTTATGAGTAATTTTTTTTTTTTTTTTTGAATTTTGTACTAAATCTGATTTGAAAAACTAACTAGGTAGTTTGGATGGACATAAACAACGAAAAAGAAAAGACAATTTCTTACCATACGCTCGTCTAGATAATTATTTTTACATGAAAATCAAATCTTGAGATTTTTTTAAATGTAGTTTTATGAAAAAAATAGTCATTAGCTTGATCGCATCGTTCTTACGATGTTGCCCGTTGAAGGGTTAAAGTAGAAAAAGTGAACTTTAAACCTTAAAAATAGATATTGTTCTCCATTTGAGTCGAAGTTCCAATTCTGTAATTATCCAAGATGGTTTTTTATTGACTCTCCATTGTCAATTACGAATCACCGCTGCATGATTGCATACAAGACGAACAGCTCAATCCTGGCGTTGACAGTGTAGTGAAAATGTTTACACCTCTTTTCAATAACACGCAGATCGCAATCATCTTGCAAAAGCATCAATTCCATTGTATGCAGTGCACATAGGAAAATACATTTGCGCAGTCAGGTCGCGCACCCATCATGACCATCCATAGGCTTCAAACTGGTTCCAGGCAAATGGGTTCATGCGTTGCTTACTTATTCGTGCAGGTTAACAAACAATGCGACTGAAAATCACCGCCGACCGCATCGGTTACTCATTGTTACTCGAGAAATTACTGGTTATTCATCGTTTATCAGATTACTAAAGGCGACACGGCAATGAGTGAAAGATGACTGGCCGTGATCTCCGGTTATTCTACATAGGGGTTAATCATGATTCTCGGTGACCTTTAGTAGGAACACTGCAATGCAATACCAATGACCGGGTCAACAACGTCAGCGGTAAGGAATACAGGGTGGGTGAAGGTCAAAATATTGTACCATCTGCATTGTCGTAAAGATAAAAACCAAGCTTCAATAAAAATAATAAATATTTTTCTCCCACTGGTTTGTTGACTGTTAGCCGGCTATAGCGCCACAACTCTTAACCTAGAACTATAATCTGCGACCGATCTACTGATCAAGGTCCACGGTAACGCTATGAAATGATCCATAACAGAAAATAGTCTACTTATTTGAATATATTACATGCAATGAAACTACTCATCGTCTAATCTATTCAGTTGATACTTCAAAGATAGGTTATAGGATACCGGATAAAAAATAAACAAGTTTATGTAAAATATTGCTGTATAAAGTAATTTACAAGGAAGGAGTCTATCGTTTGACCGGCATGGGCATGCAACGGCAACGACACTGCAATTGTGCACATTTCAACCCTCTAACGAGTATGCATTCGCTTTTAGTGTCTTAGAGCCAGAGGAAATTTGTGTTTTGTCACAAACATCACAACATTCTGCCCATACGTTTAAGAGTTATCGCATCGTTTTACGTTAGAGGGTTGTTGTTAGAGTTGCTAAAGGGTTCAACTCCACATGCTATTATCAGTTCACATTGTCAATATATTTCAGATTTGTTGTATGTCGATGTCATCTTGGAAACGTGTTAGTATTATTAGTAGAAGAGTACAATGAAAAGTCGATTTATGCAAAAAATAGCTCCTTTGAAATTAATTTGAATATAAGGGGGACGCAATGTAGTCATTACCATTACACAAAAAACATAAAATATCATAGTAATAATAGACTATTCTTAAAAATTCAACGATATTGTGTTTTTCCCTGAACAAACCTAATTAGATTTCTCAACAAAGGCTGATAAATGACATGTGCTGCAGTTAAGCTAATTCATTTCACATCCGTATACATGATTGATTAGCTACAAACACCCTGAACTACACACCTGACTTTGAAGCTCTTACATACAATAGGAGTCAGCTTCGTATCCTGCGCCCTGACTTTATTCTTTCTATCTATCAGAACACAATGAATGTATGTGAATGAATGAGCCAAAAACTTCTCTCTCAAACTTCAAAAATCAATAAGATGATAGGTTGAAAATTCATTTTTGATGTGCCAAAAGTATAATATCGAAATTCTTTCAATGAGATGTTTGCTCAAACAACGCAGGCAGAAATGTGACCCAAAAAGTTTCTACGCCCTACGGAAAAAAAACTTACCCAATAAAGTAAGATATCTGTTGAAATGTGAAATGTTAGACGCAGAGGCAGTTATTTATCCTCTAATACCTACGTATTATCTCAAATAGAACAAAATACTGTAAAAGATAGTGCCATTTAATGTAATCTAATCTCACAAATATGTAGGAAATTCTTGAAAACATCCTCTGAAGTAACATTACAAAAATTTTGATGTCATTTGCAAAAAAAAAAACAACAAAAGAACAAAAGTCCTAGCGCTACACTTCAATCTAACTGAATTTGGCCTTCTGTTTTTTTTGTCCGACAGACTTCGCAGTTATTTTTCTTCTAACAGCATAGAACGGGGGTGGTTCTGCCGTGTCAAGAATTCTTCTCCAAAGTACTCAGTCCTGGGCTGGGCCACTCGTCGCCAATTCGTTGAGCGTCTCGACACACGCAACCTGGTTGAGCCATCTAGAACGTTGTGCTCCTCTGTTTATGGTACCGGTGGGGTTCTTTAAGAGAACGGATTTCACTGCTAAGTCATTCGGCATCCGTGCGACGTGGCCGGCCCACCGTAGTCTCTCAACTTTCGCCAGGTGTACGATGGTAATCGCCCTAAATAGGGCCTACAGCTCGTGGTTCATATACCAACGTAGCTCTCCGGTTTCCATTTGTACTCCGTCAAAAATAGTCCGCAACAACTTTCGTTCAAATGCGGCAGGTGCACGATGCCACTCATAAGCAAAGTTAGAGTCTTAAGTCTTTAGAGGACTATCGGTCTGATTAGCGTTTTATACATCGTCAGCATTGGTGTGGCGGCGTATGCTACTTGATCGAAGCATCTCGCGGAGGACGAAGTAGGCCCGACTTCCAGCTTGAATGCGTCGTTGAATTTCCTTACTCGTATTATCATCGGTGGTGAACAGAGAGTGATCAACTACTTCCTAGTTCATCGATGTTAATAATCACTGCCCGCTGGAGGAGAAAATTATTTTCTCTGGAGCCTTTTCCTAACATATATTTATTTGGTTTTCGGTGCACTGGTTTGTAACCCAATCCTTCTGGCATTCGTTTTTAGTCTGGCGTATATTCCCTGTGCCTTCCGAAGGTTTCTAGTAACGATGTCGAGGTCATCTGCCACGGCTAGAAGTTGGCTGCTTTTGCTGAAGACCATTCCTTTTGTTTCGTTGTCCGCTCGAAACGAAGATCACATCTTCAATAGCGATGTTGAAGAACATACAAGACAGTCTATCCCCTCGCCTTCTGCGCGATTCGAAGGGACTCGAGAGTGAACCCGAAACACACATGTAGCATATCACTCGTTCCAGGGCAGCTTTGATCAGCTGCGCCAGATCGTGCACTATTTGCCATAGTTGTTTGCGCTCGGCTGTATCGAATGCTGTCCTAAAATCCACGAAAATATTATGCGTGGATACGCTGTACTCTCGACATTTCTGCAGGATTTGTCGCAGAGTGAAAATATGGTCCGTAGTATCACGGGTCCCCATAAAGCCCGCCTGATACTGCCCTAAAAATCCTTTTACTATTGGAGATAGACGACGTAAAAAAATCTGAGAGAGCACCTTGTAGGTGGTGTTGATCAGCGTCATTACAGTAATCGAGCCATTCTTGTTCTAGATGGAACAAACCACACCTTACATCTATTCCTTCGGTAACTTCTCCTCCTTCCAAATCCTCGAAACTTGTGAATGAAGTGAATTGTATTATAAGTAATTCTTTTCCATTTTTGTAGAGTTCTGGCGGAAAACGGTCCTTTCCGGCGGCTCTATTATTCCTCAACGAATCGATTGCTCAGCGGATCTTTTCGCCTTTCCCAGTCGACATTCGAAAAAACGACGACTGGCTCCTTAGAGCAGTCTCTTACCTCGAGGAATTGGTATAAACATCATTTTGCTTTCATTTAGCTGCAGCTTCTTGTTAGCGTTTTTTTTGTCGGAAGATTTGACCACTGCGACCATTATTTTGATCTATTGTGGTATTTGTTAGCGTATAGTTTCACGAGTTTATCGAAAAATGGGAAGGATGCACTGAAAAGGTCGTGCCATTGTGTACGTAGTGTTATAAATGAGAGCTATTAATAAAATAGTAGATTAAAAGAGGAAAATGTTGGTATTTAAACGGCACTTGGTGCGATCAAAAAGAACGGGGAAGAGAACTCCTTTAAGGATTTGCTTTTAGATAAAAACAAATGACTGATTCTTCTCTTCTCTGATTGTGTTTTATGTACAAAGCTGAAAAGTTATAAAAGTCTTCTCCAAACGTCTACCAATATTTAGCTAAGTTTCTAAGAAAAAGTTACTTACTTTGGTGGCGACGGTCCATTTATGAACCTGCGCATATCCGTAACGGGCTGCCGTGGAATTAGTGATCTGTATAGCACCAGTGCGAATTTGCAAACTATGGGACTTTCGTTGGATGTGTACTTTTTAGAAAGCCCAATTCGCGTCTACGGATCTCTCACATTTGGACTCTCAAGTTTCCCCTCGCAAGTAACCGTGTATTTAGTTTTAGCAATCTCAATCTCACTGCTTCCAACTGTGATGGATTTCGATGACATCGACGTTATATCCGCAAAACCAAGAAGCTTGTGAACTCTTGTGATGATAGTTCAGTTTCTTTCCACGAATGCTCTTCGTATTGAACCTTTCAAGCCAATGTTGAATAGCAGATTAGAGAGTGCATCCTCTGGCTTCAGTCCATCCAACGTCACGAAAGTGCATAGCGCATGATTCTGACCCATCTAGCGTCGTACTAATCAGCTTTCGTTGGAATACCACGTTCTAGCATTATCTGCCATAGCTCATTTTGTTTGACTGTATCGTATGCTAGCTTAAAGACAACAAGCAGGTAATGAGTCTGCTAGTTGTACTTCTGGATTTTGTAATGAGTGAGCTGACTGGGAACGGAGAATACATATCTGTTACATCGCGGAGCGATCATCATGAACGAAAACCAGTCTGAAATCCGCCGGTGAAGGACTCCGCCTAAGGTCTCAGTGTACAGAGTAGGATGGGAAGGAGCACGTTTTTGGCAGAATTGGGCAGTGTTATGCCCAGGAATTATATATTTACAAACATTATTTTAAAAAAATGAATTTAAAAATTTAGTCACAACGACTAGGCTTGACTACATTTTTATGTCCGTTACTGTTTGTAGGATGTAATTGTACGGCAATATAGGAATCGATTTAAAAGTCAATTAATTAACTGTAGGAAAGTAACGTGACGGGACGGCAAGTTAAAAGCTCGACTTATTTCACCGGATTGCATCTTACGAAGTGCATCACACAATGGTGTTGGTTTGTCAGCGGCATCGACGTTGTCGTCGTCACCTCGTGGCTGGTATACGGAAAACATGAAGCCAAACCTGCATGCACCAAAACAAAAACCACCGGTGTCTCACGTCCTATATGTAGTACACGGACGACGGCGCGCGGTCACGTCGCGGCGCGTCAAGACGCGCGCCAGCTTTTCGCGAGAGTTATACGTACTTATACTTACACCGGAGAGAACATTTAGTAATAAAACATTACCCCCGATCAATATTCTATGCTAGTCGGTACCTAACGGTCGTCAGTACAAGTTGTCGTCGGTTAACTATTTTTTTTTGTATAGTTAGTGCACAGCATAAGTCACAGAGTATTTATCAATCGCGTGTTTCTTGTCGGAATTTCCACTTACATACTTACAGCGAAACCTGATTTCGATTACGGTCACTGTACGCGAAGCGTCATCTGGACAACCTAATTCGCGTATTAGTTGAATAAACTTGTCGAAAATGTGGGTGATTTTGTCGCGTAGTTTAGATTGTTTATAATTACAAGACGGCAGTGAAGTTGAGTGGTTTGGTTGACTAAACAACCTATGTTAAGCACTGTCCGTAATTGGGAATGATGTTTTATCGACCGCAGAACAGAAAAATGTCATACAGCACATATATTGAAGGGTCAAGGTTCGAAATATCGTAAAGGGTAAATGTTCTTTTCGGCTAGCTTCTATTTATTACGCCGTTTGTGTTTCGCAACGCCTCAATAAATCAACACGTAAACACGTAATGGATGAAGAAGCTAAAAATTGGGACCTAAAATATGGGAAGCAGAGTATAGACCCAAAATGAAAGTAGGTCAAAAGTTGATCCCGCATCCTGTGCTATATGTTTGGAGAAACCTCGTCAAGCAAAGGTCGCTATAACAGTGTTCGGAGTATAAAGCATTATTTATGTATTTTAATTATCCTTGCATTGGTATTTACTTTTGATGCGAAACTGAGTTGGATTATTAAAATAGAAGACCTTTTGCCACTGCACGAATTAGACCGAAATGTCTATGAGTCATATAAGATTTTTTTCTCAGGTAGCGTTGAAGTTATTACTTTAACGTTTAACGAAAAAAAATCCTAATTTTCAACTAAAAGTTTGTCACTAATGTCATTCTAAACAAATTCTAGACTAAATTGGACACAAAAAATGGACACATATAGTGACAATTAGTAATAAAATATTGATCGAAACGCAATGGTATAAACATACTATTTTGTTCTGAATTATAAGTGAAGGTCAAGTGAAAGGAAAAGGACTTCAAGACATTTATTGAACGTATAAGAAACCATATTTTATAAATGTGTAACTAAATCGGGGGCAACATGAAGTTAGTGCTTACCTTCCGAGCAAAAAATGTGTCTGGAGTCTTGTCTGCTATTGTACGTTTTAATAGTTCCAGCAATTAAATCGACTATTTTTATAATCCAGATAGCTTAGTATAATCGACAGATGTATAGCAACACGTTTAGACGAATCTCGTCAATCTCGTTCTAAAACTTACCGGGTTACCGGGCTCGTCAATCAATCAGCTTTGAGTGTGTATTTAGGACAGGTTTAGGAGCTTTTAGACTAATATCAGCTTTGGGCCACTCGGAGGAGTTACTTGTGGGATTTTACATATTCAGTCACCTTCAACTTTCCAACCTGCACTGCATACAAATGCACGCGGAAGTCTCAACTTTTTTCATTAACCACACGGGCATGATTAGAATCGTCAGATTTCATCAATCAGCCAGCCAATCAACAGGTTCTCAAGGGTAATTACGCTAACGAAATATCCTCACACGTGCGCTAATTTATTGGTCTGAACTGAACACATCAGCCTCACATCAGTGAGCCATTAACTGATGGGTTCTCATTCACACATTTTTCTATAATATAACATCACTTGACTAGTTGACTCTTCATTCTGCCTCTGGCAGCTGCAGCAGGCGTTTAGTTAGTCCAAAACACCCACTTTTCCTACCGTCTGAGTAAAGAAAAACTGTGAATTACAATTATTTTTTCTATCTAGTGCTGAAAAGCCGCCTTTCAGCAGTGAACACCTTTTCGTGACACAATGAGTGAGTTAAATCGAACCCTTCAATTCAAATTTTGCTTCTATCATTTCTCTGGAAACTAATGTGATCTGCGTCTCTACCCTTTTCCAATGTACAGGGGTCCCAACGATGCTTTCGGAGGTAGACGAACTGCCGTCGGTGCAGCTGGGCGACTACATATTGCGGTTCGAGCTGGAAGACCTAACACCCTTCGGCCGGGAAGTAGCATTACGTGAGCTACGCGAAACACCAGAAATCAGAGAAAAGGGCATCCAAGAGCTGCGGGAACTGTTGCAAGGTAAGCAAACTAGAAATTCATTGCAAAAAGTGAATCGCATGTGATTGATATATTTTATATTTATTTGAACTTGAATTGGTATTTGGTTCTTAAACTTTGTTACTTTGATATGCTTTTTGGATATGAGAGGAGACATTAATTAGAACTTTTTTGTTATCCTATTTTTTGGTTGCAACTCTGTTCATATCAACTACATTTTCCATTTGAATTTCGTATTCATAGGCTCAAAACCCACCCGAATACTTTATCATTCAATGTAAAGGCTTAAATAATCTACAATTTTTGCATCAATTCTTCTTCTGTAGTGGTAAAATTTTATGGAAAACTAATTTCTTCTGACATAATTGATATTCTACTTAGACTCTCAGGTGGAATTTTTGCCTTTACCAACAATGCTTTATATGAAACTTTTATTCATAAAATGTATTTTTGATGTGAACACGTTGACAACTGAAAACTTTCGTTTGGAAGGAAACATCTAATATTTATCAAAATTTATTAACTCAACTAAGAGAATTTAAATTTGCAACTTTGCAAATGATTGTACTTCGGTGCTACCGTGCTAAGGTCATCGTTCAATAGACCCCCTGCCAGTGGGCAGCGATTAGACAAACAAGCGTTGGAACAAGCAACGAACCAGTTTCGAATGAATCTAGTACAAGTACACCCGTTGCTCGTAGGTGCACTGCATCCAACTTGTAACTCGCTCCATGCACTTTTTACCTGCGTCTGGTAAACGAACATGTGATTCCTTCAAGTACAACGTTAATTTCGAAATTAGCTGCAACAGTTTTTGCCGTTGCTAACCTTTCGCTGACTCCAATAGACAACACGTGATACTGTGTATGCTGTCACATTATCGTACATATTAGATTATTCAGGACGACCTGAAACACGGCTCTCAATGTTATCCTGAAACGATTAAAAAGAATCTTTTTTTCTTTTTTATCATTTGAGTAATACTTTTTGCGCTGTGACATAAACCTGTTAGGACGCAGTAATATATGAAGTCGTATCATCAAGACCTAATCGGATAAATGGGGTTCAAGTTTGTACCTAGGAAGTGCAACTGTACGATATAAAGTGCATAGAATAACAAATTCTCATGCGCCACCACGCGCGAAAGAATAAACATGTTTGCTTGAGAATTTGAATTTGTTTTGGAATAATTGATTTAGGTTTTAATTTTTTTTTGTACCACGATGTAGCTTTGTTTACTGATTGACTACAGAAATCTTCGATTGTCTACACAACTTTGACGTGAGTTTACAGCATCGAGATGATGATCAAAACACGTAATTGTGCTCATAATTCTAGAGGTCAATTCCAACTCCGAGCAGCTGTTAAAATCTGTAAATAACATAAAAAGTTATTACCACCAAGTTATGATTACAGAATAGATGCGAAACGTCATATTTATTCTCTCTGGAGGCGTTTCATCCGGATTTCTGCAGTGACCTGATGCGGTCTTCTACCGTCGATGTGCATAGCGATTAATATCATCATTCACTACGATCGGTTATGGTGTTTTATACTATCAGTAAGCACGCTATTGAATCTCACTTATTTTATAATTGAAGGGGGTGTTTAAAAATTGGAAACTAGAAAAATTCAAATTTGCAAGTTGTCTAAATGGCATATTACTTAATTCACAAAGCAAAACAATGCATAGGTACTACATTTATTCTACAGAATTCGCAGCCAGCTGTTAGAGTGCAGGACAGTTGCTGTGCTAGTGAAATGATCCCTTTGACTCTAACAGTTTTCCCAGTCGAGATTCAAATATACGACTGGTTTATTACACCATTGTCGTAGCTCGAGGCTAACTGAGAACTTAATTCTTAAAGTACTCTACATGCAAAAGTGCCAGATGGGCAACTATGGGGCTTAAACCAACTTTAACGCTGAACCACTCCCGTCTTATAGGTCTTCTAAGGGGCTACTAGGTTACTTAACCAGCCGAGAGCCGGGGTGGCTCTTGCCGTATCAAGAATTCCTCTCCATTGTACTCGGTCCTGAGGTTCAATCTAGTCAAGCCATCTAGCACGTTGGGCCCTTCTATTCCGGTACCCCTGGGGTTCTTGAAGAGAATGGATTTCAGTCGTCCGGCATCTTGGCTACGTGACCGGCCCGTCGTAGTCTCCCAACTTTCGCCAGGTGTACGATGGGAATCTCTCCAGGCAGTTCCTCTAGCTTGTGATTCATACGCCTCCACTAGGGTCTTCCTGTTAGTTAGGAACCACTAGGTCTTCTAGTTAATTTTAAGCCCGGAGACTCCGGAATCGAGGGCAATGAGGTTGCTGACAGCGTAGCAGGACAGGGCTCAGCAGTTTATTGGCTCCATCCGAACAGTTTCCTGGAATCTCCATAAGCGCTCTAAAAGGGGAATGAAGCTTGGCGTTCCAACATATCAGCAAAATTTTATTCCAATTTGAGCTGGAAATGCTCTTATATCCGACAAAGATTAAATTTTCTACTTGTTAAGCGTAGCTACCAATAACCCCCACCTCACCTTCCGGCTCTTTCCCTTCAACCCCAAAAAAAACTTCATACTTTTCCCTACCGTCCCTCCTTCAATTGTAGAACCACCGTTTCAAAAAAAAAAAATATTAATGTTAATGTCTGACCGCATTTCAAGGTCAAAGACTAAAAACACGAGTTTGGTCAATTAAATTTTCAGTTTGATCCGAATAACCTGTAGGTATAAAGAGGAATTATAGAGAAGGTATAAAGAGGAATTATAGAGGAATTATAGACGTTCTCTTAAAATCAAAAATGCATTAAAGCTGTCAAAATGCATTCGAAAAAGCCTGAAACTTTTTGATCTTTATTTTCGTTGGGGATTTGAGTTTACAGTCACCATGGCTTTCAAATACAACAATAAAAAAATAAGGATGGTTATTCTCACCGATTTCTGATCTTGGTATCACATAGACATAGACCATACTGCATTCAAGATATTTCACTCTGCACAGTGACCTCAGCAACTCAGCAACCACTCCAGCAACCTCCAGCAGTAATCCGGTACAAATAATACTCCATTGCGAAAATTGAAACTTTCCAACTCTATTGAGCACGAAAACACTATTTTTGTGTTAGAAAATACTTTGCATATTTCAATAACGACAAATATATGAAACCAGTCGTATACCCTTTTTGCGTCCATTCGTGGTCATAGTTTGCTGCGATCGAAGGCGGATGGCCTATTCGACCCATAGTCGTTAGTTTTTCGACTATAACTCAGAGAACCAAAAAATAACACGTTCGTCAAATTTTTCATTTTTGTTTTGGGAAAAAGGAAATACTATCTAAAGAATTTCAATGTTTACAACATTGGAGAACATTTTGTTGTGTTTTAAAGACTGTCTGCTGATAATATTTTTCCTTGATCGTCGAGAAAATTTTTTTCCACGTTCATTAAAAATTGTTTATTCAATGGTTAGAGAGGTTGACTAAATTTCCACTAGATATAATTAACATATTAAAACGGTGTCCAGTGGACAAAGACTTAGTGATTTAGGCACTATACTGTGGAGACTGCTGCCAACAATGCCTTGAAAAGCATCCCACTAACGGAATCCGGCAAGAATGCAGAACCGAGGTTTTTTGAATTTATATTGCTTACATTTTTACAAGTCAACCATTTCATTGCCAATTCTGTCAGTATGTAAAATAAGATTATTGAACAAAAAATGACAGCAATCATGAGTTGCGACACGTGGAAATCGAGTGTCCATTAAATCGGACTGCTGGTGAAATAGTAATTCATTCGCAAGCGTAAACCACTTGAATTTTAAATGCTTTATCTTACAGCACAGTTCTACAAGTGGAATCCACTTCACAACAGCTTAAAGATTTTTTTTGCGTGCATGTCACTGCTAAGATCAAGTGTCGATGGTCTTTCAATTTGTAAATTTTGTGTTAACATAGTGGATTACATCCGTGTCACGTTTTTTAAATCTCCCTAGCAATTAATTTGTTTTCTCTGTCCAGAAACAATTCACATAGTTACTAGAAACACTCGATAGTAATCGTTCTAATGATCGCGCTTCTAGACACAATCGCTACTTGCTTAATTGTTACTGCAACCTTTTAACCGTCGCTCGTCAATTGTTAATTACACTGACGATGATGTATGATGCTTCGTACTCTATCACAATTACCATCCTCAGTAACCTTTTTTCTCTCTCTCCCACAGGTCAAGATGAGCTGACAGTTCCCCTGGATAATGAAGACTGGATGGTACGGTTCCTGCGGCCCTGCAAGTACTACGCAAAAAGTGCATATGAACTCGTAATAAGCTTTAACCCCTTTATGGCGCGAAAATAAAACCAATTAATTGTGTCTTCTATCTCTTACAGATCCAACGGTACTACCAGTTTAAGGTTAAGCATTGGGACATGTATTTGGACTTGAGCCCATCGCGCGAGGTTAACATTTTCAAGCAGAACATTCTAGCCGTGTTTCCTAACCGGGACCAACTGGGGCGACGAATTCTTCTGCTAGAACTTGGCAAACCATGGAAACACAAGGAAGTCTCACTGGATGAGGTATTCAAGGGAAGCGTACTGTTTCTGGAGGCCGCTATGCTGGAACCGGAAACTCAGGTGCACGGTGCTGTCGTAATCTTTGACATGGATGGTCTTACGATGCAACAGGCCTGGCAGTTTACGCCTCCATTCGCGAAGCGGATCGTCGATTGGCTGCAGGACGCCGTTCCTCTGCGCATCAAAGGCATTCACATCATCAATCAACCAAAGATTTTCAATATAGTTTTCGCTTTGTTTAAACCAATTCTTCGGGAGAAACTGCGCAACCGAATTGTGTTTCACGGTTCCGATCGAGAATCGCTCTACAAGCACATTTCGAAAGAATGCCTGCCGCAGTGCTATGGCGGTACGGTGGACGCGCCACGTGTTCAGGGGGAGCAGTGGTACGAATTGCTGCTTAAGTGCGACGCCGAATATACCGCCATAAACAAATATGGCTATGTGAAGACAATGGAAGAAATAAGAATTAAGAAAAGCAAGAAAAAGTGAATCTTGGAAGATATCTTTTTGAGCAAAAATGACAAATCGAACCTTCGATACCAAGAAACGGATATGTGATTAATAATCAGGCTAAGCGAATTTATACTTAAAACAGTAGCTTTTGCACAAATCAACTTCTAGGGCCCAATCATTCCTACAGTGAATCAAACTGTTATATTTATTAGTTGTTCAGACACTCGACTTTCGCTTAACTTAGCCATAGCGATTTAGAAATACGCTTTTCGAGAAAGATAGTGCGAGTAACCGAAGAAACGCAGTCACGGTTAGAAGTAGGTAGATAGGTGTACATTTACGATAATCATTTGTTATCTTAACCGGTGAAACAAAAGTGCATGAAATCTAAAACATTTTAATATACAATAAAAATGAATCTCAAACTAGACTAACATTTTTGCAGTTTTTCCGTACTAAGGTATAAAATTAGAACAATATTTTTCGCAGGGCAATTCAAATCTTAAATTATTTTATCGAAAATAAGGTACGATAATAAAATTTAACTGTGAGAGATTTAACATTCTTGTTTTGTCTAACGTGGCCAACTGTCCAGGGAAAATAATTGCGCAACAGGTACTCCGCAGTTTGTCTAAAGAAAAAAAACGTTGATATTTTGTAGATAGGTACTAATATGTTTTCGAAATCCCTCAAAAGGGTGAATAGTAGAAAGCTGTTCTAACCATACTGCCTAGCCTTGGTACTTCTAGCAAAAGTCGGTATGGAGTAGTCCTTCTTGGGTTACTTTTCGCCTATTCATCTCCATTGAAACGTGCTATAGTCTAGTAACTAGGCTACTGTTCAATGAAAGCAAAGCCTTGATGCTACATTCCGTTATCGAAACTTGACCTTCTGTTTTTGTACGATAGACTTCGCAGCCAGCTGTTAGAGTACAGGACAATTGCAGGGCCAGTTTGCTACGATCCTATTGCCTCTAACAGCCTCTCCCAGCCGAGATTCGAACATATGGCGACTGGCTTATTAGGCCAGCATCATACCTCGAGGCCAACTGCTGTTCAATACTCTGATCAAAACCTCCAAGATCTGTTAGCAGATAGACAATCGAAACGAACTGCGCGTGAGCAAGGATGTTACAAATTTATTCGTTTTTTTCCAAAAACTTGTAGGTACATATTCCATAAAACATGGACAGGTTATCTCTCCAATGAATATTCGGTATTTTTCTGAGACCAGTATTCCTTTTCTAGTGGTTAGCTGCCGTCGATACATACCTCGACGACTGTTTTTATTCTAATAATAGAATATGGCACAGAAACTGCCTGCCACTGCCACTAGTATGAATGCAACACACAGAAGGTTAGAGGAACCGGAAAATATTCAGCTATTTACCATATCAACATACAATGCTTTGTAGAATTCGGATTCTCTATTTGACCGTAAGCTACTACTATTTGATTAACTAAAAATGAAAATATGTACCTTTTTATATTTATGAAAGTATGAGGTATGGAAATTTCTACTTTAAACTAAAAAGAAAATTTCTTTTTTTCAATTTATATTTTTTAAATGCTTATTTATTAAACATCTGTGTCGTAATTTCCTATCATATAGATCTACTCACATAGATGAAATGATTCAAGTGTATAATTTGTACCTTAGTTTTAAACCAGCAAACGCTCGATCTCCTGCTGAATGGTTACAATCTGTGATTTTAGCTGTGAGCCCTCATTGATGGTTACCGAACACGCCACGATCGGGCGTGAAACCCCACAGGCACGACCGAGGGCTTGCTTCGAGCGCACGAACACGTACGGTACGTTCTTATCTTCACACAGCAGTGGCAGATGGAGAATGATTTCCAGCGGCTCGGCATCGGCAGCCATGACGATAAACTCCGACAGACCACGATTGAGCGTTTTGGTTGCCTCGTTGGCACCGCGACGGAGCTGTTTGTAGTTAACGGCCTGCTGGATTAGGGTCATTATTTTTGACGTCAGCGCTTGGTCCGCCAGCGGATAAGCCTTTGGGTTTACTTCTTCCGTCTGAAAGAAAATGTTCAAAAGTTTGAGGTTAGTTGCAAAACGATTGGGAACGATTTTTTTTTTTCAATATTTGATACCTTGATATTCTCAGGTTAAAACACATAAAATAAAAAAATACTTACCATTGTTGTAATAAGATTAAGAGCACAGTTTTTATCAGTTAATTTGAAGAAAACAGCAATTCAACAAAACTAAAAAGCCTCCGCATGTAGCTTCATTGGCCGCCTTCCGGAAAATGAATTTTGTTTACCTCGTGCTCGTGCTCGTGCTCGCAACGGCAGTGATGCTAGATAATTTTAACCAAATAACCAGATCGTCGAATAAAAATACAGCCTGAATTCGTTAATTGGGCCACGACTGCACTCCAGCTGATTCGCTAATTGGGCCGACTGACAGTTGTTAGAAATTTCTAAACTCGAAAATTCCATACAATTTTGACATTCAAGTTGTCACATAGCCCAATTAGCGAACACCCAATTAACGAACCGCCCAATTAACGAACCACCAATTAACGAAACTTTGCTGTATATCAGGGGCTTGCGATGGGTGCCATGTTTTTGTTGCCAACATCTCAGAACATCTCGACAAGGATTGGCAGCAAATTTACCTGTCAGACGGGCGCTTTTCCCAGCGGGGTGCTATCCGTATCTTAACGAACGGTGTTTGACAGTCCACTTAACGAAGGGCGCTATTTCAAAAAATGCAAGAAATAGCGCCCGTCTGACAGGTAGATTTGCTGCCAACCTTTGTCGAGATGTGCTGAGATGTTGGCAACAAAAACATGGCACCCATCGCAAGCCCCTGGCTTTTCCTGCAATAGCGCCCTTCGTTAAGTCGACTGTCAAACACCGTTCGTTAAGATAGGGATAGCACCCCGCTGAAATATATGTATTTATCAGTTAAATTTGTGGAATAGCAACTGTGAGTCGAATGCAGTTCTAACTATAAACATCAAGTTTGTTGGTCAAAAACCTGTTATATTTTTCCTGTGACTATTTTGACTATAAATGAGATCTACCTACAAACGCTACAAATAACACAAATAATTAAATTGTTAAGTTAACGATCAATGAAAACTCTGTATCTGTATATCTGGCACCTCTGAACGAATGTCGATGCAAAAGGATTTGCTTTTCTAGTCGAGGTCAAACTGGTCGAATTTTTTTCCATGTTGGGTATTGCTATAATAGAGTTTCACACAGGCGAACATAACCTCGCTTCTTTGACGTCTATCGGTGGTTTGGGTGGTTTGTCAACATAGACTTAAAATGTGGGTTAACATGATGAAAGTGAATAATGCGTAGGCCCTTAACGGCAAGTCCGAAAAGCACAAAAACTGCCATTACAAGAAGTTTGGACTTTTGGAGGACGACACTGCTGGACAACACGCTTTCAAGACGTTTACCTCCAATTTATGCATATCGCGTTTGAACATCAAGTTTGTTGGCCAAAAACCTGTTATATTTTTCCTGTGACTATTTTGAGCAGAAATCGTTTCGGTCTCTTCGGCGTAGTTGTTGTTTGGATTGTAACGAAAAAGTGCGCCGAAGATACCGAAACGATTTAATATAAAATAACACTTTTATTAGCGAAAAAGCGCCCACCTTACAGACAAATTTGCTGCCAACATTGTCGAGTGAAACGAATGCGATGACTTGCTATCTCTTTTTCGAAAGTTGTACCCATTAGCCGCCATTTATCGACCTTTTCGCGTGCGAAATGGCGGCTGGTGGGTACAGCTTTCGGAGAACGTTATCTCATCTCTTTGGCAACTTTATTCACGTCAAGTTGATATTTCCAGCCTTAATTGTTGTTGTAGAACTTTTAAGCATACGTGAGCGGAGTTTACAAATGTAAATCCACCTTTTCGCGTGCGTAATGGCGGCTAGTGGGTGCATCTTTCGGAAAACCTTGGCATGCCTTTGGCAACTTCATTTACGTCAAGTTGATATTTCCAGCAGCCTTGATTGATTGTTGTAGAACTTTCAAGTGTACGTCAGCGTAGTTCCCAAAAGCAAATAAACATTGTCGAAAAGTGTACCCACTAGCCGCCATTAAGCGCGCGAATGGTGGATAGGCCGCGAAAAAGTGGATACTTGGGTAGATATGATGAATGATAAAATCTGGCATCTCTGTTTCTGAATATTTCGAATATTTTTCTATATCGAGCATTTCGAAACGAAGTTTTCGACCGTTTCGACCTTGCAAATTCTGACAGTTCGTTTTGTTTACACAGGAAGCAAACTTTACATTGGAGGAATAGATTTTCAATTTTTAGGAGTAAAAACACTTTTTAATCAATATTTTAATGTTTTCAAACGAATTTTGCATGTTGTGCAACCTCCAGCTGATCGTCACAATTCAGTAGGTGAGTTTGTGCTTGGTCTTACAATGGAGCACGGAAACAACGAATTCGCATTGAGTGCACTAAAGAACCTGGAACCGTTGGTAAATCCTGTCCGTCAGTATCAAAATCGATCAAAGAAAAGAACGGATCACAGCCAGAATGATGAAAATGCGCTCGCAGGCGGTGGTAGCGAGTGCCGAAGTGGAGGTGAAAAAAAGCTGGCAGAAGTTCTTGCCAAAATCGCCAGCTTGCAGCGTAATGCCGAAAGTTGCATAGACCGTACCAAGCTGGTGCGGACGTATAACGTAAAGTTGCGTCTTAAGAAAACGTCCTTATATAAATGTTTCGATTGCGACAGCTGTTTTACTAATGCAGACTTTTTGGAGTTGCATGAAAAGTCACACGCGGTGCTGGAAGCAGATTTATCTGGTTCGCGTCAGGATCAGGATATTGATCTTAGCCAGGAGCAGTCAGTGGATGAGTCGGAGATGAATCTCAAGCAGAATGTTTGGTTTCCGGAAGATTTTGATGATGCCGACCGGGACGATGAGGATGGAATGATTCAACTGGACTGTACGGTTGAGGAGAGTGAGGATAATTTTGATATTACCTTCGATAGAACGAAGTGCGAGAAAACCTATACGGTGAAATATAAAGTAAAGAAGGAACCGGTGGGAAAGTGTGAAAGATGCGAAAAGTTGTTCTACAACTTGGCTGCTCTGGAGCTGCACAAAGCCGAGCACGAGCAATTTATGGATTTTGATTCCGTGGAGCCGAAGATAAACATTGATTCGCCAAAAATCGAAGAAAGTACCATGACTCTGGATGACAGCTTTTATCAAGCGATTTCCGAGGTAAGTGGAGTTTTGCGTTTGCTTGGAAAAAAATTGCTGTTGTTAGGAGCGTATATTAAAATTAATTGAAGACTGTTAGTGAGTCATGAATTCAGCCAATTTTTTTTTCTTGTTTTTTAGAAAGACATCAGCGATTTGGAGGTAAGTGATAGTGGCAATCAAACTTTGAACTGTTCTGCACAAAAAGTGGATCGAGATTGCGAAGGCAGTTTTAGTTGCTAATGTTTAACACAGTAAAACACGCCATTAACAATTTCATCAAAGAAATATCACATAAAATATGCTCCAGCGCAATCCATTCGAAACATGCTTGTGAATATCTCGACATAATCTGATTACTTTTACACTTATGTTCTCGCTTAGTCTTGAATGATCACACCTAGCGTGCTCGAAATTGTAATTATAGTTACTGTGTTGTATTCTATGTTTAAATAATGCTCTTCGTGTTTGCAAAGAGGGAACAAAATACCAATTTGTTTCAACTTTTGACATTCAGGATTTGCTTTTAAAATACTGTATTTCTTGAAGCTGAAGCTCTGCTAAAACTCGTCAGGAGATTAATGTTACCTGTATCGTAGTTATCATTCTGCAACAAATGCTATTTTTCAACTTTCAATCAGATGCTTAGTTGATGTCCTGCAGTTATAAACTTGTGTAGATTGTTAATGCTGAACAGAAATGAAGACTCGGCTTAAATAAAAATAAAACATAGTTCCGCGTGAATGTTTTAATCCTAGAACAACATGTATGAAGTCATTCAATTCATAAATATGCAATAAAACGTAAATGAAAAGAAATATTGGTTTAATTATTTCGGTGACAGTTTGAAGCAACTATTATAACTGGACTGGTTAGGATTAGGAAGTCATCTCATTCAACCGTAAACATGAAGTACTGCGTAAATATTTTATTTATATTTGAAAACAAATTGAGTCACATAATGTGTAATGTTCCCAATCATTCACGTTTTGCCAATAATCACTAGAATGTCCACTATTTGTACAGACGTCCCATGTAAATAAATTCATGTCAATTCAGGATAATTACCTGTGGTTACTAGAGAACTAATTGTTGAAGTTAACGAAATGCTATTCTGTAATTAAATGAGTTTAGTTTCACAACAAGTATAAAACGTCACTTGATTCGGTTAAATTGCACTATTATTTGATTCAAACAGAAAACGGAGCTTTTTCCATCAATCAGTAAAACACTACAGCTACGTTTATGTTAACATTTAGGATGAAGGTTTACTGTTTGGGTTTTTAAATTGTTTGCCGCCTTTCCGCGTTGCTATCGAGTCCTGTGAGCCGGAACTGAAACCGCCTAGGATGAGCACAAGAAAACACCGAAACCAGCGCAACCAAGTGGGGGAAGTAACCGCAAATCGGAAAAGAACCGCAGAAATGCATAGGAAATGATCACATTAAATACGAACGCTACGCTACGACTATTCTTTTGTGAAGTAATGTGATAACCATTAATGATAAACAAATGAGTAGAATGTAAAATCATATGTACATACAATGGACACTGACTACAGTCACGCGTACCCTCTTTTGGTTTTGGGTTTTTTACCCCTCCATCAATAGCCAGAAGTTTTTCAGCTCTTGTATTTTGCGGTTGATCGAGTGGGGATGATTTGTTGAGCCAAACACATACATATACAAACACAAACACAAGGTTAAATCTATTGTTAGTAGGATGACTTATGTGGTTTAAGTTCAAAAGCACGGTTGAACTTTGAAACTAAGCTACGGACACACTTGTCTCGAAGTATGTTTCAGCTATTAGTACTGAATGTGGGAAATGCGTAAAATATGAAAATGATTTTTTAGGATGGGGTTTTCCGCAAAAAAAAACAAGTAAAATGACCATATTGTTGAGAATGGTGGTAAAAAATAAAATAAACTACTGCAAGTTTCATATTTAGTATATGACCAAAGGGTAGCAGTAGCCGTATAATCGATACTACACCCAAATTAGAAAGATAGATGCAAACCGGATTCGATGTGAACATCGTTTTTGCGTTATTTATTCAGCATTCTGGCAACGTGTTCTGTCCAACGCATCCATCCAAGTTTAACCACTTCGTTTCCCGTCATCTCCATACACCGTTTTTCTGTACACCGCCAAAGATGGCTCTTACTTAGCAGCCGTCGTTTGAAAACTCTGAATGATCGTAGGTCCTCTTTGAACAATGTCAAGGTGCACTTTATATTAGGAAACTTAGGGTATTCGACTGGGGTATTTGGTCTATCACCATCCCAAGTCTTTTGCCGACAGCATTACATATTATCGGTAATACAGATTATTAAACCGGGTTTGTTAAAAATTGTGTTACCTTCGCCGTTGATCGCCGTTCGCCTTTTGTCACCTTCTAGTAGAAAATCAGATCGGATAACCGTCACCTTGTCGAAGTCCCTTGCGAGATTTACATGGGTCCGAAAAACCAACCGAAATTCTCACAGAGAACTGAATTCCATCCTGTGCTCCTGTTTGTGTCACATCCTAACACAACATATCTGCGCTGCGTTCTTTTCATCCAATATTTATTCGACCAATCGACGTAACCGACTCGGTACCACACGGTCTGCGACGTGGCTGTTTCAACGGTGCTCCAACAGACCTCAAGAGGGGTTTCTTCCGGTTCTTTCTTTCCGACAGTAAGGCTTTGATGGATAACGTCTCTCAGAAGTGTCGCCTATCTATCAAATCGTGGTCGGTTTGTTATTCTATCTAGTTGGATAACCTTCAGTTGTACCAATTGCGAAGGTTATACTGGAAAAAGGTACTACAAATGGTCATGCTTTTGAAGGCGGCGAAGTTCATAAATTTTAGATCGTTTTTGCTCGTTTGCTGGTATACACTAAACCGTCCAATCACCGGTTTGAATTCCTCCTCTTGACCAACCTGAACATTGTCCCTCTCTGTTTCCGATGATGATCTTGAGGTGTGTCGTAAAACTAATCATCAGTAATTCCAAGGTGGCGGCTGGACACGCGTACGATACTGATGTTGAAGAACGTACGTACCATCGTTTTCTTCAAACATACCTTCTGCAGCACTATGATGCCAAACTTGCGGTTCTTCAATTCTGCGGTAAGTACTCGGCTACTTTCTAGAACATTTGGAGATCCATGGTTCTATGTTCCGAGTTTTCAATTCAAAGACCGATTTCGTCGCCAGGGACTTTGCCGATTATTCCGATTACTTATTGCGTTGTTCGTTACTTGACGTTTTCGCCTACTTGCAAAGCCCGCAACTAACCCCACTGTTATGCAGGAGGACCAACGTAGTGCTACTGTTTTAACTCCCTCTTAATATCTACCATTAATTGCATTAACAAATCTCTAACAGTTAAGCTGTGGTGAACATATTAAAATATTCCTGCAGCAAATTATAAAAAAGTTGATCTATTATAGATTTTTTTATACTGGCAATAGAAAAAAAATAATTCTAACAACCAATGATTAAGCATAGTTACGAACTAAACGTTTTAATTTAAATATTATTTAATAAAGCTGACTATATGAATATGACTGAATAAAACTAAACAGAACTGAGTAAAGGTGTAGTTATGGGAAAACAAACGAAAGCAACGGAACAACGAAAAGAAGCTTTTTATGGATGAAGCAATTCCTGAAGCAAGCTTTTTGAAAGCAAGACAGGGACAATGTTCGAATTTTTCTTTTGTACACGTGAACACGAAACAACTGAGCACACTGAATAGGTTCCGTTTGTGTTGTATTTTTCTTTGCTTTTTTATTGATATATTCTTTGAGACTATTTGCGATAGTGTTTTGCTTTTTGACCAATCAGTGCTGAACTCTCAATCGGAACATCATTCAAAACAAACAGTTGTCGACGATTTGCTAGCGCCTGCTTGCGTGCCTATTTTTGCGGAAGCAACCCATCGCATACACGCACATGTGAAATGCACAAAGAGAGGATACCGGACAGTGTTAGCAGTGAACGGCGATGAGAAGTGATAAGTTAATCTAGCCCGTTACGTTTGAGGGTGTTTTCTTTTGGGCAAGTACATGCGCATGATCTTATTTGCATTTTTAAATAAACAATTCTAACTAAGCGTATAGGAGTTTTAACAAAAAAAAAAGTACAGCGAATGGATAGGTTTCGATTCCCGCAGAAGGTTGAAAGCAATTCCAATTGACGCTGTGCGTGTTAATGCATATTCTACCACTCGTCAAACTCGTCATCGGAGTAATGATTGCTACTACCTTGGTATTTTTTGTTCCTAGGATCCTGAATTGGTGGCGAGGTTGTCCTCATTCCGGGTGGCGAGAATGCTTTAGGGTATTTTCCACCAGCTCCTCCGCTGCCGCTGGTGCGGCCATCGCGTTCTCTAACGTCGCGATCGCGATCAGGTAAGTCATGGTCCCGATCCCGATCCCGATCCCGATCTCGGCCTCTTTCCCGTTCCCGATCTCGCTCCCTATTTGACCAAGCATCTCGATCACGCTCATAGCTCGAACGCCGCATGTACGGTGGAGGTGAGGGAGGTGGACTAAAATCGGTTTCCGTTTCATAATTGGACATCACCGAGTAATCGTACCGGCTGTCCGGCGAGTATCGACCACGATCTGGGCTATAGCGGTCACGACTTTCGATTACATTTGGACTATACCGATTGGGGGGTGGGGATGTAAGTCGACCTAGCGGAGCAGGACGTAGCTCTCCTGGACCCGGAGGGGGCATAAAAGGAGGCATGAATGGGGGTCCGAAAGGGGGTGGCATAAATGGTGGAGGTGGAAGACCCATCATAGGCGCATTTGGAGATTCCACTCGAATCGGAGATGGAGCTGTGAGGTTTAGGTCAGTTGAGGGAACTGGGTTCGGTATTAGGCCATCTAAAACGTTATAAACATTAGTTGCATAATAAATCGAGTAAAACGAACCGGAGTTGAGTTCCTTACCTGTGTTACTCGTATTGATGACGGAAGCATCCCCAAGTGCGGTTAGCTTGCGTCGCAATGCGCTGGATTCATTGCGAGCTTCTTCGAGACGACGTTCAGCTTGTCGTGCGGCAAGCCACGCATCGTGAGATCGTGTTTCTAACGCTGTATACTGAGCTTTATGGGCAGTGGCTTGGGCCTCTATTTCGGCTCGAAGTTTATCATTTTGTGACCTTAAAATAAAACCAATTAGCGTGCAGCGAAAAACGCAATCACACGTAACGTGTAGCATAAAGCACCATAGCAATACAACATAGAATAGAAATAGACTGGCTAGCTATACGGTCAAGTTTAAACGATATGAAAAACAAAGTACCGTTCTTCGTACTGCTCAATGAGCGAATGAACTGTGCTGCATGGAAAAATCGTGAACATACACAAGTAAGGAACGAAATCACAAAGTATCACAGATGCTTACAATACAGTTGGTCATTATTACTCACTTCAATTGCTGAATCTCATCCTGCATCAGCCTTATTCGTTCGACAGTGCTTGTTGTTTCGCCCTGCTGTTGCATCCACATAGCTTCTTTGATACTCAGCTCTCTGCATATTGAAAAACGTTTGTAATTAGGTTACTTAGATGTTGTGTTAAATAACTCACTTTTGTAGTTGAGTTTCCTTATCTTTAAAGTAGGACGACAGCACTTCCAGCCGAGTTTCAGCTTCGAGTTTGTCCTTTTCGGCTTGACCGTAATCCTTCTTCAGTGCAGAAATTTCTTCATTAATTATTTTAACATGATCATCTAACAATTGCCGAGCCACCTGAAATAAAATGAAACAATTGTAAAGGTTGTATCCAAAGCAACCATCATCTTTCAGTTCCAGCTTACAGTTTCGCCTTGTAATCTTTCCTGTAGATCCAACTTTTCCTTTTTTAGAACGGCAACCTGTGCCTTTAATTCCACGGAATCAATCAAACCATCAACGGTTCCATTGCTATTACCTCGCTTGATTTCCTTCAGACATTCTTCCAAAGCATCTACTTTCGCCTCAGCTGATCCAAGTGACTTCTTGCTCTCCTCCCACTTGGCTTGGAATACCTTCACCTCCTTATTCAACTTACCAATCTCGGCATTCGTTTCCTTTCTCAACGTATCCAATTCGGAATTTTGACCACTCTTCATATGATTTAACTCAATTTCTAAATTACTTTTCTCCAGTTTCAAATCATTAAAAGACTGTTGCAACTCTTCCAAATCTTGGCTAAATTTCGCCGACTGAGCAGCCAACGTGATCTGCAGTTCGCTGTTTTCTCGACTCTTATCGGCAAGGGTGGTATTCATGGAAAGAATAGTCTGTTGCTGTTCGTTCAACTGTCGCTGCAAATCATCTACGGTCAGCGCAATAGTTTCGCTGCCACTCTGATTCAACAGCTCGGCAACCATCTTGTTCAGTTCCAATCCGGCCTCGGCAGCAGCTTCCAGCTCTTTTTCCAACGAAGCGATCTGTTCCTGCAACTCAAGTTTCGTCTGCTCTGCATCGCTTAGTTCTTCTCGAAGTGCGATTACCATATCATTCGAACCGAACGAGCTATTTTCTATGCTGGTTAATTTGTGTTTGGTTTCCACTAGGTCGCTTTTTAGCATCGCATTCTCCTTGTGGGAAGCCATTAAATCGCGCTCAATCATATTAAGCTGCAAATGAAGAATAATTACATCACATATTATTTTAATTACCACTAGACTACCTTATAAATGAGTGGCTTTTCCTTTCGGTTTTTATTGATCAGATAGTGTCCCAAGGAAAACACTATCAGTGTGAATGAAGTAATTCCCAGAAGTAGAATCAAATCACTCATTTTGAACAGCTCAACCATTAGCATTTTCGTTATATTTATATCTTCCTCTTTCTCGGCTGAATCCTCCGGAAGTGCTGGAGGAATAGCGTTCTCCTCATCCACGGCCGGCTGTTCCTGCTGGGTTTTGATTGCAGGAATGCTCACGGTAGGATGATGGAATCCATTAGCATGCTGTTGATGAGACACCGGCTCCGCTGGTTGAGGACAAGACTGTTTATCGCAGTATCCAGTATTATCAGCAACTAAAAAAATACATGAAACCACTAATTGTTTCTTTGCAACTAAGTCATCTAATTAATGAATGCTTACCATCATCCTGTTGCAGTAAATTAGAATTTTCTTCCGAACTCGGCTCAGGAATTTCAATTTTTTGATCTTGCGATTCACCACCAAATCCTCCAATGAATGGCTTGTCGGAAGTTTCCGCCAGTCCTTCATTATCACTGTCTGCATGGTGGTGATTAACATGACCATGATCATGGTGATGATGTTGATTATCATGACCATGGTGGTGATGATGATCATGCCCATGATGGTGGTGATGATGATGCGAATGGGCTAGTAAATTTCCAAGACCTCCACGAAGAAGCTGATGAGGTTGTTTCGGTAAATCCACTACCTGTGGCGCAGATTGCTCAATTACATTTTGATTTGTACTGGCAAACGTTGATGGTTCCGTAACTATTTCCGGTTCTTCGGTTACAGGAATTTCCAAACGAGGATCCACCGTCGACACAATAATTGTGTCGTCATTGCTCTCTGAATCGGTTTGATGTTCAGTTGTCGGCTGGACAGCTGTATCACCATTAAGAGAATCCGATTCTTCGTGCAACGCGTCATTCTGCTCGATAACAGTATCATCACGTTCTTTGGAAGCGTCAACCGCTTCATTTATATCGCTCCTTGCGGTTATTTCTTCCACTGTATTGATACTATGCTCTGCGGGTTCCGCTTTTGTTGTTTCAATTGCAGGAATAGCAGTTGTAGTATCCGATGGTTTTGAAACAACTGGTTCATTTTCGTTGGCAATAGAATTTTCTGTCGTTGTCTCTGGTTGCTCTGTGGATACAACTATGCTTTCTTCTGCCTTATCCAAAACTTCGTCTGTCTTATTTAACGTATCTAAATTAGCTTCTTCTTGAACTGTTGGTTCTTTTTTTTGCTCGGCAGAATCGGATGCAGAATCTATTTCTTCCTCTTCATCATCCTCTTCTTCTTCTTCATCTTCGTCCTCTTCTTCAGCTTGGGCATCTTCCACGTTATCTAGAACTTCCGTCTCGTTTGATTTCGTTTCTACCGCATCAATACTGTTCGCTTCATCAGCTTTCGGTGGAATACTATTCGACTGCTGTGAGGTAGCTTGCCCTGAGGGAACAGTCTCTAAATCTGGAGTGGCTGCCTTCACTGATAACAACGGTTGATCAACGTTCGATTGTTCCAAAATGTCTGCAGTATTAAGAGTAGTTCCTGCTACAACATTCGAATCGGCTGTTTTTGAAGGAGTTATTGATGTGGGAACGTCTTCAGGAACCACAACCAAATTATCCTTCTTTACAAGAATTTTTATTTCTTGCACAAATGAGCGACTAACTAAACCCTCCTTGCCATCCGCCTTTCGGATGAGTAGGTCCCTTTCCTTGCCGATATCTCGTCCTAAAATTTCCACTTTGTCGTTTTTAGCGACAGTAACTTTCTGACCACCGCCACCAAAGTAATTAATCGTGGCATATGCCCTGGCAATTGGAGCTGAAAATGACGAAGATTAGTCAGAAAAAAATAATCGAGTTTGCAGCGGAAACTGTCTGTTAGTAGATATATTCCACTTTCTACACATTGGACTAATAAAGCCAAATCGAATCAGTGCATGTCTGTTCGCTTTCTTTGGACTGCACTGTTGATGTAGTACAGCGAAAGATTTGACCCAAGTTACTACCGTGAGTAACTACTTACTTTTGCATTCCGGATCCCCGCATACTTTAGCCCGACTTCCAGTAACTATTAACACTAAAATTAAACAGAAACTATGTACAAAACTAGCAAAACTTAACTTTTTCATGATTTTTCTCGCAGTTCGTTTAGCCACATCACTCCTTTTACACATACATTTGCTAAATGATGACGGATGGGTGAAATGACAGCTGCCAGCCCGAGCCAAAAGTCAAACTGAACCGTGTCCGTGTGGTATACGAAAGGTGCGTACTTCAATCTAAACGCCAACGCTCGTTTGTTATTTAAAGACTTTTGCATTTAGCTGTTTTATTGAAATAATTTGAATTTATCGTCTCTAATGATGTTTATTCAGTAATGCTTAAATTATTTTAATTATTTTCGATTCGTAGTCGTGCTAACGTAAGAACTAGAATGACTCTTAAATACCTTTGGACACTTTACTTATTGTCGGGTATCTACTTACCCAAAACCGGTCGGCACGAAGGTAATTTTATACTTATTGTAAGAACAAAAAGTAAAGTGTCCAAAGGTATTTAAGAGTTATTTTAATTATCTATAAAAACGGTAAAGACTTAGAAGCATATTTCTGTCACTCTGCGCCTTTGTATTCTATCTTCTATACCATACCATAACATGGTTTAAACTAAATTTTATTAGAATTGGTTTTTTACATGATTTTCTTATTATTTAATAATTATTCACAAACGATACATCCTATCGATGTTGGTATATGTTCATTGTCTAACCCCATAAGTACGGGAATGTATCCGGTTGTGGAACAGGTTTCAGTTTTTAACCATATCTTTTGATATCTGCCCTTAGTTAGTTCAAAATTTGATCAAAGGCATTCTAAAATCCACAATCATGCAATATTGTGCAATATTGCCCCTACACATGTCTGCCCTTATATTGCATGGAAAGTGTTTTAAACAACGTCTATGAATCTTATCGCCATAAAAGCTCATAATGCTCCAATTGAAGCAATGTATGATAGTCGAAGTAAATAGTTATTGAGTCAACTATTTTTATCCTAAAATTTATCTGTGTGAGGAAATAGTGTTCCAAAATTAAGGTTATAGCGTAGTTATATGCATTTTATTAATCTTTTCTATTCGTTTTGATACACAGATAAATCAATCGCCAAATGTGCAAAAACCTTTTAGGTGTTTTTTATTCCAACACACTTTTTACAAAACACTCAAAAGAGAAGTCAAAACTGTTTTCACAATTAAATTCCACTATTAATTAACGACTTGTAGGCTTCATCCATAGCTAAAACAACTAATCCGGGTTAATAAGACGTCGTGCATGTTCTGTGATAAGGTGAACCAATCTTGTAAAGGATGCAAACCGAAGCCTGATATGTGTAGTGGGACGAGAAGGGAAACTTGGTCACAAACGAGTGCGAGGTGGCTAACACGTGGAAACAGTTCTTTGATGGGCATCTCAATGGCGCTATAACAGAAGCTGACGGAACGGAAGTTAACCTAGCAGTGACCGTGCCTACAAACAGCGTACGTTCTGAAGAATAATAGAGCCGCCGGACTCCTTGCAGAACTCTACAAAATTGGCCAAGAACCACTAGCAACGGCATTAACTTACGGCTTTACTGGATTTTTTTAACAGCTTAGGAGCAGGTAAAACCACCGGAAGAGTAGGTCGAAGATGTAATTTGTTTCATGCCCCATCTATAAAAAGGGCGATCATCTCGATTGTTGAAATTATCGCGACATTACGTTGATCAACGCCGCCTACATGGTGCTCTCCCAAATTTTGTTACGTCAACTATCCCCAATAGCAAGAGAATTCATAGGGCAGGCAGGCTTTATGGGGGTCCGTGCTACTACGGATCAAATTTTCACTCCGACAAATTATCCAGAATTCAACGTGCCCACGCATCGTATTCTCAAGGATTTCAGGGTAGCATTCGATATAGTCGAGCGCAAGCATGGCCGATAATGCAAGAGAATAGTTTGCCGGACAAACTGACGCGGCTGATCAAAGATACGTGCGTGTTTCGGGGGCACCCTCGAGTCCCTTCGAGACAGGAAAGAGGGTTGCGGCAAGGGGATGGACTGTCCTGTATGTAACATCGATATTGAAGGTATGATCCGCCGAGCGAGCACCGAAACGAAAGGAACGATATTTGGCAAAAGTAGTCAACTCCTAGCTTTCGCAGACGACCTCGACATCATTACTAGTTAGAAACTTTGGCGCTGCACTCGAATAAAAACGAAGGCTTAAGGGATTGGGTTACAAATCAATGCGTCGAAAGCCAGATATATGGTAGGAAAAGGCTCGAAAGAAAACAACAATCCCTCCCACGGAACGGACAGTAACTATCAACGGCGACGAACTAGAAGTGGTTGTTGAATTGATATATTTCCGATTTCTGGTCAGCACCGACAATAAGGCTTGTTCGCGACAAAATCTGGACACCTCAATTTTGCAATAAAACAAATTTGCTAGAAGTTTAATCCATGAAACAATTTTATACCATTTATGTGTGTATCGTTAATAATTATCAAACAACTTAACATTACTTATTTGGTCTGCATGAAAAATTGGCGAACTTTGGAGTTTACCCTTGCCATGAGGGTCAGTGCAGACTTGTTGGCAACCAATTTAGCTGCGTTTGTCCAAGATTTTCGAAATTTATCTTTAGTTGTTGCTTGTTGTTTGTGCTGGGACAGCCCTCTTCACCAAAGCCCAATACCGCTCGATAGGGCGTAACTCTGGACAGTTAGGTGGATTCGCCTCTTTCGGTACAATATGGACTCCATTAGCATCATACCCAAACATCTTTGGCGTAGTGACAGGATGCCAAATCAGGCCAAAACAGCGAGGGTACATCATGGCTGTGTAGGAACGGTAACAATTGTTTCTGCAGGCATTCTTCATGGTATATTACCTTGTTAACCGTTCCCGTAGTGATGTAACTTTTGCTTGCTCGACCACAGCTGCTTATGGCCTGCCATACTGAATATTTTTTGGGGAACTTGGCTTTCTTCTTTGCCCCAAAATGCTCTGCAACGCCATTCCGTTTCATGGCAGTGTAAAAAGACATACCAGGAAGCTGTTTAAAGTCTTCTAGAACATACGTTTCATCGTCCATTATAACGCATGGAAACTTCGTTAAATATTCGCGATAAAGCTTACGAGCGCGTGTTTTGGCCGTCGTATTTTGCTTATCATTACGGTTTGGCGCAATCCTCACCTTGAAAGACTTCATGCCTTGTCTTTGCTTAGAAGTATGCACGAATGTTGGCGACATTTTTATTTTACGAGCAATGGTACGTACAGAAAGATCTGGTCTCCTCCGTAATATTTGTTTTACGTTCGCATCCTTGTGGTGGTTCCTCAGATCCGTTTTTGTTCCACTTCCCTTCGTCCTGGCTGTTGTCAAGCGAGTATCGAACGATTTTAAAACACTGTGAACAGTGCTTGGAAGAAATCCAAGCTTTTTGGCAAGTTTTCTTAACGAGAGATCCGGATATTCATTGCGACCGCACACAATTGCTTTTCGCACCTGCTCTTTTTCCGACGCCATTTTACGCTGAGCGCTTGTAATATAAATAAGTGTTATATTTTCAGAAAGGACAGACATACGTCTACCACTCTGCCAAGTATTTCACTCGTTGTTCTTCTTCTTCTTCAGCAGCATAGAGCCGGGGTGGCTCGTGCTGTTTCAAGCACTCGTCTCCATTCAACTCGGTCTTGGGCCACTCGTCGCCAATTTCCTAGTCGTCTCAGAAGTCGCAAATCGCTTTCGACCTGGTCGAGCCATCGTGCACGTTGGGCCCCCCTATTCCTGGTGCCGGTGGGGTTGTTGAAGAGGACCGTTTTCGTCGCACTGTCGTCCGGCATCCTTACGACGTGTCCGGCCCACCGTAGCCTGCTAACTTTCGCTAGATGTACGATGGGAGTCTCCCCAAGCAGTGCCTGTAGCTCGTGATTCATACGCCTCCGCCACTCTCCGCTTTCAGTTTGTACTCCGCCAAATATCGTCCGCAGCACTTTCCGCTCAAACACGGCAAGGGCGCGTATGTCCTCCGTAAGCAGCGTCACGGCTTCAAGTCCATAAAGAACTACCGGTCTAATAATGGTTTTGTACATTGTTAGCTTCGTGCGGCGGCGTATGCTTCCTGATCGTAGCGTTTTACGAAGGGCAAAGTAGGCCCGATTTCCCGCTTGGATGCGCCGCTGGATCTCCTTACTAGTGTTGTTGTCCGCGGTCACCAGCGATCCCAAATACACGAACTCTTCTACCACTTCTAGTTCGTCGCCGTCAACGGTTACCGTCCGTGGGAGGCGCGCATTTGTTTCCTTTGAGCCTCTTCCTTTCATGTATTTGGTCTTCGACGCATTTATTTTTAGCCCAATTCTCCTAGACTCCGCTTTCAGTCTGGCGTAGATTGCCTCCGCCGTCGCAAAGTTCCTGGCTATGATATCGAAGTCATCTGCAAAGCCTAGAAGTTGGCTACTCTTGGTAAAAATCGTGCCTCTCGTTTCAATGCCCGCTCGTCGGATCACCCCCTCAAGAGCGATGTTGAACAGCATGCCGGATAGACCGTCACCTTGTCTCAACCCTCGTCGCGTCTCGAAGGGACTCGAGAGTGTCCCAGAGATGCGTACGAAACACATCACTCGATCCAATGTAGCTCTGATCAGTCGCGTCAGTTTGTCCGGAAACCCGTATTCGTGCATTATCTGCCATAGCTTGTCTCGATCGACTGTATCGTATGCTGCTTTGAAATCGATAAAGATGTGATGCGTGGGCACGTTGTACTCCCGACATTTCTGCAAGATCTGTCGGATAGTAAAAATTTGGTCCGTAGTTGCGCGAGCCCCCATGAAACCCGCCTGATAATTCCCTACGAAACCTTGTGCTATCGGTGACAGCCGGCGTAACAGGATCTGGGAGAGTACCTTGTAGGCGGCGTTTACCAACGTAATACCACGATAGTTGCAGCAGTCTAGCCGATCACCCTTTTTGTAGATGGGACAAACCACTCCTTCCATCCATTCCTCCGGTAGCTTTTCCTCCTCCCAAATCCTCGAAATAACCCAGTGTAGAGCCTTTGCTAGCGTTTCCCCGCCATGTTTATAAAGCTCTGCCGGTAGGCGGTCCTTCCCAGCGGCTTTATTGGTCTTCAGCAACCTGATTTCTCGTTTGACTTCTTGGAGATCAGGTGCTAGGACATCACTATCTTCCATGGGCGCTCCTAGGTTAATTTCCGTTCCGCCTCCTTCTGCGACTTCGCCATTGAGGTGTTCATCGAAGAACTGCTTCCACCTGTCGACCACCTCGCGCTCGTTTGTAATTAGATTCCCTCCCTCGTCCCTACACATGTCAGGTTTCGGTGTGTAGCCCTTCCGAGTTTGGTTCACCTTCTCATAAAACTTGCGCGTGTCATTAGCTCGGAATAGTTGTTCTAATTCTTCACGATCCCTGTCCTCCTTTTGGCGCTTTTTTCTCCTCAGGATCGTGGTCAACTGGTTCCTAGCTCGTCGGTACTTGGTCAGGTTCTCTCTAGTGGCAATACTTAGATAATTTTTCCAAGCGTTTTTTTTCTCCTCCACCGCTTGTTGGCATTCCCCATCAAACCAATCATTTTGTGTACTCCGAGGCTCAATACCTAGTGCCGCGGTAGCGGCCTCTCCGATGGCCGAGCGTATTCTGCCCCAACCGTCTTCGAGGTTTGAAGCACCTAACTCCTCGGAAGAAGGCAGTGCCTCATTCAGTACTCGCGCGTAGTTCTCGGCAGCTTGTGGGTTATCTAGCTGCCTGATATTCAGCCGAGGAGGACGGCTTTGACGTGTCCGGTATACGGTGGACAGCTTTGAGCGTACATGTACTGCTACTAGGTAATGGTCAGAATCAATATCCGCACCCCGACGGGAGCGTACGTTCGTGATGTTAGAGAAGAACCGGCCCTCTATGAGAACGTGGTCAATTTGGTTCATTGTACGTTGGTCAGGTGATCTCCAGGTGGCTTTGTGGATATCCTTGCGCGGGAAAAAGGTACTTCGGATCACCAGGCCTCGGGAAGCTGCGAAGTTTATACATCGTTGGCCGTTATCGTTTGTGTCGGTGTGCAGGCTATGGGGTCCTACCACCGGTCTATACATTTCTTCCCTACCGACCTGGGCGTTCATATCCCCGATGACGATCTTGATGTCCCGTGACGAGCAGCTGTCGTACGTAGCCTCCAGCCTCGCGTAGAACGCTTCTTTCTCATCGTCGGGTCTACCTTCGTGCGGGCAGTGCACGTTAATGATGCTATAATTGAAGAAACGGCCCTTTATCCTCAATACACACATTCTCTCGTTGATCGCCCTCCAATCTATCACGCGATCCTGCATTCCGCCCAGCACTACAAAGCCCGTTCCCAGTTCGTTGGTAGCGCCACCGCTCTGGTAAAACTGGGCCTTTCCGCCACGTATCTTCCATACCTTCTCTCCTTTGCGACAGATTTCCTGCAGAGCTACGATGCCGAGTTTGCGGGGTTCCAGCTGTTCAATCAGCACCCGCTCGCAACCTGCGAAATTTAGCGATCTGCAGTTCCAAGTCCCGAGTCTCCATTCGTCGTCCTTATTTCGTCGCCTAGGTCGATGCCGAATATTCCGCTCCGAATGTGCTCGAATGTTGTTAGTTTGTGTTGTTTAGGTGTGTAGCCGTACTGGGGCAACACAACCGAGTCTCGTGATGGGGCTGCCATCTTATAGTGCCGAGACTCACTACCTCCTTCCCGGTTAGTATACGACCTTAGTTTCCACCGGGGTTGGTTACCCGATCTCCGCTAAGGTTGCTCGTATTCCGGCTGGTACCACGAGGAGGTCGGGATCGGAGTTGCTGGATAAGAGGCTAACGACCACTATGGGGTCTATATTCCGCATTATCTAGCCGTTTACCAACCACTCGTTGTTATTTAATGTATTTCCGAAGCTGTGTGTGTTTAGGGGTGTCCAAATTTTGTCGCGAACAAGCCTTAATACGAGTAAAGAGTTTTAACGACGCATTCAAGCTGGAAGTCGAACCAACTGTTCCTTCGTAAGACGCTTCGAAGCAAGCGTACGCTGCCGCACAAAGCTGACGATATACAAAATGCTGATCGGACCGGCAGTCCTCTACGGGAGACATATACATGCACTTGTCGTGTTTGAATGAAAGGTGTTGCGGACTATTTTTGACGGAGTACAAACGGATAGCGGAGAGTGGCGCAGGCGTATGAACCACGAACTTCAGATACTCATGGAGAAATTCCCATCGTGCACCTGGCGAAAGTTGTGAGGCTTCGTGGGCCGGCCGAGCACGCCGGATGAACTGCAGTGAAATCTGTTCTAATCAAGAACCCCACCGGCATCAAGAATAGAGGCACCTAACGTGCTAGATGACTCAACCAGGGTGAAGATGGCTTGCGTGTTTCGAGACGCTCAGCCGAGTAGTCCAGTCCAGTCTCGTACAAGTAAGTAAGCTATAACGAGTAGCACTCATGGCGGTTGGTTACCTAAGGACTTCGAGTATGCAATTTTCATTATATAATTACCGAATAACGATAACTTGACAGTTTTTTACGATTACTCTATGAAATGAACAGATTTTTGCGTATGATTGACTGGCGAAGGGTGCCAAAGGAATCGCTCACGTTAGTTTGCGAGACTGTAACATACCGGAGTCGGAACCATGAGTTGATTTCTAGAAAATAGCCATATATTCACGTATCACGACTGCTGAGTCCTCCGGTGCTTCGCACATAGCAACAAATGTGTCTGTGTATCAAAAGACTTCTTGTGCGTGACTTTGAACGGTTTGAATTGATTGATAGCGCTTCATATTTATTGTTGGAAAATTAACTTTACGATGTAGATCGATTGACTGTTTCGCAATAGCCACTTTACCAAACTCGTATAAATGTCGTACACGAGTTCGTATGGTGATGATCACATTATCTAGGTGGATGCAGATCGGCACCTTTTCAATAAGATCCACTGTTTCTGTGATACTTATACAGAAGATTCCTCGAGTATATTTCCTTCTTTAAAGTGACCTATATTGGACCTGGTCTGCCGTTATTGATCATGCTTCATTTTGATGGTTGGTCCATGACCAATCTGCATTCCCGTATTCGGCATGCCAAGAATTCTAAATTCTTGTGAATAGGTTTGTATACTTATTGCATTGAAGTAATTGATAAAAAATTTGATAAAAAACACTGCACAGAAATTCCTACTTAAAGTTCATACCAATGCAAAAAAGGACGTCTTGAGAGCAGCTACTGAGCACAATATTATTTGACTCCCAAGTTGCACGATTTTGGCAAAAAGTTACCAAATAAACAGCCAAAATTGTATAGTCATTTTCAGGATTAAGTACTGCTGACAAGTGTTATCGGATACTTTGTTGGTTGGTTCGGTTCTATATCGCTAATAAAAACATGCGCGTCACTCTCTCGTCCCGTATGCTACTTGCTACGCGCCAAGCACGGTGCGCAGCACTTAACTTTCCTCGTGGTGCGATGCTCGCGAAGCGCATAAGGTGAGAAAACTAACGTTCCTATCTCAATCCGTGTCAGTTTCCGTATAAGCGTCGTGGCGAACGGACAGAAGACGTAAGGCTAAGTAGTTGGTGTGCCAGTTAAAAAAAATCAGTTGCGTAATATTTGCGGTGCCAAAAGTTTGCTAGTGCAACCTTGTTACTCATCCGGAAATCAAAGGTTAGACGGTGTTTGCTAAATCAGAAAAGCAAAATCGATATTATTGCGATATGTCGTAAAACCAACCGAGTGTCTGTAATTCAAATGGATGACAATCAGCTGATATTGCTACCGGTGGAAGGAGGAAATTGCTAGCAAGATTTATGGTTTTAGATACAAGCTAATAATTTTGAAGCAAAGTTACAATGCCGACTGCAGATGAATGAAAACAGGCATGTTATGTAAATGCTACAAAAAAGTTCCTGCCTGATTCATCATTGTTGTGGTGCCGACCAGTAAAACATGAATGGTATAACGACGCGCCATAAACTTAGTTGAGTGAAAGTGACCATTCCTAGGGTTTCAGGATTGAATAATACGAAGTCGTATAGTAATTTCATGCCAGATTACCGGCGGTCAATGCCGCGAACCGTGTAAAGGCCATGCAAAGCATGCAGTTTTTGTCACGTTGCCACGATTTTAATAGCCCATCCCACACCAAGTGCGGTTTAATATTAAACGTGATTTAAAAATAACTATTCAAATAGGTTAAATATCTGATTCGCTGATTAGTTTGCTGAACTGTCATCTGATTGGTGTATTTTTCCAGTGTTGAAATTATGCCGTGCCTCTTTTATCAGACCCCAGGTTTGATAATGTAGATAAGGCATAATAGTTTCGATCAATCATGTGTGCGTCTGGAAAAAATCAAACTTGGAACTTGATAATAGAACCTTTAAACGGTATCATTGCTACGTGAACGGTAGAGATACGAACATTTTATAACAGTTGGTTGATGGCCGATCCACAGATCGCCACTTACAAATCTATACTTCGCATATTTCTGTTTTGTTTTAATGTTGAATTCATAGTGTCTCCAGTAGCTGCGACAGCTCGACTCGCTATAATTTAAATAAAATCCTCTATTTTTAACATCAAGTCACACAGATAACACCGTCCGTAGATTCTGCTGGCCCATTTTTAGCTTATGCGACCATATGCGGCTACCCGACGTTGCTTCCAATTACACGCTTTCCTGGCGATACAGTTAGCTCAGCTGTTTTTCCTCGTTCGCAAATGTATGCATGCAATGTGTTTTTTTTCTGTGCCATACCGGCAATTGGCGCGTGCTATGTAAAGCAAATACAAACCGCGTTCGATCACCCGGCCGTGCGAGGTGCTTATAACTCAAAGGTGATTGTGCGGATTAAATTATAAACGACAACAGCATAAACGAGCAAAGGTCACTCACACGTTTTTCTGCATTGTTGAGCTTATAGGGTGCATCATCATTGAAGCTTCCTTAAGCTAAGTATATAATCTATGCATTGTCTTGAACGTAAAACTACTGTCTTATTCTTCTAGATTTGCTACCAATCTAGTGCATTTAAGTTTTACACCGATTTCCTTATAGTTAGTAAACTCCAGAATTTTTTAAGTTAAATTTTCTTGGGCAATTTACATTTCAACCGAAGAAAATGAACCGCGGTAAAACATAGGATATCATACCTATAGCGAATTGAGTAGGTCAACTTCTCATCGCTTAAACCGACAGAGATCTATTTTAACCGATCAATCAAACGCGGCTTCTCGGTAACCTGCGGCATTTGCTGCGCGAATCGATCATGTTGCTCGATTCCAAGGAAGTACAGAGGCATTGTGATTATAATTAAACAACCAACATGACTGATCAGCGAAGGCTGTACTCACCACAGTAGAGCAGTAACTTCACGACATGTGATTATGAAATTAGGTTGGTATGTGCAGTGTGCCCCAAGAAAAAAAATTATTGTGGTGCTTTCAGGTGTACCTACCTATAACAACCTGCAACAAATGAAATAAGAAGTAGGACTACCACAGAAAATAACACAAGCTGAATGAGTGCTACGAACAAGACTGTATATACCCTGTACTGGATGCACCATGCTAAACTTAGTGCAGGACAAGTTTGAATTTTACACGAAGCATAATAGCTTCATAGTCATTCTGTGAATTGTTAATAGATTTCGTGATGGCAAGCCGACGTCACCTTGTGATGTTTTGACAGCAGTACACGACTTGCAGTGGAGGAGAGTTTTTTTGCATCTTAAATGGCAAAATATTAATTTATTGAAAGTGCCGCGGATCGCGCTCCGAAACAATGATGTTAGATGATAGATATATCGATATTTGTGTATGTATGATTTTTAACCCCACTGTTCTGCTGTAGGTTAAGTATTTACATAATATAAACAGTTGATGAAGTACGTCACATTTCTAAAACACTCTTCAAATTCATAGAAATTGAAATAATGATGCAGCTCATGGGCATAGAATGTGTTTTAGTTTCATGCATGCATTTGGCATGCTGGTTTTTAAAACGTTTCACTTTTGTAAATATAATAAACAAATGGTTTTGTATTTTTCCATTAATTTTTGTTTTTTAATTCGCATAAGAGAACACTCTTAGGTATATACGCTGACAGAGAAAAAGCGCAAATTGCATTTTTCTGCTTTCTCAGCCCTCATTATCAGCAGCGTAATCATTTTGGACGAGCGTTGAACCTATGCGACTACTTAGCAGTAGCGCGAAACTGCATTATCCACCTGCAATTGACCTGGTCCTTTAGATTCCTTAAACCAATAAACATTGTTTTATGGTTTTATCTTGTTTTGTATTAAACCTCAGATTTGTAGTTCCTGCCTTCCTGATTCTAGCTATATAGCACTCGTTCGTTTTTGGCAACAGCTTGAAAGATTCATGTTGTCGAAGTAGTGCCAAATTCAAAGTGATTTCCCATCTTTTGTTAACGTCATTATTAATTTTTAATACAAAACTAAAGTTCAATTAAGCTAACCAAGCACATATTTCTGATCTTAACAAGTGGTATACAGTATAACAAAGTACACAGAAGCAAGAATAGGTTTCATTTCCAATTCACATTTCCATAATACAGCAAAACACTTGGCCACTAGCTCCTCACTCTCGACTGGAGTGCCACATCGAATTTGTGAGAAAGGCAGACAGCACGAAATAAACAACCTTGATTCATACACATCATAATACAAATTGCCGCATGAATTATGATTGGTACGGTTCAATTTCAGTGCGATCATATACGTGTAAAGCTGCGTAAACCATCATATAGGAACACCACTAATGGCCCCCGTGAAACCGAAATGGACTCATACACTTGATCAATTCACTCATTTATTATTTGTCACAAAACGTGAAACTGACTAAATTTTTTTCAACTATGCTTATTACATGAATTAAACTATGTGGTATTTCAGTTCAAGTACAATATTTTTGATCACAATACCTAACCCTAACAAGACATCGCACAGGGCTCACCAAACCTTTTGCTCGAAATTGAAAATCATTTCAGTACAACGGTTTTCTTACGAAAACAAATCTTTTATAGAAACCGTTCAGAATAGCTCAGTGTTGGGAACAATCATTTCACAAAGTTGGTGGACCTTTCATCAATTGTACAGCATATCGATGCATGAGCTAAATTCACTGATAGATAAGGTATTGGGGTTCGAAATGATAAACTTCAGTCACTTCAGTCTAATTCATCATAGTAAAGTAAAGACATGGTAGAAAATCCGAGTCATTTGGTGATGCAAACCGGAAAACTTTTTTTTTGCGGATGAACTGTGTTATCCCAAATCAAATCTAATTGCTTTTTTTATTATCGTCCTATTTAAATAAGACTCATTAAAAGCTGCAGTGACCGTGCACGTCCGTACTAATAGAGTAGTAAACAAAAACAGCATTGCCTGTTTACACCGGCTCAATCAAAACTCCGCACGAGAGCAATTTAAAACCCATTCGGGATTACCTAGAAGTGAATGGACGTCTTCCTCAAAAATGAAAAGTTTACGGATTGAATCGTAATTGTATCGCTGCTTTTCAGAGAATTGAAACGAAAAATAGATTTTCCCTACATCATAAAGTACCACGGTGATCAGCTGCCGTATTATTCTGCCACTAGGTTGTAGACCAGAAAGCAGAGTTTGTTTTGCGTTCTCATGCTCATTTGCAAAAGTTCTCGGACAAAATAAACAACGATTTCTTACTTGAGCAGTTATGTGCAGAGTACAAGTGCGTCAAAATGTTACGGGTAGACGCTTTTACGGTCGAGCTATTTGCGCATGTAAGTATACAGCCATCCCACTTTTTAACTTAAATAAAGTGTCAGCGTCAACTGAATCTATGGATTAAGAGGGTTAAGATTAAGTTGGCCTTGGTGACCATCTTCAAATCGGTTTGAATATCAATAGATTGCACTTTTAGGATATCAATAATCTTCAATAGAAGCTAGCAATCCCTAACCTCTTGAAAGGAGAAAATTTTTAACGTGAAGAACTACGTTTTACCTTTGCACACTAATGATGATGTATATCACGGACGAGGCTCGCTGTGGAACTCGAACCCACTAAAAACCCCACGGAGTACTGGCTAAGGATCACTCCGGGACTACCGTAAAGTATTACTTCGTCGGCAGGCTGTTCGCTGTATCCCGTACACTTACCGAGAAGTGACCGATCCGGAGATTCTATCCGTCATAACATCCATTCCTTCACAGTCACCCTCACAGTATTTTTGGTCTTCTTCGTGCCACTCTCTACTCTTTGCATCAATTCCTTGCATCTGTCGAGACGTTCACCAATCCATACATGGCGACCAAACCTGACTTCCATCCTTTCTCTCGGCAACTTCAAAGTCTTTGTAAAGTGTATATACATCCCGCTCCAAAGTGTTGGGTCAAGAATGAGCCTCGCGGTACTTTTCACGTAATGTTCATCGTTTTACGCCCTTTGGCACCCGAATGTTCATCGTTTTACGCCCCTTGGCACCCGTTTCCTGGAGTAACTCCCCAGAAGCGAAGCCTTGGGTTATAAACGTCTATAAGACTAGACCCTTCTTTATCGACAGTGCAACGATTCTACTGAGACTGACTCTAATAGCACCACCCAGAAAGAGCTAACACATACATACTCTCATTTCTCTACGAGCTCGTTTGTTGTTCAGCATAAGGGCCGCGAAAAAATTCCAAAATTTTAGTTGCCACCCGTTATCAGTGCATGTACTACCATCGGGCGTTCTCTGGCTACCAAGATATTGAAAAGCGTCCACCTGCTCAACTTGTTGTCCTGCTATTGTGAAGTTAGTTGAAATGTCAGTGTTTACTACCGTAGACTTTGGTTTTGCTACATTGACTGTGAGACCTGCAGCCTGGGAGCTCACGGAGTTATCCAGCATATCGTTTCGGCGTTGTGCGAGCAAGAAAAATGCAGTCCTGTCTCACACTAGCAGTAAGCCTTATAGGGTCGGACAAGACGCGATTGTGCAAAACCTTACACGAGAACGCTTTGTACTGAGCCTCGATTAGATGGACTAGATATTATCTAGACTTCTCTACGCCTAAGTGCGCCCCGGATGTTTTCGTGGTTGAGTCGGTCAAAGGCATTTTCGAAGTCAATAAATACCAGCAGAAGAGAGTCCAGGAATTCTTTGATCTGTTGATGATTGATCTCCAATAAATATAATGCGGAGTGTTGCGATATAGCACACGATCACATGATCGGCTAGCACGGAATCCAGCTGGCTGCCACCGGAGAGTAACGTTGATCTTAACCTGGATCCGGTTGAGTATTACCTTGCAGAGTAATGCTTTGAGAGTAATACAGAGCAACGTGATATCACGCCAGTTATTCGAAAGAGTTGCTCAAAATGTTCAATCCATCGCTTAAGCTGTTCTGTGCGGTTATACAGTAGCTGACCAGGGGTGACATTGCGCATCTCGTTTCGAGTGATTTTGGTTCGTTTCGACCACGTTAAACAAATGGGCGTCTCGAACGAAAATCACTCGAAACGAGATGCGCAATGTCACCCCAGTTGTGCCCTTAAGGGCATCTTTGTATTCATCCTGGTACCATTAGGGCGGCGAGGAATATCGTACAACAAACGGATATCACCACTGGCGTTGGCGGTTTCTCCTTGTTTGGCTAAGGAGGGAGTGAGTTCAGACTATCTTGTCCCACCTACAAACTCGTTTAGCAGCCCTTTCCAGATCGGCATATCGTTGACGGGCAGCTGTCTTAGCCGGTCTAGTCGCGAACGCCGGCTTCAATGCCGGCTTTATGTACCAGTAGCTTAAAGGTAATGAACAAATACTGCGGTACGGGTGGTTCTTGGTTCTTAACCAGGTGAGTACAGCTTGTTTTTAAATTTAAAAGTTAAATATTGTGACAGGTCGGTAATATCCTGGAAGCTTATGAAAAAAAGCTTTTACTTTTTTGTCTCATTAACTTTCAGGGCGAATATTTGGCTATAAATAGCCTGCTCCGTATGCAATTTTTGACACTTGCCATTTACCACATGGGGAAAGGCGAAGGGTAGAGTAGAAATATTATCGTAACTGTGTCGAAATGCAATCCAGTCCAAGGTTAGTCAAGAAAGGTTTTCTGATGTTCAAATTTGTTTTTCCCCCCCGCTGGGTTACTCTTGACGACCACCGATTTTTCAAAGCGGAAACTGTTGAATGTTTAAACGACGTCGATGGTTGCTAACCAATCGTCCCGCGCACTTCTGTTCTACAAACTGTGAAAACTAGATCACCTATTTTAACTCACCTTGATCCAGTCAATCGGCTCAGTCGTATAAACTGTTTTGTTTTGTCGGCATTTAAATTATTCTGAAGAACTAAATCATGTATATCGCCTCCACTTTGGCATGTATATGCCGTTTCTGCGCATGATATATGATTTGATAGACCTTATATGATGACGTTTATCTAATTTAGAATTAAGTTATACAGACCAAAATGTTTGCTGGGTATGCTCCGATTCATGTCCGTGTTTTCATGCTAAAGGTCGTTGCCAACAATCGATGTCTTCTTTCATTTTTTGTAACGTAATATTTTCGGTTACAGTAGGTTGTTAGTCTAAGGGCCCTATCCCGTTGACGGGGCTGCCATCTTAGAGTGGGTTGGAGCCACTGTGTCCCTTTCCCAGATCTCGGCATCATATTTTTTTTTTAGCTCAAAGTAGATCTTGAAATCATCAAGAAAGGAAAGTCATGGTCCTCGCGGCGAAATATTCGCATCGTTGATGAAGATAAGTGAATCAAGTTGGCTATCTTGTGGAATACCAGGCATGTCTATAAATTCTCTGGATGTTGATTCTCCAATTTTAACAGCATATTAAGTATGGTTTCAACAGATGTCCAACAGCCATAGTAAGACTATGGCTATAGTATTTTAAGGGTAGGACAAGATGTTAAAGGGAAAGAGTGGTTAATTTGACGATAGCTGTGTCATTTGAAGTACCATATTCTATGCAGCTAAAGCACTTTTATGATTTCTGGGCTGTTATGAATATTTATGATTTGTATTAACAATCTTGATAGCTACAGCGTGTAGACCTATGGCCTATAGTATCTGGTAAAAACATGGGTATTAAAAGTAAACCAACAATTGAGTATATTTTTCGTTTTGTGAATTTATCCACGGTATTGCTTATTGCATGAAAAACTTTACATTCAAAAGTACGCAATCGTTCATAAAAGTGCTATTTGTGATTGAATAACATATCTAGTATCTTCGGTACACTCTTTTGTTATATTCCAAGCAATGCGCCGAAGACACTGAACCAATTCAATGAAAAAGAGCTATTGTATGAATGATTGCGTACTTTTGAATGTAGTTTTTTCTGCACTCAGCAATACCTTATTTTACGCACTTTCTAGCACATGTACCTAATTATGCGCAGGGCGCAGAAAAGTAATAATAAATCCTTGTATCATGTTGTCTATATGCCTTTAAAAGCCGAAAGTACACCGGAAATCCGTCTTTAGTTATTACCATAATTAAATCCATGATCCGGTCTTCCTGTTAAAGCGGGATTGATATATTGCTACCATATTTTGAACGTAATTTAAATACTTTCTTCTCGACAACGTAAAGGTCGAACTGATTCGGATTCTCTACATTCGGAACATCACAATTTAGACGAAAATTAAAATTTATTATTATTTTTACTAATAAAATTATTTCATCAGTATGCGAAGCTGAATCGATTGATAATTGCAATACTACTCGAATACTAATTTTTTGTTACGAAATGATAGTTTTCCGTTTCGAAGCGAAAAGCAAAACTGCAATTCATTACTGAAATCGTCTTGAATTATCAACGTCCCATGCATGAGAGGCTGTCTCATCGTCGCCGGTTTTACCTGCCTCATCCCCGCACATGTGCTCGTAGATTTAGTAGGACTCAACGAATTTAATGTGGAATGGCAGCGAACAATAGCAGCCTTTACGACACTCGTCAATCAGCTAATTTGTTGAATGAAAACCGGTACAGACTTTCGGTAGCTTAAAACGTAAACATGTTATATGTATGTTATGTTTTAAGTTTTTGTAGACTGCCATACAACAGTCAACGTCGTTTACATTATTATTTGAACTTTTACGCAAGCGTACAAGCAATTGAAAATCACTGTGAATTTGATTCAAATAAACGACAAGAGTAGGTACATATTTTAATCTTAACGGTTCTCAATGATTATCCTATCGTTATAGATAAGCTGTGTTTCACGGACAACCAATTGATGCAGTCATAATGAAAACGGTTCTCCTATGGTTTGCAGCTGTACTAGTTGCCATCGGGAATGTTGAATCGTACAAAATTCTTGGACTTTTCCCACATCCCGGCATTAGTCATCACTATTTCTTCGATCCGGTGCTGAAAGGATTGGCCGCCGCAGGTCATGAGGTTACCGTTGTCAGTCACTTCCCCAGTGCGAACCCGCCGTCTAATTTTACCGACCTAAAGCTCGAGGGAGTGGAATTGTTGATCAACTCGGTCAGCTTTGAGGTGAGTGCAACAATAATTACATTTAACCCTTTCACGCTCATGCCGTTTTCAACACGTAGCTGTTATGAAATATGTCTAATTATACCTTTAGATATAACCTTTTTATACCACGACACTAAAATTTTGAATGACAAACGAAATTGAGCAACTAAAGATGGGCATGAGCAGGTTCGTTAATCGAGCTCCTAGACTCGACACAAATTCACGAAAGAAGCCATAACTAATTGCATTCAAGAGAACTCCTTGACTTTGATTCGATTAAATTCTCTGTAATTTAATATTGCATAAAATAGTACACAATCTGTATCATTACATAAATAGAGTAAAACATTACTTCAAGTTTTTGCGTATCGTAACGTTTAAAGCTCACTACTCTACTATTTGCATTGTTTCCCCCCAGCTCTTCGAATACCGACCGTTCTTTTCCCATTTCATGGAGTTTTTTATGCTGTACGACTGGGGAAATCAAGCGTGCAAAAATGCGCTCGATTCCCCCGCCATCAAGCAGGTGCTGGAATCCAAGGTTCAGTACGATCTAGTGCTGGTGGAACAGTTCAACAACGATTGCATGCTAGGAGTGGCACACTTGCTCAATGCACCCTACATTGGCCTGAGCAGCTCTCCACTCATGCCATGGCACTACGATAGGGTTGGAAATCCGAGCAACCCTTCCTTTATACCGGCCCTTTTCATGGGATATTCCGAAAAAATGGACTTTTGGCAAAGAACGGCAAACTTCATAACAGTCACTACTTTCAAATGGATGTACAGTTGGTTCAATGACAATTCAGCTAATAAAATGCTGAGGGAACGCTTCGGTGCTGGTATACCCGATATCAAGGACTTGCAGAAGCGAATTAGTATGCTGTTTGTCAATCAACATTACTCGCTTAGTGGTCCCAAACCGTTGACTCCGGCCGTGGTCGAGCTGGGTGGCATACACATACAGGACTTCAAGGAACTGGACCCTACGCTGAAGAAACTGCTGGACGAAGCCGATCACGGTGTCATCTACATCAGCTGGGGATCCATGATTAGGGCTGAAACCTTGCCGGAGGACAAACGTAACGCTTTGCTTGCAGCGCTTGGATCACTCAAGCAGACGGTCATTTGGAAGTGGGAAAATGATACGCTTCCGAATCAACCATCCAACGTGCATATTAGGAAGTGGCTCCCACAGCGGGAAATACTATGTGAGTTGGTAAATATTTATTCTTTTTTTTTGTCCTGCATAATAACACGCGTCGCGCGATACTGATCGTCTCGTGGACTTGTTTGTTTGTTTTTTTCCTTCTGCATTACTAAATGGAGGTTACTCATCTGCGATGACTAGCAAATTCGGTTTGCCAAAGTTTGCGCGTGTGACTGACTGACTGTCCACGTCAGTTCAATCACTTACCGACTGTGTGATTCTCGTCCGAAATTAGATAACACACGCTTAGTTTAAAATAATTTTTCGCACATCGGAGCGGTTTGAACTAGTGTTTAAGTATGTCAGATGTTTAGGTTCTCTTGACTACAATTAAACTAAAATGTTTAATTTTTGGAATCTTCAACGTTGAGCTAGAAGACATTTTGTTTTTTCGCATGAAACGAATTGTTGTGAAATACCTAACATAAATTAACGGAGCAATTTGAAATCATTTCTCCTCTTTTCTGTCGTTCTTGCACACACTTTTCAGAATACATTTAGACATTCCACAGACAAAGTATATATATGTATAGTGATTCAAATTTAATGTCAGTAACTAATACATATTATGAAGTATGCTAGTCGTGGAACGCGATCTTGAAAATTAGCGATACATATCAACATTATATAGGCATTAAAGTTTACAACAGATTAGTTCAATTCAAAATTTTCACCTTTGGCTTTGATTGCTAGGCGCAAATATTTGGCGAAGGCATCCCAGCTGCGATGATGCATGGCATTTTGTGACATATGTGTTGTTCCATATCGCTTCTAATCATCCATCTGAATAAACCATCTTAGTGACATCAATGTTAGTAAGCACATACCTGCCATGACACGAACAAAAGATGTGGCAGTATTTTTTGGTCTGGAAAATCGAGTAATAGTAGAATTGACGGTGGTCCCTTTTTTATGCGATTTATTTACTTCACTAGTCACAAAAATACTGGTAACTTAGGTTAAAATCTCCGGACTTCCAGGTTCCAGGTTATGAGGATGTTTACTATCAATTTCATACAGAAGGCAGGACAGCTGCTGCAGGCGAGCTTATCTGTGAACTTGAAACTGGATTTGAAACTATATTTGATTTGAATTGAGAATTTGAATTTAAATTCAACTGAACTCTTCTTCTTCTTCTTCAGCAGCATAGAGCCGGGGTGGCTCGTGCTGTTTCAAGCACTCGTCTTCATTCAACTCGGTCTTGGGCCACTCGTCGCCAATTTCCTAGTCGTCTCAGAAGTCGTAAATCGCTTTCGACCTGGTCGAGCCATCGTGCACGTTTGGCCCCTCTGTTCCTGGTGGGCACTGTCGCCCGGCATCCTTACGACGGGTCCGGCCCACCGTAGCCTGCTAACTTTCGCTAGATGTACGATGGGAGTCTCCCCAAGCAGTACCCGTAGCTCGTGATTCATACGCCTCCGCCACTCTCCGCTTCCAGTTTGTACTCCGCCAAATATCGTCCGCAGCACTTTCCGCTCAAACACGGCAAGGGCGCGTATATCCTCCGTAAGCAGAGTCACGGCTTCAAGTCCATAAAGAACTACCGGTCTAATAATAGTTTTGTACATTGTTAGCTTCGTGCGGCGGCGTATGCTTCCTGATCGTAGCGTTTTACGAAGGGCATAGTAGGCACGATTTCGCGCTTGGATGCGCCGCTGGATCTCCTTACTAGTGTTGTTGCCCGCGGTCACCAGCGATCCCAAATACACGAACTTCTCTATCACTTCTAGTTCGTCGGCGTCAACGGTTACCGTCCGTGGGAGGCACACGTTTGTTTCCTTGAGTCTTTTCCTTTCATGTATTTGGTCTTCGACGCATTTATTTTTAGCCCTATTTTATTTTTAATTCTCCTAGACTCCGCTTTCAGTCAGGCGTAGATTGCCTCCGACGTCGCAAAGTTCCTGGCAATGATATCGAAGGCATCTGCAAAGCCTAGAAGTATGCTATTCTTGGTAAAAATCGTAAAAATGGTAAAAATTTGGTCCGTAGTTGTTTGAGCCCCCATGAAACCCGCCTGATAACGAAACTAGGAAACCTTGTACTAACGGTGACAACCGGCGTAACAGGATCTGGGAGAGTACCTTGTAGGCGACGTTTACCAGCGTAATACCACGATAGTTGCAGCAATCTAGCCGATCACCCTCTTTTTGTAGATGGGACAAACTACTCCTTCCATCTATTCCTCCAGTAGCCTTTCCTCCTCTCAAATCCTCGAAATAACCCAGTGTAGATTCTTTGCTAGCGTTTCTCCGCCATGTTTATAAAGCTCTGCCGGTAGGCGGTCCTTCCCAGCGACTTTATTGGTCTTCAGCAGCCCGATTTCTCGTTTGACTTCTTGGAGATCAGGTGCAAGGACATTACCGTGGACACCCGTTCGTTTGACCGTTTTTAATCTGAACACTTTTTAATTTGCACCCCGTTGGTTTGCACGACGTGCAAATTAAAAATGGTTCAAATGTCATTCTCAACATAACATCATTTGCTCATGCAGACAATGCGCATAAACGCGATTTGTTTGTATTGATCTAGCGTATTTAATCTGTTTCACATTGCGTTTTCCCAACGATTATGATAGAAATCCGATCGAAGAATGAAATATTCGCTGCTTCCAACTTCCAACTGCATCAAACCACCAAAACAATAACAAAGAGTAGGGTGACCAGTTCACACAATTTCCAGCATATTTAGGGTTGCCAGTTATTCAAATTAAAAACTAACCCCGTTAGTTTGCATGAGGAATCGTTCAAACGAACGGGGGTCCACTGTACTATCTTCCATGGGCGCTCCTAGGTTAATTTCCGTTCCGCCTCCTTCTGCGACTTCGCCATTGAGGTGTTCATCGAAGAACTGCTTCCATCTGTTGACCACCTCGCGCTCGTTTGTAATTAGATTCCCTCCCTCGTCCCTACACATGTCAGGTTTCGGTGTGTAGTCCTTCCGAGTTTGGTTTGAGAAGGTATTCTCATAAAACTTGCGCGTGTTATTAGCTCGGAATAGTTGCTCTATTTCTTCACAATCTCTGTCCTCCTTTTGGCGCTTTTTCCTCCTCAGGATCGTGGTTAACTGGTACCTAGCTCGTCGATTTGGCCAGGTTCTCTCTCGTGGCAATACTTCCAAGCACTTTTTCCCCCTCCACCGCTTGTTGGCATTCCCCATCAAACCAATCATTTTGTGTACTCTAAGGCTCAATACCTAGTGCTCTCCGATGGCTAAGCGTATTCTGCCTAGGGCTGTCGGTATTAGGCGCTTTTGGTGAAAACCGGTATTTCGGTATTGGCGTAGAAAATACCGGTAATACCGGTAAAATACCGGTATTGGCAGATTATTCGAAATCAATAGAAATGTCGATGTTTCTCAGTAAATTTTTTTATTTTGAAACTTTAGCTTCAGTATTTTTGCTTAGCAAAGTAGAATTTAAGCAGATATAATACTCTTAGCGATTTAATTCCCTTACTAGAACGAATTTTATTGCCAACACTTCCAACAATTGAAACAGCTTTCATCGATGTCTGGCGAACGGCTCTAAGCACATCAGGAATTTTCTTTTCATTTCTTCAAATTTATAGTAGGGAAATCTGCCTGGGAAACAAAATATCGTGTATCGTAGCTTCCACCATAATTAATACCCCGGTCTCCTACAGCCTCTCAACAATTTTTTCTCCATCCCCAATCATCGTTCACAAAAACCTTCTCTTCTCTGAAATCAATCCCACTATTCAAAGATAGTGAGATGCAGATTTCATCTCCTTGTTTAATCAATATATCACTTGAAAGACTTGAAAAATATTCCAAATTCTTTCCTGACAGATCCTTTGATGGCAAGAATGCTCAAAAAGCGCAAAGATCCCCGTATTCTGATCAGAGCCTGGCATCGTCGAAACAAATAAATGAAGCTAACTTTCCCTTACCTTCGCTTCATACATGAAGCGACTTGTTTCATTTGTTGAACAGAACATTTCAAGCAAGCTTCATCTGAAGCTACTGACTGTGTCAAATGACGACGATTGCCAGTCAGGCACGATTTGTAGATGTTGAGTAGATTAATCATAATATGCGTTAAATTGTAGGAAATGTTACTCAAAATCAATTCAATTGCATTCAAAGTCTAAGCTGACCTTTTTCTGAATATTTGATAGAGAAATACAAATGAAACTTTAAAACCGGTCGTCATGATGAAGTGAAAATCGTTTCAATGACGCTGATTGAAGCCAGCTTTGAAACGAAACGGCACTGCTTCTGTTGAAACTGAAGCTTCATTACTTTATTGTTGAATAACAATTTACTATTGTAAGTGACGTTTCTGGGCCCTGATCTTGTTTCCTAAATTCGTTATTTGAGAGCTTCGAATAATTTGGTGGCCTTTGAATATCAAGTTGTTCAAAAATAAATTGAAACGCGACGTCTGGCTCATACAATGAAACATTTTTACAGCAGAGTTACTCTACTGTGCCTTAAACGGGTTCTAGAGCTATAATTATTTGACCCACAATTTCACTCTCTTCACTGTTAGTAGTCGAAGAATCTCGTCGGCATTAACACCAATTTGTTTTTCTAAGAGTTTTATAATCTTTTCTCAAATTTAGTTAATATTTTTTGAAACGATGGTTCTACAATTGATGAAGGGACGGTAGGGAAAAGAAATGAAAATTTTTTGGTGAAGGAGGGGAAAAGCGGAAAGGAAGGGGGAGAGGGGGTATTGGTAGCTATGCTTGACAAGTCGTCATTTTGACTCCTACCTTTTGTCCAATGCTGGAAGGTGCATGAGTCGAACCAGCATTGGACAAAAGGTAGGAGTCAAAATGACTACTTGTCAAGCATAGCTACCAATACCCCCCCCCTCCCTTACCGCTTTTCCCCTCCTTCACCAAAAAATTTTCATTTCTTTCCCCTACCGTCCCTTCATCAACTGTAGAACCATCGTTTCAAAAAATATTAATATATATGTATGACCGCATTTCAAGGTCAAGACTAAAAACTTGAGATTAGTCAAATTTAGTTCTTATTCGAATAAGGAGTTGAAAAAAACAAGCAGATTAGAAAATACCGGAAATACCGGTTTTTTGCCTTTCCAAAACCGGTATTTCGGTATCCAAAAACTGGCCGGTATTACCGGTTTCGGTACTACCGGTACTACCGGTTAGACAGCCCTAAGTGTGAAGCACGTAGCTCCTCGGAAGAAGGTGGGCCTCATTCAGTACTCGCGCGTAGTTCTCGGCAGCTTGCGGGTTATCCAGCTGCCTGATGTTCAGCCGTGGAGGGCGGCTTTGACGTGTCCGGTATACGGTGGACAGCTTTGAGCGCACATGTATTGCTACTAGGTAATGGTCAGAATCAATATCCGCACCCCGACGGGAGCGTACGTTCGTGATGTTAGAGAAAAACCGGCCCTCTATGAGAACGTGGTCAATTTGGTTCATTGTACGTTGGTCAGGTGATCTCCAGGTGGCTTTGTGGATATCCTTGCGTGGGAAAAAGGTGCTTCGGATCACCAGGCCTCGGAAAGCTGCGAAGTTTATACATCGTTGGCCGTTATCGCTTGTGTCGGTGTGCATATCTCCGATGACGATCTTGATGTCCCGTGACGAGCAGCTGTCGTACGTTGCCTCCAGCCTCGCGTAGAACGCTTCTTTCTCATATTCGGGTCTACCTTCGTGCGGGCAGTGCACGTTAATGATGCTATAATTGAAGACTGAATATCGACTGACCTCACTAGATTTATAGAAGATCGTGCCCCACGTGTTGATATCCGCTCGGTTCATAACGTCATGTAGCCCTAAATATGTTGAACAGCAGACATGAGAGACCATCGCCATCATGACGAAGAAGTTTGATTCGACTAAACTTGATAATCCACCCGAAATCCGAGCACAGCACTGCGTACGATTCACCGTACATTGAATCAGTTTGATAAGGTTTCTGGGGAAGCCCTTCTCGTCCATGATTCTCCATAGCCTTTCTAGGTCGATGCTATCATATGCAGCTTTGAAGTCATCGAAAAACTGATGCGTGAGAATTCTGTATTCGCGGGGTTTTTGAAGGATCCGCCGCAGTGTTACGCCTTCCAGTTGGCTTCGAGGTATGACGCTGGCCTAATAAGCCAGTCGTCGTATGTTGGAATCTCGATTGGGAGAGGCTGTTAGAGTCAATAGGATCGTAGCAACTGGCCCTGCAATTGTCCTGCACTGTAACAGCTGGCTGCGAAATCTGTCGTATAAAAACAGAAGGTGAAGTTTCGATAACAGAATGTAGCACCTGCGCTTTGCTTTGCCGCAGTGTAAATATTTGATCCGTTGTTGACCGTCCTTCAACGAAACCGGCTTGGTAAATTCCCACAAATCTGTTCGCAATTTGTGATAGTCGGCGGAAAGTGATTTGGAACAGCACTTTGTAGGCGGCATTAAAAACGGTGAACACACGATAACTCTCACACTGCAACCTGCCGCCCTTCTTGTAGATTGGGTAAATAACGCCATCTTTCTACTCATCCGGTAGCTGGTCTGTATCCCGAATTCTAACAATTAACCGGTGCAGACAAGTAGCCAGCTTTTCTGGTCCCATTTTAATGGACTCCGCTCCGATTCTATCTTTTCCAACGGATTTATTGTTCTTTAGCTACGAGTACATGATGGTTTCCTTAACTTCGCCTATCGTTGGAGTTGGCAACTCTTCTCCGCATTGTCGAAATTGCTTTCCTTGCTGCCAACTGCCATGGTTCTACGTTTGGGTGCCATTCACATTTTCATTGAAGTTCTGCTTCCACGAACGTCTGTCAAAATACAGCCCTTCTTATCCCGAAACATTTCGGCTCGCTGCACAAAGCCTTTGTGTAGAACTTTTGTGTTTCCTTTACCAGGCAGTTCTTCTTGTTCTGAAAGATTTAGGTTCGCTGCATCTTCTTCTGTCTGTATTTTTTTTAGACGTCCAGAACATGGAATCTTGGCACCTTGGCCACCCGAGCAGCATTCTCCTCATCCATCATTCTCCTTATCACTCATTGCCAAACCAGTCGTTCCGCCGATTCTGTGCCACGTGTCCGGTGGAACTCTTCGCTACAATGCTATTTGTAGTGCCCTTAGCCTTTTATTTCAGCGGCACGTTGAAAACTCGACTTTGTTCGGCAAGTATATCCAACAGAATGCCTTTTCAATTAAGAAATACCTGAGAAAGAGGGTATTCGTTTGCTCGTATATTTCTCTCTCGTTTCTTCCTACGCATTGCGCTATTGTCGCGTGCCCTTTTGCCAGCTAGCTGTGCGAATAATTTTCGATGCGTACTTGTATCAACACGCTAAAATCACCTATTACAAAAGGCCGCATTTTAGCCTTAAAATCATTATTTGCATTTCGCTTACAGATAAGATCTCCTTAAGTGTTTGCCATGATCCCTACACTAATGACTGTTTTGATGATCCTCCAATAGTCCTCGAGAGGGGTTTCATACAGCTCGTCCTCTTCCAACAGCGTAGCTTCAATGGAATATACGTAGTTTACGGCGACGTCCGGCTGCTTCAGCCGTGCGAGATTTAACCAATTTTGGCGTTGTTCTTCATAACGGAGAGTTTTGGACCCATCCTAACCATCACTAGGTAGTGGTCTGAGTCAACGTACGTGGATCAAAACGTGGTCAATCTGTGATTTAGTTTGATTTGATTACTTCCAAGTGTATTTGTGGAGTCTAAGCTGGAAGCGTAGTACGTATAGCCATGCTCTTGGAGGTGGTCCATTTTGCAGGTCAGCGGGTGTACGCTGAATCCTCCAATCACCGGTTTGTATTCCTCCTCCTGACCGACCTGAGTATAGGAATCCCCGATGATGATCCTGATATCATATTTTGGGCAGCGGTCGTATTCACTTCATTTCTTTATCGTTCATTGCTTATTAGTTTTTCAAGCTGGCGGCTTGCAATCCCTGTCTCGCCGGATGATCAACGAAGTTCAAATAACCCTCCTTCCCTGTCAGTACACGACCTTAACTCCACCGGGATTGGTTACCTGATTTCCATCAAAGTTGCTCGTATCCCGGTTGGTGCCATGAACAGGTAGGAATAGGAGTGATATTAAAAATCAAAATTCCAATACTTGCTAAGCAAAAATATAAGAATACAGTTTCATACATGTGGGTAGGACTTAAGGAACAGAATGTTGCGTCAACGCCTACGTCAGTGTTCCCATAGATTCAACTGTTAGGAGAAAGTAACTCAATTTTGGAACCTATTTACAAAACATTATTTCAGTAAACCAAAGAAACAACATGGTATGATTCATACAAATTTCCCCCATTACAGGTCATCCAAAGGTACGCGTTTTCATGAGCCACGGTGGGCTGCTGGGAAGTTCCGAAGCGGCTTTCTGTGGCGTACCGGTTGTCGCTACACCAATGTATGGAGACCAAGTAAGTGCCATCAACTTTCAGCTGTCCAATTTCCGTCTCCGTCAGCCTTTTTTTCGCTTTCCAGTATAACAATGCAGCCGCATTGGAACACCGTGGAATGGGTATTGTTTTGCCGTACGAAAAAATCACCCAAGATACGGTGTCCGAATCTCTGCGAAAAGCGTTGGATCCAGCAACGATGGAAAACGCGAAACGAGTTTCCTTCTCCTACCGTAATCGACCCCAAAGTGCCGTCGAAACTGCAGTTTGGTGGTGCGAACATGTCGTCGCCACCGGTGGACTTCCGTTAGGGAAATCACATGCAACCGAACTGCCGTGGTATATCTACTACTTGATAGACGTACAGATCGCGGTTTATACGTTCCTGTTCGTCTATCATTGGATCGAGTATCGATTGTTCAAGCGGCTTTGCTGTCGGGGTGTGTCCGGTTTTAGTGATGCTGATGCGAAGGTGAAAACTAATTAGAAACGTAAAGCTAGTTAGACTATATAAACTGAGGCTGCTGAGAATGTGATAAATTGAATATTTATGAGAGGTCGAATAAAATGACACAGTTATTTTGAAGTTATCACTCGTTTGTGTTAATTTTATGTTAGAAATACCTATTGATTGATTTTTTATAACGGTTATTTTTTATCGATCGAGGAGACGGTAGAAGAAAGCAATGAAACAGAGGTTTTTATAGTACCTCAGGGAAGGCAAGACGAAAGAGCGGAAAATTACGTAAGGGAGGATCATTAAAGCAACGCTTAGTAAGTATGTGTAGCGTTCCTTTTTACCCAAGCTGGGGAACCGCTGATCGAATCAAGCTATAATGGGAGCCAATTAAAGCCGGATTCGAACTCAATTTCTTCCAGGTCTCCCATATTGATGAACCTTTAAACCTCAGCGGATTGGACAAAAAGGAGACTTCACATCCTCTTATTATTGATTTCAACCATATGCCGGGGGTCAAATTCTACAAGGTTCCTGCTCGTAGCAAGATTCCTAGCAGACTTAAACTTGTTGATTTGATAAAGGGGTCTATTAGAACCAACATTAGGCGGATGGGACCATGAATTCGGAGTAGAGAACTGAATTGAAAAACTGGCCAAAGCAACTCAGTAGCTGGCGATTACATTTCATCATTAAACCAGCGACACACATTTCAGTAATCAGTGAGTGTCGTTGGTTTAATGATGCAGGTTGTTGAGTGGTGTGGCCAGTCTCTCAGTTCAGTTCTCTAATTCGAAGGTATACAAACGGGAAGACCTCAACAAACGGAGTTTATCATCCTTCATTAGGTTCCATGATGGTCCAATTACGTTTTGACTAGCTTTAGTCAGCTGTTATTGTCACATTGGTCTATTTGAAAAATTACCCGAGAAATGAAAAATTTGTGGATCTGGCTGGCTAAAAACGTGGCTGAAAAAGGTATGCGCCGGCTGATGAGCGATATCAGTGGTAACTCTCACTTATATTTTTTAAATAACAGTGAACGGTTTGTTTCAGTTTTTTCTTAAAATATAATATTGTTGCCTTTGTTTCATTGAAAAAATACTCGCTTACGCTATCACTAATAAAAGAAGCGCGCCACTCTTACGTCCAGTAGCTATGCTACTTATACTTACTAACAAACCGCCAATAGTCGCCTCGTGTAATGCGCACTTAGCTTTTCTTGTGAGGTGAGAAGACTAACGTTCCTATCTCAATTCCTGTCAGTTTCCGCAAAGTCGTCGTGGCGAACTGACAGAAAAAGTAAGGCTAAGTAGCCAAATCTATTGCACAATATTTGCAGCGCCAAAAGTATAATTGTGTAGCCCTTTTAACTATTCCGGCGGTCAAAGGTTAGATCAAAATCAAACGTTAGCTAATCAGAAATGCAAAATAGATAGTACTGCGATATGTCGTAGAATCAATGTGCAACGGATGTGCAAGCAAAGTAGTATTTATTAGAATGAAAAAGTGATACTGACTGCCAAAAAATTGAAAAGAGAGTGTAGGCCCAAAATAGAAGTAGACCAAAGGGTCCGGTACCCTCGTTAAAACTTGCAAAAAAACTAGTTTCAACTAGTTAAATATGAATGATGATTGAGTTGTGGTAAATTTAGTTGAGTAAAAGTGACTATTTTTAGAGCTTCGCAACTGAATATTCCGAAATCGTCCGTTGACATCGTGCCAAATTATCTACGATCAATGCCGTGGTCCATACAAAAGCCAAGTAAAGCATACTATTTCTTTATCACGTTGCCACCATTTTTGTGACGCATCGCACATCAAATGCGGTATTACGGTAAACGTGATTTAAAGTAAACAATTGAATTATAAACAGCGTAAAAATAGAAAAGTTAGAGCAAAAACTGTAACGGTGTAAACTGCTCTGAAAAGTAAGCAGTACTGAACAGGACATGCATGACTAGAAACATTGTAAAAATCCCTATTTTTATTTTAAATTTCGATTCTACGGATTTTTCAGCTTATTTTGATACTAATTAACAATTTTAAGTGTTCCGCGCTCGACGTAATAAAACACCGCTCCTGTAAAAACGCGATTTTCAAACTTTATGTACCCTTTTCTCAGAAACTAGTCAACGTATTGGAACAAATTTTTATTTTTGTTTTGTTTGTGAAAGTTTGAAGGAAAAAAGAATTTTTTTTTATTTTTTCTACCATTAACTTTTTAATTTTCATAATTCTTTACGATTAAAGTATCATTATAGATAACAAACTGTTTTTTACGGACAACCAATCGATGGTCACAATGAAAACGGTTCTCTTCTGGTTTGCAGTCGTACTATTGGTCCTTAGTAATGTTGAATCTTATAAAATTCTTGGACTTTTCCCACATCCTGGTATTAGTCATCACTATTTCTTTGACCCGGTGCTGAAAGGATTGGCCGCCGCAGGTCATGAGGTTACCGTTGTCAGTCACTTTCCCAGTCCGAACCCACCGTCTAATTTTACCGACCTGAAGCTCGAGGGAGTGGAATTGTTGATCAACTCGGTCAGCTTCGAGGTAAGTTAAGTAATGATTACATTTCTCGGTAAGAATTGTCGGTCAGACACGAGTAATCTTTTGCTTGGGTCTGTCCGACGTTATGCGATAAATTATCACTGGGTTAGAACAACAAAAACATTGCTTGAGATTGATTGAAATTGATTTAACGATTCGTATCATTGCAAAAATAAAGTTTCGATTTGCTTAATTTAAGTATAAAGCTTACAACCAATCTTTTGATTTCTACCAGCACTTCGAATACCGTCCGTTCTTTTCCCATTTCATGGACTTTTTTATTCTGTACGACTGGGGAAATGAAGCGTGCAAAAATGCACTCGAATCTGCCGCTATCCGGCATGTACTGGAGTCCAAGATTAAGTACGACCTAATATTGATGGAACAGTTCAACAACGATTGCATGCTAGGAGTAGCACACTTGCTCAATGCACCCTACATTGGTCTAAGCAGTTGTCCGCTAATGCCATGGCATTATGATAGAATTGGAGTTCCGAGCAATCCTTCCTACATTCCGGCCCTTTTCATGGGATATTCTGAAAAGATGGATTTTTGGGAGAGGATGGCTAACTTCATAACGGTCACTACTTTCAAATGGATGTACAGTTGGTTTAACGATAATTCAGCCAATACAATGCTGAGGGAACGCTTTGGTCCGGATATGCCCGATATCAAGGACTTGCAGAAGCGAACGAGCATGCTATTTGTCAATCAGCATTACTCGCTTGGTGGACCCAAACCGTTGACTCCTGCCGTGGTCGAGCTGGGTGGCATACACATACAGGAATTCAAGGAACTAGATCCTACGCTGAAGAAACTGCTGGACGAAGCCGAACACGGTGTCATCTACATAAGCTGGGGATCCATGATTAGGGCTGAAACTTTGCCAGAGGACAAACGTAACGCTTTGCTTGCGGCGCTTGGATCACTCAAGCAGACGGTCGTTTGGAAGTGGGAAAATGATACGCTTCCGAATCAACCATCCAACGTGCATATTAGGAAGTGGCTTCCACAGCGGGAAATATTATGTGAGTTGGTAAATATTTGTTTTATTTATTTCTCCTAGATAATGACATGCTACGCGTAATACCTACTACCTACCTACCCGTCTCGTGCTTTTGTTTGTTTGTTTTTTCTTCATTACTAATTGAAGGTTACTCATCTGCGATGACTGGCAAAATCGGTTTGCTAAGTGGATTGACTGAACTCGTCAGTTCAGTCACTTGCCGACTGCGTGATTCTGGTTCAAATTGCAAATTAAATTTATTTTTTTAATGTCAGACCGGCTACTAGTGTTTTAGTATTTTTGGTATATATTAAGGTTCTCGTTTGTTTGTCTTAATCTCGCTTGAAATCAACATTAAAATGTTCATCTTTTCCACCATTCTAATTTGAACTTTTAACTGGAAGATTATGTTGCATTTGTCCTTATTACAAGTGTTTCGTGCCACATTTTATCGATTTTGGCCAGAATTTTTAATACATCCTATTAGCAAACCAAAACAAACCGCGTGAAAGATAAACTTCCTATACTGATATGACAGAGGATAACTCTCATACGCTTTGTTACTGTTTGCAGTTAGGGCCTAAAGATAGTAAAAATAAAATAAAAATATTTGAATTGAATAGAAGAAATTAAATAGTTAGAAAGAAAAAAGTAAAGTGACTTATTGTTAACCAAAAAAGTTAGAAATTAAATTTTTGTTAGACGTACAACTGTTGACACACACAGGTTGAGGTACAACCATCGAAACGTTCAGACATCATGAGATAGCAAGAAGGATAGATCTCCATCAAAACATTTACGAATTTTAATGTTTAACTAGTAAAATCAACCACCTCCGTCTTACCCATCCTGTTCGTCTTACCCACAGTTCCCCTATATTTCGTTATTTATTATTATGTACTTCGACTTCATGGCAAGCATCGTATCGTACAACTTTGAGACTCTGTGTTTGATCGATGATTTTTGTTTTGTAGTTCGTTGAAACCTGCTCGAACACGTTTATTATGCGATTATTCGGATGATTATTTTATGACTCCAACAAATCTCTGTCCACTCCATTGCAGGTCATCCGAAGGTACGTGTCTTCATGAGCCACGGCGGGCTTCTGGGAAGCTCTGAAGCGGCATACTGCGGCGTACCGGTTGTCGCTACACCAATGTATGGAGACCAAGTAAGTACCATCCGCCTCAGACTTTGCTATTTCCAATGCCTTTTTGTGATTTCAGTTTAATAACGCAGCTGCATTAGAACACCGTGGAATGGCTTTTGTTATGCCGTACAGTAAATTCACCCAAGAAACGGTGTCCGAATCTTTGCGAAAAGCGCTAGATCCCGCAACGATGGAAAACGCGAAACGAGTTTCTTTCTCCTATCGAAATCGACCACAAAGCGCGGTCGAAACTGCAGTTTGGTGGTGCGAACATGTCGTCGCCACCGGTGGACTTCCGTTAGGGAAATCATATGCAATCGAACTGCCGTGGTATTCCTATTACTTGATAGACGTGCAGATCGCAGTTTATACGTTCCTGTTCGTCTATTTTTGGATCACGTATCGATTGCTCAAACGGTTTTGCAGTCGAACTTTGCCCGGCTTGAGGGATTCGAAGGTAAAAATTAATTAGAGACACAAATTTCGTTAGACTATAAAACAATGCTCAGTCCGTATTTTCATAAGCGAACATTCAGAGATAGTGTGATAAGTTGAATATTTATGAGATATCAAATAAAATGAAACAGTTATTTTGGAGCTATCACCACTTTGTGTTATTATATTTATATAAAAAATATCCAAAAATTGCTTCGCACAATTGATCTTAACCGATACATTTTAAAAATGCCGCGACGGAGCCAATAGCTAACATATATATAATACAAATATGTAAATACCGCCCTACATACCTTACAATTTGGCTCTTAACTCTTCGATACCGGAGTTTGCGCTCTTTTGCAGATCCACCAGCTTCATTGCAAGTCCCATATTGCCCTGAATCTTAACCTTACCCTGGAAAAAGGCTTTCTGTGGGTTCAGTTTACCGGATATCAAATCCACAACATCGATGTCATTTATAATGAAAGTTACGTCGGGTTTATCTAAAAAGTAAAACCATATGAATAACCAAGCAAGAAAGAGAATTTTTGAGTATTTCGTTTACCTGTTCCTTTGTAAGTGACGGATCCTTTACCAACCTTAGCGTTGATAACCCAATAGCCTTCGGCTCCGTCAGGTCCGTTAGTAACCTTGAAACCGTAAATTCCACGAACTCTTTCGATCAGATTATCTCTGTCATCTCCCATGGCCTCTTCCAGCAGTTTCATGTACGGAGCTACAAGGAAGCCTTCAGGTGTGTCTTTGATCTTTCCGGCGGCAGTCAAGTTGGGATTGATAGGATTCCTAGTATAGGGGAAACCCAGCCGATACAGTCCCACAACAGCAGCACCACCCAGTCCAATGTTGTGTTGTAGGGCAAGCTTAGCTCCTTTAACTTGTCGCTTATCAGCTTCGCCTCGCAGCTGCCAACACAATTCCGAACACTGAGCTAACCCAGTAGCTCCTAGCGGATGTCCCTTAGAGATCAACCCACCGCTAGGATTGACGACCACTCGACCTCCGTACGTGTTATCGCCACGATCGATGAATTCTGCTGCTTTACCAGGCTGGCAAAGTCCCAGTGCCTCATACGTGATCAGTTCGTTCGCTGAAAAACAATCATGCAATTCTACCACATCCACATCCTGTGGCTTATAATTGGTTTTAGCGAAAACTTTTTCTGCCGCATTGCGGGTCATATCGTAGCCCACAATCTTCATGGCACTTCCCTCCTAAAAAGAACATAACTGCCGTTAGCATCATATCAGTGTAGAATTTATGTTTTAGAAACTCACACCAAACGACGATGGCAGATCGGTAGACATTTCCATTGCGATAATTTCGACGGCTTGTGCCTCTAGTCCGTGTCGTTTCACAAAGCTTTCCGATGCAATAATGCAACACGCAGCACCATCGCTGGTCGGACAGCACTGTAGCTTCGTAAGGAATTCATGCACGTTAGACGACTTGGAAATCTGATCTAAAGAGTATTCATCTTGGAATTGTGAGTAGCTGCGTAAAAGAATGCGCCCGAATGTAGGCCATGAGTGTCACAGATTTGATAAGTATAACTACGACTTACGGGTTGTTTGTGGAATGTTTATGGTTTTTGTAGGCAATCTTGGCGAAATGTTCCGGCTTAGTGCCATATTTTTGCATGTGCTCCAGGCCAGCATTACCGAACAGCTGCGCTGAAAGTGGGGCCCCGGTGATGTCGTACTTTTCAGCCATAGCGGAAACCAGCAGCTCAACCGGATTGGTTCGGTCCATGTATTTGGAAGTTAACGAACCACGTTCCATTTTTTCGAAGCCTAGAGCCAAAATGCAATCATTGTTTCCGGTTTCGATCAGTTGCTTTGCCAGCAGAAGCGCTGTGGACCCAGTCGAGCAGTTGTTGTTCACATTGTAGACGGGAATACCGGTGAAGCCTATCTCGTACAAGGCTCGCTGACCGCAGGTTGAGTCACCGTACACGTAGCCGACCGTGGCTTGCTGAACATCTCCATACTTGATGCGAGCATCGTTGAGCGCCTTTGTCACCGCTTCTTTGGCCATCTGCGGATAGTCAAAGTTCTCCCGGCGACCGGGTTTCTCGAACTTTGCATAATATAATGAAGGGTTTAAATTTTGCGATTACAACGATATCGAATTATGTAATCTAACTTGAACGACATCACAGCGAATACATCCACACTTATTTTACTTTTTTGCTGCCTGAGCCAACAGCAATAACAAGCGATAAGACAAAAATAAAGAATCATTACAGATAAAGCTGTTTGGATGGATGAAAGTTCAAATGCTTTATCTTGCTTGAGACTTAAAGTGAAGAACGTCCACGGGGGGTAGCATTATGAATGTTCGCTAATTATTTAAGTTATCCATTGAAAAATCTGTATTTGAATATCCGAATCTATGTGTAATATTTTTATTGACTCGAACGATCTTATGTGTATATGTAGGTAGTAAAAAATGAGTTTGCTCAGAAAAAAAATATTGCGTGTTGTTCAAAATGAATGAAATTATTCTTGCAAGAATTGCAGGAAATATCTACTGTCTTGGCTCTCATAACTGCAAGTTTTTATTTTTCAAGGCAAAACCAGAATTCGCAAAGGAAGTTAGAAAACACAGAAAAATTTGGGTAGTTATATCGGGGCATATGCAGACGACACCCCGAGAGCCGAGTGGATTCTAGAGCTTAACTAGCTCAGCAAGCGAAGCTCACTAGAGAACTAACAGATGATTAGACAGACATCCATATCCGATACATCTAATCAATCGATTCTTTTCTCTATCGTGGTTGTAACTCTGTCTATATTATTGTATTGTTAGTCTGGTCTGTACCGGTGGATATTTGTATTGATCGTAAGCCGATTCACCGCGTTCGTTTTAGTCGCTTCATTCGCGTGTTGAGTTTAACGGAAGAGGAGGAAAAGATGAAAGGTCGTTTCTTCGTAGAATACTGAACAACAAGAAGTAGGTGAATGAAGAGTCATACCTTGCAGTTAGTTTAGTAAGCTAGCGGTGGGAATAAGGTGGATTGTGATCATTGCGTGTATGAGTAAAGTTCATGGATATCATCTATTTCATTTTCTTATTTTGCTTTAAAATTTGATTTAGCAAATAAGTACCGTAATAACTTTAAATTGCTGTAGAGTACGATTTATGAAATGTTGAAAGTTCTGTTTGTGCTAAAGTAACTACGACTGCAAAATAACACTAATGAATTAGTAAATCAGTGGGAATTTCGCTTAGGTGATCGAAGAGTTCAAAGTTCAACACACTTTTTTGCTGAAATCATAATCTGCATCTTTATAGAAGGTAAGACATATCCAAATCATTAAATTTTACTGGAATATTCAATTGAACGATAAAAAAAAGTTTTGCTAGTTACGAAATACAATCAGGTTTCCTACTAATATGACCCCCATCAATCTCTACGTACCCAAGTACTTATTACAACACCTGTGTGTATTGTAAATTACAAGTCATGAAGAGTGAAGCAGTGAAATCGGTGGTACACCAAAATTGAACTTACTTTAGTCATTCCGACACCGACGACGTAAACTTTAGGCACTCCCATAATTCTTCCTTTTGATTTTGAAGCTGCCCTGTACAAGTATTCGTTCAAAAACTATCTCCTTATCACTTGCTAGACACCGGGGCTAAACTAGGGCACTGCTTGAAATGTAATTCTTAATCGTGATTAAAGTACGCAGGCAGAAGTGCCGCAGCGACCAACTAAGCTGATGAGATCGAGACACGGAATGAGTAGAAATTATGAACAACGCAGCGTAAAAAAAGCTCGACCGCAATTAACACTGGTATTCGTTCATTGAAAAAGTCTTTTCTTTAATGAAATAAACACCACCACTACCACGCTGACAAATGGAAACGTCAATCGCGTCAATCACAAGCATGCAGGGTTGAAAAACGTCATACGTTTACATGCGAGCCCAGTGAGTTTGCTGTTTCAAGTTGCGACAGTGCTGAGCTTGCTACTGAGGTTCAAAATAACAGTTGTTGTTGAAAAAGACCTTCGTATTCGCCTTTTGCGCAATAAGGTGAAATATTAGTCGTCATCAATCCTGCAAATTTCAAAAGCAGTTTTTTTGATTGAAACAAAAGTTTTATTCATATAAATATATTCGCTGTGTTCAGATTGGCAAGAAAAATGCAGTGAATACATTTCTATAAACAGAACCCCGCTTTTGGGCCCAAAAACTGCTTCCGAAATTTAACTCACCAACGAAAAGTTAATGACTGCTAATTTTCCGATAATTTAATCTCTTGTTGTGTTTCTTGGATCAGTTAGCTTCAATATACCAAATAATACTTTAAAAACTTCAAATATTGGCTTATTTGTGATGCAAAATATGCGTCGTAATCCACGAAGTTCCACGGGACATACCACGCGATTTACGCAACTAAACTGCTGATCATAGGGAGATCGATCCAATTCTGACTGGTTACCAAAACTGTTTAAATAAAATAAACAGAAAAAAATGTTGCCAAATTGAGCAATTTTAAATCTTTGCGCGTCTGTACTTTATCTACGTAGTAATCTTAACTGCTTCGAGCAAGTAATCAAGTCCTGTTGTTTTTATATGATAAGCTAGAGTTCAAATGACCTGCAACCCCTGCAACTCGACGCGACTTTTCTTATTACAGTATTTATAATTGTTCAGCATTGGGGCGAACCAACCAACGGTTGAAAGCCCCATCAAATAGTAAATAAATAAATAAATAAATTGTTCAGCTATTTTTCGCCGGTAGCAGGGCTGTGTTCACACATATCTGGTTTTAGTTTTCAGAAGGTTGCATAATCAACCCTTTTGCATGCATTATGCGACCTTCTGAAAACTAAAGCCAGATTTAACGGACTTGAAGCCCTTTATTGGCCTCCTATAGAAGAAACGAATTTACCTGTAAATTGGTTGGATTTAGCTTATCCGTGGCAAATAGCCAAAATTGGGTGAATTTTTTACCACCCTACTGGCATCTCTATATCGAGCTGCAATGAGTGACAACGTCAGGATGTCCCGGGCTCAATGTTCTTGAAGAGAACAGAACAGAGTATGCAACTTCCGTCTGATTAGGTGCACGTGCGTCTAAGAGTACCGCCAGAGTGCAAGCTACATGCGGCGCGTCGCGACATTTCTTGTTGTAGTTATACGCGCAGCCCTTTTTCGCCCGAAGCAGGACTGTGCATTTAGCAACATGAGAGCGAAGTCGTGTCGCGTCGCTGTCGTTTACTCTGTACGGGGCCTTAGGGCACCGCCAGAGTGCAAGCGACCTGTGACGCGACACGTTTTTTCTTGCTGTAATTATACGCGCAGCCCTGAAGTAGCCCTTTGCCTGAAGTAGGATTGTGCATTTAGCGATATATGAGCGAAGTCGCGTAGCATCGCAGTCGCTTTAGGGTGCCTACAGAGTGCACGCGACTGCGGCTTCGCTCACATTCGTTTAAATACGCAGTCCTTTTTCGCCGAAGTCGCTTTTACTCTGTACTACAACACCAAGAAAAGTCGCGTGGTGTCGCGGGCTTCGAGGCATTGCTTTTTAGCCCAATTCTTCATTTTTGTACGGAGATTTGATCGAGTCGAGTCGGGAATCGTTTTGGATTAGAAACTACGGTTAGAACATTTACCATACACAGAGATGACAGTCATACGGAGAGATGATTTTCTCTATAACAGTAAATTATCTGTTACCCAGCCAGTGAGGCGACCAGATTTACACCATTAATACCGTAAACAGTATTTTATTGTTTTTCTCTCTTAAAATATACAGATGTAATCGATTGAATAGAGATAAATTTTTAATCATTTTCATATATAATAAAATATACATACAACGCGATAGCTTTACGTGTCTGTAGTGTATGTGTAGTGTGTTTACATAAATAATATTTTATAAAAATAATATAAAACGGAAGAACTAATCAATAGTTTAAAACTAAGAACAATACATCATACAATATATCGCTTTTGCGAGCCAGTAGAAGTGAAGGCATTGATAAGTAGGTATAGTGTAATAGGACTACGAAGAATTGCTACAGAAGGAGGGTTGCGGTGTGCTCTAAACGAAAAAAAGTACCTACGCAGTAGTAGAACGTCGTAGGCTACGTGCCTCCAGGGTTTCTATTCAGACAGTACCTATCGATAATAAAAATAAGTTATCTTAATAATCCTGTACCTGCTCTGGACAATGCAAACCATCAGTGTTGACCCTTTCGGGTATCGAACCTATCTCGTTTCTGCTGCCAACATCTGCTCGACACAAATATTTTTTGAATGTTTGTGTTGCTCTTTTTCTTCATATTATTTTGACGGCCCACGTAATAAATTAAAGCCACTGTCAGCTGATCAACAAATCGTTAACAAGTTAAACTAACACTCACTTCATACGACCCTTACTTATGTTCAGTTTTTCACAGCGATGCACTCGTTTGTTTTGTGTGGGTGTGTGTTGGGTGTTTTATCTATTCACTTTTGCTGTTATTTACTCCTGAATCTAATGTTTCAACTACTTTAAGTTTTGTCTAAAACTATTCACTATAAGTAATTATTTCTTACAAGGTAGTAAATTTGCTTCCTTTTTTGTTTGAAATAGAGATAAAAATATGTTTTAATTGTTTCTTTGCATATTCCTTCATTTTAACTTACTAGAACAATGTGATCAAACAAGCATTTCACGTGTGTTTCTGTGTTTGTGTGTGCGGGAGGGAAACATGAATATGCAATATATTTCTACACGTAGAATAATAACATTGACAAACCACTGCGGCTTGTTTCTTGAGTTTATGCCGTTTTTTTCCTTTCGAAACAAGGGGAGATCGTGAATTGAGAAACTGAAAGCACAGATAACGCTGTTGTTTATCAGTATTCTGGTTTTGTTAAGAGAGATGGCAGTGCGAATTTTTTGTACCTTGCCTGTGAATTCTAGAGCTAATGCACCATATCATGTACAACGAAACGGGGTTTTCGTAATTTTGAGTCTTGAGTCTTTTGAACTGAAAAAATATGCCGATTAGAAATTGTCGATTAGATCATTCTGCCGAAATTGTCTACATCAGCACACGCACAGCGAGGCAGCAAAAGAAATTGCCTTTTTGAGAGTTGAAAGGAAAGAAAAAATAGTTAACGACTTTTACGAAGAAATGTGATCAAAAAGAATTAACTTCAGAGAACAAAAGTCGGGTGCCAAGAAAGTTTAAGGAGGAGGAATCTGGAAGTCAAAGAAATCTTAGAAATTGTTGGCATTTCGGTTTGGTGTGTTGTCCATTCGCGCCATAATTGAACTTAACAGATCACTGGATGTCTTGGATGGTACTTTCGATGTTGATGATGAAGATGATGACGACGATGATAATAGCGTTGACGACAGATGATTGGTTTGTTTTTGATGAGGAACACTACTGCTACTGCTATTGGGGTGAATAACGGCACCTTGAATGCACTTTTTCATCTTTGGTGTTGATGAAACTCGCTCCACGGTGTCGTGGTTGTACGATTTAGTTGGTGTACTGCCCGGTGCGGGCGGTGCTACCGGCGGTGCTGGAGGGATAACGGGTGGAGAAGGTGGTAATGGTGGTGGTGTTTCCGTGGGTAGAGGCGGCTGTGTAGGTGCGATTTTAACATTTTCAACGGTTTTCACCACGCAATGCTCAGCTGGCATTGCGCTTAGATGCTGATCGTCATCCACAATTGTGGTAGTAATAACTTCCTCTTCCGGTTTCACTAGTAGCAGAGTTTCAGTGCAGATTTCATCGCCCTCTGCCGAAATTGTCGTTTCGATTGCAACAGTAAGCTTAGCTTCGTCGTTACAGTTTATCACAGGCTCGTAATTGCTTTCGCTGCTGGTGAGTACTGCTGTTGGATGCGCATCTTCTATCATAACATGGTCCTCATGAATGATATCGTTGCCACCAGTGGAGGAAACTTCAGGAATATGTTCGATTTCGATTTCGACTGCGATGGGAGGTGGTACAACTGCAACGTTGCATTCCTTTTCCTTTGTGACACTAGAAGTGGACTCTCGTCGACTGCTGCTACCACTGTGTGGGTGTCGTTCCGACGAGGATGAAGAATGCGACAGCTTTCTATTTCGTTCATCTGAATCACGATGCTTTGATGATGATATCGACGACGACTTACTTGAAGAGGAATGGTATTTGTGATGCCGATAACGATCCCGATCTCGATCTCGCTCACGGTCATGATCCTTATCTCGTTCCCTGTTCTTATCACGATCGCGATATTTATCTCTGTCTCGATCTTTGTCTCGCTCACCATTCGAGCGGTGTTTGTCCTTCTTACTACTGCTACTGTGATACTTATGAGACGATGAGGTTGACGAAGAAGACGGGTGCTTGTGGCTGGATGATGAAATACTACCGCTGCTGCTTTTCTTTTCCACTTTAATTAGTTTTTCATCTGTCACCAAGTTTCTCATGTCGATTTTGGCCAGTTTAGCTGTTTGCTTGTCTGGTGTATCTTCTACCTCGGATGTTCGTTTATCGTCCTTGGCATTTGGAGTCGCGTTCAAGTCTTTCTTTTCAACCTTCTTTGGTTTACCGTCGTGCGTCCGCTTGACCGGTGTATGCTTTTTATCCTCCGCCGATATTGGATGCGGTAAAATAGTTTGCTTTTCCTTGTAGTGAGGTGGATCTACTTCGTATCCATTAGCAATTTCCTGTACAATTTCTTGATCTGGATAGTACTGCTTGAGCCGCAGATGCCAGGCTATGCTGGTGACGGCAGTCACCGTTCGAAACTGGTGTATAATGTTGCGGGGCAGAAAGTATATATCGTTATCATACAACGATATCCGCGAATATTTGATGCCCTCCCGCCGCAGTTGGTTCAACTTGGCATCCTCAACCCACTGGACGCACTGTGAAATCGGTGGTTCGTGCAAATCCAGCTGCAGCTTCTCCACAAGGTGCGGAAAGTAGTGAGCATCGAATGCGACCACGTCTTTGGTGATGCGATTTAGTTCGTCGGGGATTCCACAGCGAACGGCTTTCAGTACACCTGTGGAGAGGATGGTTGATTAATTTAATTCATTAATATGGCGAAATTACAATTGATTTAGGAACAATATGTAGAACTTGCCAATACCTAACTAACTGAAAGTTATTCAAATTGTTTTCACTAAAAGAATAAGATAATTTACCATGTCATGCGGCGTTACAGTTTTTCAATAAATATTGAAACCTAACAGTCATGTCTTCATAGAAGAACGGTTTTAAGTAAGTTCAGTAACAGAAAATCCAAAAAAGGGGGAATAAATAAAGATTTTTGTTATTAAGAGTAACATACCAACTGCCGCTGTCGTCATCCGATCGTGACCGTGCCCGACGTGATCTGCGTGTGCCTTGGTGCGGTCTTCGATCATTGTTTCTCGGGCTTCCGTAAGCCGTGGTAAGTATTGCAGATTTCTCAACTCGTTTATCCGTGTCCTGCGGGTTAAAAATCAACGATAAGCGTTTTGTCTCTTTTTTTGCAAATTTTTTGACTGCCATACCTTTGCCTCTTCATGGGGGTTTTGTTGATTTCCGCCGTTGGAACTAGCTGTTCTCCGGATCTGATCCATAATATGGGACCGTCGTTCGACAAACGAGGATCCATTTGCACAATCGATAGTTCTCCCCAGGGCATCGTCTGAGAAACAGAAGCAAAACAAATGTCCAATACAAGTTTACCGAAAAAATGTATGATCGACTTACCTTATTGAGGAATGGATTATCTTCGAGCCGTTTCAGCAGATCAGGAAAGTAACCACCAACCTCCTCGTGGACCTTTCCCACTAGACTGATCTGATGCAGCGGACCGTACCGAACTGTTCCGTGTGAATAGTTCTTTACAACCTATAATGACAGGAAAATATTTTTTTAACTACTCCCATTCAGGAGAAACACCTCCAAACATACCTGTTCATTGTACTGACTCATCGTGCAAGTTTCAATGTCAGAATTCCTACCCAACACACCGGCTTTCACCGTGAGATTGGCATAATTTTCCGCCATATGTTCCAGCAAATCCGGCAGATAAGCGGCCGCATTATGTACAATTCCCATCACATGATCAGCGTAGCCTTCTTCATCCTCGTTGAAGCAAACGGAGAAAAACTCGCTTACGAGCTCCTCCATTTCGCTTTCCGAAAGAACGCTAATTTCGTCTTGATACATATGCACAACAGAAGCACCTCCATTCGGGTGCACCTCAATTCGCATGAACCGGCCATACTTGAGATGCTCGAGACCTTTCCGATTGCAGTTCATATCCCTGTTAACAGCAGCTATCCTCGTGGAAGGTTCTAGCGGTACCACTCCAGCCAATGAGGTCGGAACTTCCACCTTATCACGCTTGCACTGAATTCCAATGTTTGCTCGCTTAATTTTCGATCGTTTATAGCACCGGGAACATTCCCGACTGCTTCCACTGCTACTGCTGCCTCTGTGCACTGATGAAGATGAGGACGAATTAGATAACTTGCTGCCACTAGTACTGCTAACATGGGACGATGATTTACTGCCGTGATGACCGTGCGAATCATGTGAATGTGTAGAGCTTTTCTCCGCTGGTGTTTCCTGCTTGATGTGTACGGGAGGAGTTGAAAGCGCTGCGGCAGGCCCATTCATACCTCCATTGGCCAGTTTTTCTGGAGTCGCTACAACCTCGTTTGATATTTCCTTTTTCACCACGCTCGATTTATCTTCCACATTCTTGGGCGATTCAATCTTTATCAAAATATTGGAGTTCTTATTGCTAGTTAAGTTAGTTGTACTGCCGGTGACACTACTGCTGCCGCTGCCGCTGCTGCTGCTGCTGCTGCTGCTAATGGTAGTGTTGGTGCTGCTGATAGGACCATTCGTGTCACCAAACGTGAGCGCTCTTGTCACATCTTCGCGCGTTTTGTCCTGCTTCAACGGCTTGTACTCCTTTTTGATGAAGATGTCTTGCTTTTTAATGTTGCTATTTTCACTGTTGCTCCGTTCCAAATTCAGCAGTAGGTTGATAGGTGAAATCGGAGTGCCGCCGGAAACTACAGCTGCTGCTGCTGCCGCCGCCGCTGCTGCCGTCACGGGAGCAGCGACAGTGCTGGTACCCCCGCTGCTAAGCAACCTACCCGGTGACTGCTGGCTACTGATGGTATTCGTCTCAATTGTAAGTTCCTGTTTCATCTGCGGTGGAAAGTCAACGGTTGGGGGAGCTTTGTCCAGGGCTGCATCCGGCTTTTGCAACAGGTGGTGCTGGTTTTCCTTGTTTTGGATCAACGAATTGCTGGATGACTTGTCCTTCGAGCTCAGGCTACTGGTGTTAGTTGATAGAAGACCACTGCTGGAAATGGTATGATCATCGGAGCGACGACACTTTTTGTGTTCCTGGAAGGAAGGAATTACGAGGTTAGTGATATGGCTAAAAATTGCTGAATCAAGTCTTACCTTCTCACGCTCGCGGTCCTTGTCTTTGTTTTTCTTTTTCTTGTGGCTACGTGAAGGTTCTGTAATAGAAGCAAAAATAAGTTACAAGATTTATTTCAGAGAGGATACTTGAGAGGATACACTAACAAAGCGTTTTATCCGCTATGAGGAATTGCAAAAAAGTTAAGAAATGGTCAACCTTTCTTTCAACTATCTAGAAGAGAAGCTTGTTCAATTCATTTTTCCTTTTTTCCTTTTTTTCGGGTTATCCAACTGGTCGCTTAATAGCGTATAAAACTCTGCGCTGGGCCCTTTTGTGATGTCAACAAAGTGTCAGGGAGACCTCAAACATCAAGTTCTACCTGACGAGACAGGCACTGTCGCCCACTAAAACACAGGTACAGCCCCAAGCATAGTCGTCACGCCTACACCCGCAGGCGGAGGCGTTTCGGCCCTGCGCGGACTCCACGAACTGACTCTAAGATCTCTCTGCCAAAGGCCGGAATGTCATATTTTAAATATAATGATGATGATGATAAAATGATGATGACGATGATGATGATAATGATGATGATGAGAAGAAAAATAATAGATCGAATTTGTAAATGTGCTTTGGACTTTTTGTACCACTCGAGTTGCAATATGTGGTATAGTGAAGAAGTGGAGGAATCGTCAGCCCCGCCTGACACCGGTCTTCAACCGCGCGCCCGCTTTCAATTTTCCAACACAAACAACCACAAATGAACCAATAGGTAAGACAAATTTCGGAGCATTAGTGGTTATCAACTTATCAGGGCAAATTTAATCTTTCATCCCCTTAGCATTCACAGTGCATTCCCACGATACAAAGTAAATTGAGCGCAGCACAAGCTGGACGTTCGCGGTAGTCGACAGAAGCTTCAAAATATAGAGACTCGCCCGCCTTCCAACCCCCGAGACCAAAGTGCTGTAAAACTCTGGGCTTAAACGTCTCTTTAAGACTCGACCCCTTCCCATCGACAGAGCCCGCGGGCGGCCATCAGAGCTCAGGACAGCCACGGGGCCAGTGCAGAAATCCTACTCTATCTAGCAGCACCGCCTAGCCGAAACTCGAACACGCGACACGAATTGACCTAATTTTCCCATCTGCTACCTAAGAAGTGCTATTACCCGAAATCATTACAGAGTGGTCCTTCGGCATTCAATCGGATCTGGTATCCCGCTTAGATCCCCTTACTAACCCTAAGCCCCTGACCAACTCAATCAATCCGACATTTTTCGGAGATATTTGTGACAGTTGTGATAAATAGGGATGAATCCCAGAAAACTTCATCTATTGTCAGAGATCCCCATACTGGCCTTATTTTTAAACGGAATAAAAGCACTTTCTGGACAACGCAACAATCACATTTGGTAAATTCTTACCCCGAGTCCCACTTGAAATCACAAAAGTATTTTGATATATACCCACATTCAGAAGTAAACGTGACCGCTGTTCATTTACTGATTAGTTACAAAGCCCTACACCACGACAAGGTTCAGTTTTATCGTAGGGTAGAAGAAAAGCTTGTTCAATTCGCAATCCTTTTACCAATGTTGTTAGCAATAATTTTCCGGAAACTGTAGTTTAACCTGATTTTTGCCCCTCCAATAGTTTTAAAGAGCCGCAATCAATGCTACAGAGCATAGAGCGATACTTTTCGTGGGATCCCAAGGAATGCGCAAGCTGATTCTGTTTTGAGCAAGACTGAAAGGTTCACTTACAATACAAACTATATTCGCCGGCATTTCTGTTAATTAGGCCCAAAGTCTCCTTGAGCTAAGCGGAGTTTTTCTCATTTTTTTTAGCGAGTTGAAGGAGGACTAAAGTGCGTTACGAATTGGGTTTCGGTCCGGCTCGAGAGTAAACCGAGTACGAGTAGGTATTAGCCGGTCGAGCTAACACACTTCGGTCGATTCGTTTAAAGCGCCGTTCCTCCGACCAAGACGACCAATAGAACCCATGCTTGCTCTGAGAAGTTATTGTACCTTTGTTTGCCCTATGCTGTCTTGGTAAATTGTATCCTTACTTTCTTATTACTCGTATGTAACGCGGTCATGACGTAAACTATTTTGGAAAGTTTTAATCACGAGACTTGCCGTGCGATCGTTGACAACACACTGCATTGTTTCTATAGCACAGTCTATCCTATCAGCAGTAGAAACAAAGAGCAGTTAAGCAAAAATGATATCGTCAAATAGGAAATGTTTAATGCGTATACGGGGAATGATCCAATTGGAAAATAAAACAAAATTAGCTATAAGACTACCTAATGTAACGGGCGGCGGTAGTTTAGTGAGTAAAACATTCGAGTACCAACTGAAAGAGTGTGGGGGTGCGAGCCCCACTTGCCATGGTACAACGCGATATACTTTTGGTCTATATCGAAATTTTCCAGGTCATATAATTAATCATTCTTCGTATAGGGCAAATCCTTTCTTTCTAAAATGTTATTCTGTAAAAAGTCTTCAGCACTATTTTTCATAGAGTAAGGAGGGGTAAAAGTGCGTTGCGGGTAAAAGTGCGATCAAATGATTTATCGGTGCAGATTCCGAGTAAATTGTTTATACATTGGCATGGATGGGTGACAACTTTGACAGTTTGAATCTAACGTAAACTTTGGTTGCTTACGAAGCATAGTTGCTGAGTTATTTGCAAATGTTATTTTAGGGCGGTTTTGATGTTATTTTTCATTATACGGTAAATACGACATCAACAGGAGGATATTACTTGTTGAAAATTTGTAGCAGCGTTTTACATTACTCACATATCTGTTTTGAAAATACGACGAAAAGAATTTCAAAATATATTTCGCTTTTCCATAATTTAATCAAACCCCGTCAAGCGCCTAGCAGGGTAAAGTGCGATTCACAGACGGGGCAAAAGTGCGATTTATGGACGAGGCAAAAATGTATAGCTAATTATATACAACTTTAGGCACTATATTACAGATACTAGGAATGGAAGATCTGCAGAAAACTGTGTGCTCTACAGATGTTGGCCAAAGGAAAACAATGTTTTCCACTGATGAAACAAGAAACAAATGTTTGGAAAAGTTTCGAGCTGACGGAGGCTGCAATACACCAGCGCAAAATAGGAATGGTGCAAATTGAGACGTCCCCGACTCACGAGTGGGTCAAATGATCGGCAAAGCGAACTTACCTCTTTAGACCAAGACTAAGTTGGACTGAGTTCTGCTTAGATTCTGCTCGTGGTCATAGTCTCAAAGTGTCAGCTATCAGCACAATTGTCCGTGTCTAGTATTGAGGCCTCGTGCATCCTTAAGTATCTAACCCACAATGTTACCTACGTCTTGAGGCCCCTCAATGCATTTATCCAAATGTTGTCGACATTTTCCATCTCTTGCATATCTTGCATCTTTCGTGTTGTAAACCTAAGTCTGGAAGTATAATGCTTTATTGTTCAATACAAAATAATTGACTCATCTATTACAATTTGTTCTATCAAAAGCAGAAAGATAAAATTCCACAATACATAAAAGGTGCCTAATTGTCTTCTGTGCTTCTCTTTACGCATTACTCTAACGAAAATAGGTTGGATGACCCCGCACTAAACTATTGTACCTACCTAGGTCCTCAATAACTAAAATCCTATTCAAAATTTGAAATATACTTTATTCTTGTATGCAAGGATGGATTGGAATTAGCTTTCTCAACTGCATAAATAATTACAACTAATTCTCTATCGCTTGTCCATACTATTCCAACTACAACTGTAAGTAAAAAGCGGCGAATGCGTGTCATTTCTATACTATGACATTTTGTGTGACTGATCATCGTACATAAGATGTCGTTGGCTTATTATCATGTACGTATTCGGGCTAGTTTCGACGCTTACAAGAGATAGGCACTGTCGACACAGAGATAGTACGGAGCGATGGTATTGGTTAAGGGTCTAACACGGAGCTGCATGCTGGGAAATGTATAGAATTAATTGTAACCGTTTCAGTCCTCGGTCACGTCACGTTTTAATGCAAGACTTCAGTTTCGATTGCATCCTTCCAGCATATCGAAAAAACCGCATGAGATGAGGAGGGTTCGTCTGAACACATTTTACGTTCAGGACATGAAGTTGGACTAGGTTCAATTTTAAACGTTAAAATCTATTGAACAAGAGGGAACCTTTCGCCTACGTCCGTTCGGCAAACTCTTATTGGGCATAAGAGATTGCCCAGAGCAGAAAACGAAAGTAAAAAATCTGTCTCTTCATCTCCCAACCGAAATTCACCCCCTTAAGGCTAACCCATCAAGCGCAGGAAGCTTGGAGCTTTTCTCATTGTCAGGAGCAAACCATACCGCCCTAAATTGAAGATGCTGTGATATGACCGTTTCCCATCCTTACTTGGAAACGCATATCTGTAGGAGAGTCCCAGGCGAGAAAAGTATACCGACCGGATTTCTCACGATTTTTAGATATTTCTCATAACATTTGCCTTTAGCAACTGCACCTGAGGTATTATTGTGGAAAAATTTTCTGGAGGAGACTCAAGGTCTTTCGAAACCGTGAACTTCAGAGCGTCATTTAATGAAGACTTTGCACAGGTACACTAAATATCACTTTCTCAATTCTGAAGCGAACTGTTCCTGAGAGAGGTCGGAATTGAAAAGAGTGTTATCTGCTCAACAAAAGTTTAAGGATGTCTTAGTAAAAAGGCTATAGTGTATAACCCTTGACACTAACGCTATGATAGACCACATACACATAGTTCTTGTACTTTAGTATAAAAGTTGTTCTTCGTCTCTTATCCAACAAGTGCTACCTCTATTTTCCCGTAGTGCCGGCTCAGATACGTTTGTTTTAATTATGCCCACTGGGAACTTAGTCGCATGCGAACAGGGAAAGGGAGCTCATTTGAGCTTCTGAGTGTCCGTTTTCCACGTTAAGAGCGGCTCAAAATGACGTCTAAATTCCATGTTAAGAGCCAGTCGATCGTCGCCCTGAACAATCGGAATAGACTAAGGCTATGAAAACAAACTATGGATTGGAAACTCGGAACGTAGAATAAGCCTTCTCTCAACTCCCAAGGAAGCACTCTAGTGCTCTCTGACGTATTGATTGCAATACACGAAAAAACGTGCAGGACATTTCTATATACCTTACAATATTACTACGCATTAACGAAATAATACAACTGAATTTCGGGTTGGCCTCCATGCTACGAAAATCATCTCCTTTTTCGATAGCCCTAAAAAACGTTAATTACTTATCGCTCGATGAAAATCCATCGACTTTTTAAAAGGTTTTTCCTGTACCAACAAAGCTCACCCTTCAGGCGCAACGAGATGGAAAGTCATCTAGCTATATCGATTAAACATTTGGTCAACGCGATGGTTTATAATTAGTAGTATAGAGCAAGAAAATGCAGATAAAAAAAAGTCAAACGACTATGAAAACTATGAATAACCGTGGCGGGTTTGTTAGAATTGGAAACAGACAAGACAGAAGGCTACTTGAAGGACATCCTTCTTCCTCTTGCGCCAATAAATAGAAACACGCAACTGCTCCAATCAATATTGATTTCAACTGTACGAGGTGAAATTTACTCCAGTAGCAATATTCCACGGTGGAAGCAATAACAATGACCTAATGTAAATTAGATTGTTATGTAACTTTTTGTCTTGTGACTCGTGTGTAATGAATACTCATCTAATATTAGGAGAAATTAATATCTCTCAAAAAATATTTAGGTTCGAAGAACCTTTACACCAGCGATGGTAAAAACGTGCAAAACAAATGCCAAAAGTCACAGCAGAATCAGAGCAAAGTTCCTGCCTCGGCAAACAACCCAAACAAGACGCTTGCTGGCTTGCCGCTAAGCTTATACGCATCACGGTGAACGAAGGTATGAAGCGCAGCAGTTCATGCCGTCGTGGATTGCAACGATTGCAGGGCAGGGTACCGGAGAGGGAGAGAGAGCGGGAGGGTAAGGAAGGCGGAGAGTTTACAGCTGAAAAAGCGTATCACACACCATGCATCACAAGTGCCTGTCTATAGGGTGTTTGCAGAGTGCATATGTATTGGAGATCTGTTGGGCAGGCAAAAGTGACAGCTCCATATAAAACACACGGGCTGGGAAGAGCAAAATTTTTTAAATGATTTATTTTCTTCATTTAAAACAGAAATTACAAATTGCTTCATACATATGGCAAGGTAATATATCTGTTTACTAAATAAAAAAATTATTTTCAACAAATAAGCTAAGACGCGGTAGCAATGATCAAAAATGTAACTATGACCTAAGTTAGCGGGATAAAATTAAACAAATATCAATAGCCAGCAGTTGCTTTCTGCTAAGAGAGCAATTTATTATGCTAAAACCAATTTTATATTCCGTGACTTTCAACTTGGCCTATGCCGCCTATGCCGGTATACTGCTGCAAAAAACAGTATATTTGGGACACCGATTTAACGCGAATTCACCGAAACCCTAGTTACCAAAAGTCAGCATATATTTCAGGGAACATTTGTCGGATACTTAAACTATTAGTTGCTTTAAAATGATGAATAATTTTAGAAAAAATGATAATTTTATCCAGCACGTTTTTGCTGCATCGAATAGGAAAAGTTGCAATGTGTGCCCAACAGATGTCTTGCATGTGTGTGTAGCAAAAGCCCTATATATCTATTCTGTACGGAACAACGATGGCGCTGTGCCGGGAGCCGGGGGGTGTGGATGCCCCGAGTGAGTGGCTGTGGAAAGTAAGCGTCGTTTGAGTCATAAAAAATTTCCGCACTTCACACGCCTTCTTTCTTACTTTTCCCTAACGTTCACAGCAAAGATCTTTTGTGTTCAACGTAAGGGACAGATTAAAGTAGGAGAAAAAACACTACTCTAGTTAATATGACGAGTGGGAACGGGTCAACAGCGTTTGCACATTGAGTTACTTTTTCGAATTTAATTAAGTAACGATGGTTAGTTGAACGTTAGTCGTAATTTGCATATTTAGTTTTTGTCCGATGAATGAAAAAGAATTATGATACAATGCTTTTAATGCACCACAATCGGTTCTTTTTTAAAATCGTTGCTTTAGAAACTTTAACATTTCTTGTTCATTAAAGCAAGGTAATATTCTTTTATATTCCTTATCTTTTTTAGTGTAATAATGAATAGAATAGCATAGGAAGGCAGGAAAAAGCGAGCTTTGTTTAAATAAAAGAATATAGTTTCAATAAATAATGTCTTAACCAGCCAGTTGTGATACCTAAATACAGTAATATTAATCTCTCTAGTATAGATATCCAAACCTATCGATGTTTCAGCTGTCATTGACATTACTATTGTTAATCGATCTCATAAGCTTAGCTCAAAGTTAGTTGTTTTAGCTGATTATCACTAAATTTGAAATCAACGTCATTGGCAACGTGAAAAGTAGTGTTTTCCTTTTGTTCCGCTGAAGAAGGTCGTGGTAGTTTAACGGTAGTTTAAACAAGTAAAGACCAACAATTGAAAAGGGCCCAAGTCTGAGTGATGGTTCATAATTGATGACCATCAACTTTGCTGCAAATTAGACACTATTAAGAATGAGAATCTGCTGATGGTATAGTACCAGATGTACTAGTACGACACAACATGTTCTCTCCTGATTGCGATATAATTAGAAATCCCTCAAGGTAACCTGCTATGCCCACTACTGTTTATGTTTTTTCAGAATTTCTTTCCACATGTTTGCCAACGAAATAAAATTGTTTCAAACATCATCGATAGTACAATATGAAATTGGGAGAAAACAACTGAGAAAAAGCGACCAACACATGGACAAACCTGGATATACTTCAATTTTACGATCGAGTAATCGAGCGAGAGTGCATTACCTTATAACCTGATCCTGCCGTGAGAGTTGACAAATTAGGAGCCTCTAGGTCAAGATGCCTCCCAGCTGGCCTCGAGGTAAGACGCTGATCTAATAAGCCAGTCGTCGTACGTTCGAATCTCGGCTGGGAGAGGCTGTTAGAGTCAATAGGATTGTAGCACTGACCCCGCACTGTCCTGTATTCTAACAGCTGGTTGTATCTGTCGTATTGAAACAGAAGGTCAAATTTTGATAACGGAATTAGCACCCAGGCTTTGCTTTTTAGGTCAAGATGCACACAAGATGATTCGATCCAGGAGCTAATCAGATCGGCAGTTCTTCACGGACTTGGGATCGTTACTCTGCTTACGAAAGATATGCGTGTGCACTTGACGTAGCTCAAGGAAAGGTGTTGCGGATTGTGCGGACATGTTTGGCGGAGTAAGTACAGACGGAAGGTGGAGTTGCGCATGCGTTGAACCATGAGTTGCAAACTCTACTAGGCGAGATTCCTGGATCGTATCAGCGGGCGACATATATCGCCCAGTTAGCTTCGAGGTACAATGCTGTTCTAACAAGCCAGTCGTCGTATGTTCGAATCTCGGCTGGGCGGTGTATTGTACTCTAACAACTGGCTGCGAAGTCTGTCGATAAAGAAGTATCAAGTCTATCAAGACGTTTATAACTCAAAGCTGCTAAAAGTCTGGAGGCTATTGTGGGCCGGCCACGTTGCAAAGGTGCCGGACGACTATGCAGCGAAAAGTATTCTCTTCAAGAACCCCACCGGCACCAGGTATATTTAGGGTACATTCCGGTTATCTCCGTTATAGTGAATCTAGATTAGCACATCAAAAAACTGTTTATTTGCCGAAATTATAGAAAATTAGGTTGGGACGCGGCTCTGAATTACCCGCGAGGCAACGCACGCGGGTTACAACTAGCAACACTCTGCTCTACCAGGATCATTTACGAGTTGCCACAAAGGTGCGTTTCAAACTAATCGCTGTTTTATATATTTTGATCATCTGGGAGTCTCTTAAAATGCTGCAAATACTATTGTTTTGAGCATAAAACCTGCCTTTGAAATCTCATAAATGAATGATTCGTGCTTGAACCTTAAATCACTTGAGCGGGTTGTTGCTTGCTTAGGAGATTTTCTCGATATTTAAGATGCTTTTGATAAAATTTTTGTTTCCCGCATTTTGAATGCTACTCGCTAACATATTGTGCCCTCAATAATTATGAATTGCTTAGAACAGATTCAATTTTACTCATAATTTATCACCCATTCGTTATATAACAGTGTAATCACTAAGGTTTAAATTAGTACGAAATAGATAAGGTACCCCGGGGCAAGTGGGAATACGGGGTAAGTGGGAACGGAGCTCATAACTCTCTTCAACCTCATTTTCTCCAACCAAACCTTTCTAGAAATGAAAGATACAACTCAAACGCATGTATTAAAATTATAGATTATTTATAACAGGCATTCTAAACATCAAAATTGGACTTTCAATTTGAGGGTTATTTTCAATTTGCGTTGTAAGTTTCACGCACCTTTCTATAAATGATATTTTGGCCACAGGCTTTACGTAAAAGTACATGTTTTTCTGACAGAAGGTAAACATAATGAGTATATTAACAAATTACACCCGAAAACTAGTTGTTTAATTTGACAAACGGCATTGAAAAAAATGGGTCGAAATAAGGTCGGCACTTCAAAGCACCCGGGGCAAGTGGGACCTATTAAAAATAAAGTGTTTCATCACAAAACTTCCTGTCTTAATACATTTTTAAGATGTACTACCGAGCATTTTCAGTTCAATTACACAATATTTATACCAGTAAAGCTTTAAAATAAAACCGAAAAGGACTAAACCAAGGGGCCCCATAAAGAAGCCCATATGCACAGCTTGTGAGGGAACAAACAGTTTGGTCACATTTTGGTTACACCTAAACGATGTTGTTTGAATTTGGAAAGTCAAATTTGATATAATTAAGCAAATCTGCAACTGGAATTGAAACAACAAAGTGTTGTGGTTATTATAACGTAACTATCTCTTATGAGTAGCTCTACCGAATTGGGCATGGTAGAACAAACAGATCATAATCGTATTTACGAACTATTACCCGAGCAGGGTTTTAGAGCAAATTGAAAACAAAATTTGATCCTTGATGTAACGGATTTTGAATACTCGGTGTGATTTCATTTTGGTCGACTTAGCGGTTAAAATATCAAAATTGATTGCAAAAATTCCACGCCGTGAAATTAAATTGAATACTACTTTTGCTATAAAAAATATCAAACGGAATACTAATCTTGCTGTTACACAATATTAATAGGAAAACAGAATTAGTTCTCATTTTACTATCATAACATCATCATTTTGCTATCATCATATAATTTGAACCTACCATTTTACTAGAAAAAAATTTAAGTGAGAATAGATTGATTTAAATATTTAAGGTTTATTTACATCATATATAGAATCTACCAACACATTTTCTTTCAATAAAAAAAAAGCAAAATGATAGCAGTCTGATACATCATAAATGCCATTTTGAGTTGGTAACGAAACATGTTTCTATTTGATATCAACAGCAGAATATGTAATAATTTTGATATACTTTTGTTGTCAATCCTTGCTCGGGTAAAAAATGGTTAATCCTAAATTACGTCTCTCAAGAATTGGAGACAACGACGTATTCAACTACATTTCGTTACAATAATACTTTACAGCATAATTGCTCACGATCTGTTTTATATAAATTATAAAGTCGCCCGTTGAGATCTGATTTTGTTACGCTATTTTTGAATGAACCCTTCGTACAAATATTGTTTTTGATTGCTTCTTGCAATGCTTTAACATTGCTGTATATTAACTTACACAATTCACTTTTATTTTAAGCTTTTCAATCAAATTTGAATATAGGTTCCACTTGCCCCGGTAAAAGGGGCAAGTAGGACCTATCGCCATAATTTTGAAAATTTTCCTCCAGATTCATTTCATGTAAATTGATAGGCCTTTTTCATAATTAATCCTTCGAAGTGATACCACTGAAGAGTTTCTGTGCTGAAAGAATTTTGAAATAATCATACGTATAGAAAACACAATGGAATAAACCCAAACTATGCATTTTTAGGTCCCACTTGCCCCGGTGTACCTTACTTATAAAGCCTCTGCAAATCGTAGATACAATGCGTACAATAAAAAGTATAGAGGTATACATACTTTATTATTGAATCCTCATGATCCTTATTGTTTATCTTGCCCTGCTAACACGATATCCTTTGTTTTCCTGTAACATCTATGAAAGATGGGTTCCCTGCATTTTCAAAAGTAGATGCTATCACTAACATTCCTATCCGCTTCCCCTGCGGTTGTTCGGCCGTAGCCAGGTATATAATGCGATTATATAGCCATCTACGATGTGTGCAACCTCATATGCTAATGCTAATGCTAATAATAAAAAATATGGAGGTCTGTGCCTAGGGGAACGAACGACGGGTTCACGTAGGACTACGAATGCGGGCACAATTCGACAATTTCAAAATGTTCAGCAGTTTGTTATGCAAATTTATAATTATAATATTATTGCAATACATACAGTAAATAAATGCCCTAAAACAGATACACATTTATTAAATGAAGTTAAGTTTAAATATCCTAAATGTCTGCACTAGTCAAGTTTAAGTAACTGGTTTAAAACTGGTATGTAGTTGACGAAATTAGTTTACTAAAAGAGCTTGCTTACAACTAAGGTTAAACCGAAAAAGCCAAATCACTTAGGGATCATTCAATAATGACGTCCATTGCTTATGGGGGGAGAGGGGGGTGTCAATTTTGTGACAAGTTGTGACAAGGGGGGGGGAGGGGGTCTAGGCAAATGTGACATCCGTCGAAAAAAATTGCTTTTTCATCAAAAGGCAGCAAAAAGTTTCTCAGTCATTCATTACTCGTCGATTTATTTCGATCTTCGAACTTATTGTCTCAGCTGACGGCGCTTGAAAGTCAGGCACAATTTGTCAATGTTAACTACAGTTGATATTTGTATAACGCGGGTAATTGGGACCGCGTTATATGAAGCGCGTTATACAAGTGCACGTAGCATATGGAAATGGAGTTAATTGGGGCTATACTCGAATTTTACGAACTTTTGAATCAACACGACCATGATTCCTTTGGGAAAGATGTCAAGTATATATTTTTCCATCTTACAGGTGATTGGTGAGACAGAAAAAATCCCCTCCTGGTCTTCCAGAGCTTCCGGAACATCCGTTAAATTTTCATATCTGTGAAGTCTTCTCATAGCTTCAAAATTCTTTTTAAAGTCCCTATGGCTTATTCTTTGGCGTAATATAAGTAAAGTAAACAATCCGTGCTATTGAAAAGCCATCCGGATCCGGACCAAATCCGGAACATCCGTAAAGGTGGTCAACGAGCGAAAATTGTTCTTTGAGTTCGGAATTATGTTAATTCAACCTCGAATCGAACAATATGAAATAGGAATATAAATTCAACGGTTTGTGACTCAACCGGGCCACTATGAAATGCATCGAAAGATTCGACATTAAGTGATTAAAATTAATGATCAAGGGCATCGAACTGTATATCGCGTTGATGAAAGCAACAAAGTTTTCGTAGCCTGTTCGTAGCCTAACTGCGATGGTTAGATCTCTGTTAAAATTTTCCCAAGAGAGCACAATACCTGGTGAAGAGCTTATACAAAAGTTGATATATTTGCTATTAGATTTGTAAGTATAGTAAATGTTACCGGTAGTTCAGTTTACTATACCACATCTATCAAATTACACTAGTGAAATTGGTAATTTCAACAAACTTGCGAAATAACCTCGTTTATTTGTCAGCGAACATTTGCAGTATTTGCATCATTTCTGTTTCTGAATCCGAAATATTTTATTTCAAAGCTTTTTCAAATTGTAGCGCGAACTTCAACATGAATTTTCACTTATTGTACACTTTGACGGCAAATCCTAATTTTCCAGTGAACGTTTTGGCGGCCATGTCGAGTCGTGAGCGGTCTATTTACAGTTGAGGATTGCTGATATTCCATTTCATTTTGAACTGTTACAAATTAAAAACATTTGCATTTCTAATGACCAATTTCAGGTAACCTTTGAATTTTCTCCCGGTGAACCATCCAATGGCCAAATTGAGTCACAATTAGTCGAAATATACTTCTAGTAGACTAGACTATAGTCAAATTACACTCAAAATATTCACGACATATTCTGATTTTTCGGAGGATCACCTTACGGCTTCCTAAGATCACTTATTTATAACTTTTTAATTACCCGACCTTAGTTACTTCTTAAGTTAGTTACTCTTAAAAGGTTAAGCTATTTTTATAAACCACTTTTTACTTTCAAAACGCTTTTTATTTTTATTTTGAGTTTGTGTGACGTCCAAGGGGGGGGGGGGGGGAAATTGAGTTTTGTGACACAATCGGACAGAGAGAGAGAGAGGGGGGGGGGTGTCTAAAAAAGCAGAAAGTTGGTGGACGTCATATTTGAATCGTCCCTTACAACACTGATTCGCATCCGTCAATTTCCATGAAATTGTTGATAGCACCATTCATTGTGATAGATTGATTTCAAGTATAGTTGTCTTACAACTAACATATGGACAACCAGTCGAAATATCAGTAAGCTAACGTCCGCTGCATCTTACTAGTTCCTCTTGACACTCTTCTTTACAGCTGTTTGCATACTTGACAGAAATACAATTGAAACTATGTAAAGAATTGCAAGCGACTAACTGACGCAAAGCAGCGAATGAAACATTCAAAAACTATTCTCGGGTAAGATAGTCGCTGCTTTGCTGAGAATTGCTGCGTCACATGCACAAATTTTCTTCAGCCCTGTTTCCGTGCAAGACAACAGTTCCGAACAAATTCTTGCAGTACATACTTGCAATCTGGCAAAAGGAAAGCATGACCGCTCACTTTTCGGTGACGTTTCACATTCAGGACATCAATTTGAACTAGATTTAATGTTTAAACATAAAACCGGTTGAAGAAAAGGGGTTTTTTCTCACTTTAACAAAATTGTTTACTTTTACGACATCCAATTGGACTAGGTTTTATGTTAAAATGATGAAGTTGGTTGAAAGAAAGGGGTGGTGTTGCACTCTGGCGTACTTCCCAAGCACAGGTAATAAATTGGTATAGGTTCAAAAATCGTCTTCGACCTGTTGGGACGGGAGGGTTTTGCTACTTTTTTTATACGAGGAAATCACACTAAACAGATGAAGTGTTGAACTGTCGTCCCTGGCTGCGATGCAAGGAAATCATAAAGAAAATGTATGTGGAATTGTGGAAATTTAGTGGTTAAAAATAAATCTTGTTATGAAAATCACAGAATTGCTACATTTATTATGAATCGGTTGGTATTCAAACCATCAAAATCCATTCATAATTGGCAGAGCTATTAGCGTTCAAAATCTTTAATTTTTTTGTGACGTTCACATTTTTTGATTTGTTAGAATTACTACCGTGAACGTACCATATTCTGCGCAGTTAAGACATTTTTATGTCTTTTTCCGCTATTCTAAGTATTCTAGATTTAAATTAACAACGTGGATAGCCTCAACGTGTAGTGCTACGGTCTATAACATCTTATAAAAAATATAGGAATTATAAGTCGACCAACAATTGAGTATATTTTTCGTTTTGTAAACTTATCCACGGTGCCTAATTCTGCGCACTTTCTTGCCCATGTTCCTAATTCTGCGCATGTTTGCTCCTAATTCTGCGCACCCAAAAAGTGAAAATAAATACTCCTGCCATGCTGTTTATGCCTATATACGCTGAAAGCACACCAAAAAATCCGGCATTAGCCATTACTATAATTAAATCCATGACCCGGCCTTCTTGTGCTGTCCGTGTGGCAAAGGCATATTGTTATCATTTTGATTGCCTCATTGTAAATATTTTATTCTCAATAACGTGAAGGACGAATTGATTCGGGCTTTCTGCATACTGAACATTACACTGTAAACTAATACTAAAAATTGTGTTTTCATGTTTCATGTTTTCATCACCACTTCCCCACTCTCTGACAGCCCCATGAGGTTGGACATTAAAAAAAATAGAAGACATGGTTTCATGAATTGGCGCTCGTAGGTTCGGACTCCGAGACACAGCACAGGATGCCAATCAATGCAAGTTAAAGATTCTACTTGAATTTTCATGCCTCTATATCTCAGCCATTTGGGTGAGGTTGCGTATTCTTTCGCGATTTCTTCGTAGGATACATTACTGCGCAGAATTTGGAACATGCATTAAAAATCTGTGCCTAAATCTGCGCATTATTGCATCGTATTTTTCTAAGGAAAGCAATGCATGCAATCACTCTTTTTGTCTAAAACATGACTAAAACTAATTATTCTTTCTAATTGTGCTGGCTAATTTGATCAATGCAACGAATTTAGATCATAAATTTGTTAATTTTCTAGAAGGACAATCTTAGCGTTGGTGCTAACGACGATGCTTTCTGTCATCAAAAATAACTTCAGTTTCACGTTAAATTGTTTCGCTCTCAAATATTATGGCCCGTTTGTGAATAATGGCGTAATATTCAACAGACATTTATAAAAAAATAACGCAATGATCATAGTTATGCACAATGTTAAAAAATACTTATATAAAGAAAAATGCGCAGAATTAGGAGCGGTCACGGTATTTGTATCAGCTACCTTCGTGAGAGACGTAGTCCTACGTCAAAACTTAGTAAAATTTAATTGAAATTTTTTTGACAATACATTTTCATCTGCAAAGAGAGGCACTGATATGTACTTATCAACTATATGGCACTAGCCTTTGAAGATCTGTAGATGATTCCGTTGGCCATAGTTGATTGTGCCCTTGCCCTTGCTAATAGCAATATAACGCTTATGCGGCTCCCAGTTGGCCTCGAGGTAAGACGCTGGTCTAATAAGACAGTCGTCGTATGTTCGAATCTCGGCTGGGAGAGGCTGTTAGAGTCAGTAGGATCGTAGCACTGACCCCGCACTGTCCTGTATTCTAAAAGCTGGTTGCGAAGTCTGTTGTATAAAAACAGAACGTCAAATTTCGATAACGGAATTAGCACTCAGGTTGTGCTTTGCTTTGCGTACTTATCAACTAAAGATTTTCTCTGGTTAATTTCCTAGTAAGGACAATAACAATGCGAGCCCTAGGTGCTATATTCCGGTTGCGCAATTTGATCTTCTGAATTATTCAACAGACTAGAATATATCTAGAATCCTGTTAATTAATTTCGAATTCAAAGCAATTATCGCCCACCACTTTCAACTAAAAGAACTAAGTATTCCAGATGCCGTTCAGCTGGTACAGATTTTTGACCATTCTGATATCTCTAGTTACAAGTTTAATTTAAGCTTTGCTTACTAGCGACAACATCTAATTCCAAATTCATTCCGTTGGACATTAGAGGTACATATTTTGAAAATAACATCTGGATGCCGTATTTGATAGATTGATAAACTCTATATTGCGACATCCTTGATAGCACTTGCAAAATCGTCAAACCCCGCATCTAAGAGAGGAAACAACATCTTAATTAGAAATTGGAGTTTAATATTCCCAAATGACGAGTACCGTAAAGATTAATCGAATATAAAGTACACTAGACAGAGAGTACAACAATCAATAATTTGTTGATTTACTGCGAAGACAACAGCGGTCTTAGATTGCTGCCTTGCGATACAATAAGTTTTTTTTGGTCTATGGGAGTACAGTAAAGGAGCAGGATCTACCGATATTAAACAGTTTATAATTGGAGAGTACTCGGTGTCGAGGAATTGGAGAGCGGTAACCTTCAACCGAGATACATGGAGAAACTTTGTTCAACAGGTTTTGTCTTAGGACGGCAAGCCACCTAAGTAAGTAAGTATAATTAAGCAAAGCTGTGTAAGCAGCAGCAATATCGGGAGGAGACAGCCTGTTGACAGTTATCAAAAATGACTGAAGCCGCTTATCAGAGTACAGGACAATTACGGGACTAGTGCAACGAACCTACGGACTTTATAGCAACACCACCCCAGCCGCATCGTTAAAAACTAGTCGACGTTTGTTTTGGAGGCAGGATCGAGAAGCAGTACAACTGGTTGACACCACCGTCACAAGATGTGTATTACTATTTTGTCTATTATGATTATTTCTAAAGCAGTAAAACTACTGTTGTAGATGTCCGGTCAAGTTCTTATGACGATTCTGCTCGAATCACAGATGTTTTCATTAAATATTGATTTGTTTTGTTGTGTAGTTTTGTTTTTAAAGTATTTTGATTATTATCGGGATTGAATAAATGCTTCCAATTCTAACTAGATGATGTCAGATCTGGGACAAAAAAATTCAGTGCTTCCATAGCCATAGACAGTAGCCTTATACAAGAGATCGTTCTAGTTCTTTTAAACAAAGTAGTTGAAAGCCCATTTTGGATAGAAATGTGTTTTTAATTTTTTCTAGGTAAATAGGTAAATAGCTAATAACTCGATGAAGAGTTGTTAGTGGCGCACTAAAATTGTTTTTGATGCAAGTACGAAGTACCTTGAAAATAAAAAAATCCTTGAGAATATGAACTCCAATCTATATGACTCACTGCGTTTCAGTTATTTCTGATATTTAATTAAATTTTATTATTCTCATAAAATGACAATTCTTCTGGAACTAAGCAGTTCCTATTTTTCTCCCCATTCGATTACCGAAATAACGGGTATAATTGATTCAAATTTAAATCAAAACATTTTGATCGCTTGAAAGTTTTCTAGAAATGTATTAGCGTTTGTATTGTCGAAAATGAAAAGTAACAATTGCAATTAGATAAATGCGCAATTACGTAAATCAAAATCATTCTAACCTAACTGGTCTGTGAGTGTAAAAATTGTTCGCAATTTTATATTAAAAGGTTTTAAAAATATTTTTCCCAGTAACATTCGTAATACGAATATTTAGGTTCTGGTAAATTAGTGACATCCGCATTAGTTTAGTTCCGTGAGTCATCTTTTGCAAAAACAAAACCCCAAGATTGCGATAGAGATAAAAACTGTAAAAAAGCTTGGACGAATGCAATTCCAAAATTTTGGCCATAGGTAAACACAATAACAATAATCAAAACGTTACCATTATCAGCGCGGGGCCCGTTGATATCCTTCGCCGGTGTTTCGCATTTATCATTATTTTTAGCGAGAGACGTTGACGACGACGACGACGACGTTTTCGCGGGGCTGCTGTTGCTGCTGTATGTGTCTACGTGATTTTTCGACGCCTTCGCACCCTGCTCCGCCACCGACGTCGCTGCCATTGTCATCGTTATCTTCGCTCCTGCTACAGCTGAAATCGGACCAGCCGCCACCAAGGAGGTTGACGGTGGAAAGTTGGATGAACTTTTCCGATGGCCACCTTCCGGAATTGGTTCTGCCGTCGTTTTTGGTTCTGTTTTCGAGATCTCAACACGGGCACTATTTTTACTACTGCCACTGAACTTTTCCTCTTGCTGCTGCGTACAATATTTACTACACTCGTTTTTCGCCACTTGGAGCGCACTGTTCGACACTATTTGGCCACCATCGGGGCCGGGCTTCATTGTAGCGCACTTCGCCACTGGTTTCATTGCTAGTCGGAACGGATTCTAGGGCCACATTTTCCTCCACACAATTATTCACTGTTTCACTGCAATTTGCGGATCACTGCTTTTTCTTCTGACGCATTCTAGACTTTTTGCACCAACTCTGCTGGCACTGATTTATTATGGTGTGTGCACCCGAACGATTCGCGACTCGATAGAAAATCGTAATGGCGACCGAGCCAGTGCCCAGCGGGTGAAAGTATTTACGATCGAACAGCAGTAATCAAACTGCAAACTGTGCTACGCTTTTGGCAGTGTTGATTGTAATTTGTAGTACAGTTTTACCTAGTATCAGGGTTGCACTGAAACGTTAGAATTGCGTCAGAGTTTTCGAAATGACGGGTTTGCTCATATTAAATATCATATTCGAGTTAGTTTGGTAATCCAGTTTGGAGTCAACCAGGTATTGTTATCAAACTAGGACATTGTTTGATCAACTAGTTGTAAACTGTAATATTGGATTTGAGAAATTTGAGCTCAAACCAGGGTTTAATAAACGTCTACTCCTTATACCATACAGTTATGGACTTGATTCCAAAGATTGCAAAGCTATACAGCTACAGCTACGGTTGCGGCAATTTGATAGTAATTTGTTCTCCCCTATAGGACCTCCCATACAATCTGACAGATAATGTGTCAGATGTATGCCAAGGTTTCAATTAGCTTTTATGATGGATAAATTCAATCAGTATAATAAACCTATTTAAGAGTGCACGGAGTGCATGGTACAGATTATTTAAAATATATCGGCAGCACTGATTAGCATTCAACGTTCAACCGATTCCATATTCAACAACGTTGTTGATTTCATAATTCTTTCTACAAAGTTACGGTTATATTTCAACAAAACTAGAAAACGTATAAACTGTTTCACTGTGAAGTTGTTAAAATTAGATTTCCGGTTCTGCTCACCATTGAGTATGACTTCATATGCTGCCCAGCTGAGTTGCGCTAGCTGCGCCGCTACGAACGGAATATCGCGGACATGTTCCGCTTGTCGCCAGTTATGTTGCACCATCTGCTCCCGAGAGCCAGCGGATCAGATTTCGATGTTTAATGCACCGTCTGTTTTGTGTCAAAACTGTCTTGATTCAAGTGCAGATACCGCAACCCTAGGACACTGTGAACTGCATCCTGGCCGTATTCTGGATTTGTACTGTTTGACTTGCAATATGCAAATCTGCGCTGATTGCTTTATTATGGTTGCCGAACATAAGCGCCATACAATCGATAGTGTAGAAACCATCTATCGACAGAAGCTACTGGAAACAGTAGAAAAGTTTTGTGAGATTTCTAGACGATTAAAGCAGATTGATCTGAGCGCTGTCTGGCAGGTGAATGAAAACCTGAAAATAGTCGAAGAAGTAGAAAAGCAGATTTTGACGGAGGTATGTCAGCTTGTACAGGAACGTACTGCTAGTTTGGTACGCCTAACTGCGGAGAAAAAAGAAATCCTCAATCGAACGAAGGATGTAATTAATCGCGCTAAGATGCAGCAATTGGAAACGATGAAGGAAATTGATGAATTGAATTCGTCCGATTTCCTGCGTTCGCAGGAATCATTGAACGTACGTTGTGGACAAATATTACGAGATATAGAACAATTACATGTTCAACCGGTTCTTTGGGACGATATACAATGGTAAGTAAAATTAATATAACATTCACTTATGTGATTGATCATTTGATGACCCTTTTCCAGTGATCTTATTCCAGTTTGCAAGATGCAAACCATTTTCCTAAATCTGCGTCCTGATAGCACTTTGGAAGGACAACAGATTTCCGTTCATCTTATTGATGATTGTGGTATTCAATGGACCGTATTGTTTTATGTAGAATCACTAACAATTTCATCGGAGATATTTCCCACACAAAAAGTGCTGGATGGGTTTCAGTTTAGAGCTATGGTAGAAATTTCTCATACCACTCGATTGAAAGTATCTGGAGCTAGTTTTATTTTTGGTGGTCGAATGGAACGTAGCCAATTGATTTCCATAAAACATTTACAATGTACAGGTTTATTGTCGGACGAAGGAATTTTGAAACTACGAATTGGCATTCGATTGGAGAACATTGTCGGCGAGAATAAATTGCTTAAGGCATTATTGCTGGAGGAACAAAACGCAAACTCACATTTAAAAATAGAACAAGCTACTTTGAAAGAACAAAACTTAATACTTCAGCAAGAGATTGCACATGTTAGATTTTCCGCTTGTCAATCAATAGCATCTTACGAAAAAATAATGACCAGTTTGAGTAAGGAGAACAAGGAATTAAAAGAAGCGTCTGTGGAACGTTCGGCTACACCGAATAGCCAGGGAAGTTCACCTACTTATGAAGATAAGCAGAAATTGATCTCGGATATGAAGCGCTTGCAAGTCAAATTAGATGCAATGAAATGCTCTATGAAATCGATGTAAGGTTTTAATGTATTACCATATTACCTTATCATATATGCTTCTAATTTTTCCACAGGAATCCGTATGCTATCGGAAGTTTCGAAATATATCGTTTCAGCAAAGAAACCAAATTTTATTCTCCCCATTTGACCACATATAATGGTATTACAATTTACGTTGTTATACAACCAAACTTTTTTAGCGATAATGCATCGACAGTCAATGCCAATGTCTGCTGGGCTAAAGGACCAAAAAAGAAGTAAGAAAAATTAATCAAACATTGTCTAGAATTTTAATTATTTGTTATTTACTCCACAGCTGTGAAGTTTTTATAGAAATAATTAATGAATATGAAAAAGACTGCGTTCGCGAGGATCGCGTGTTCGATTTCACGAAAGGAACTAGTTTCACGTGGAGAAACGTTATCTCACATTTTGCCTTATTTAATGGCAAGGGCGGTTTCCTGGCGGATGATAATTTAAAAATTAAATTTGGATTGCGTCCCAAACTAGACTAAGTAGCAGACAAACTAATCAAGGCTCAAGTGGCTGCAGTCTGTTATTTTTCATTCTATTGTTTGTTTTTGCAGTTATAACTTTCGCATTCGAAATTCGCGATATATTTTTTGATATATCATTTACATTCTAGGACGCAAGCTGTCCTGTGTTTATGATTTTCTACTGTTGTTATTCTGATGTACTGTTTTAGATAGTTGACTATAATAAAACAAACTTAAAAACTACTGATTACCTAAACTGGAATGGAACTGCAGTGTAAATATCTACTCTAAACTAACAATGCTTGCATAGTAAAAGCTGAAGCTTATTAATATTTGGATGCTGGTCTATTTCAATCAATAAAATTAGAACTACCGCGAAGAACATTTAAAAGTTGTCGAATTAGCATAATGTTTGCATTACAATACTTATTCAATATATGGTGAAAAATGCATGTCTTACTCATTTATATCTGAGTACAAATTTTTAGGAGAGTTCGTTGTTACAAGACAGTACCACTCTAAAGGGTATCTCTGGTAGGGCGAAACCGGTAGTGGTCCCCGAGCTTCTCTAATTAGCGGTGTCGGTCGACTAGCTCTCACTTGCTAGATGGCGAAATGATTTCAACTAAGATTAGTAGTTGGTCGAGGCCGTAAGAGGTCTGTTAGGCGAGAATATCGATTAAATTAACACACTTCTAAGCTAAGCTCACCTATAGCTACACGCAGCTTGTAAACACTTACGCTCCCCAATAACATTGGTTAGACAAATTTCGCTCACTTATCAGTTTAGCTTATCAGTCTCATTGTTTTCAATTGGATCGCGCGAGTAGCAGCTGCTTAGTAATGTCAGTCTGATTCGTTAGGTCCGGCGTGTGACAGGAAAATGCAGTATGCAACGTTGGTCGCTTTCTTGGTTGGACTATGGACGACGGCCGGCGGGCAGCAGCGATCGACTTATCGCATTCTGGGACTGTTTCCGCACCCAGGTCTTAGCCACTTCAAGGTGTTCCAACCAATTATGAGAGAACTGGCCCAAGCTGGTCACCAGGTGTCAGTTGCCAGCTATTTTCCTAATTTAGATGATCCGCATCCTAACTACACGGATTACACTTTTGAAGGACAAAAGATTTTAACAAATTCGTTTAGCTTAGAGGTAAGTTGTTTATTATATCCCTTGTTTATGTAATAACATTTTTCTTTTCAAAGCAATTTTCTCAACGAAGCTTCTGGGACAACTTTGTGGAGTTTTACGAGTTGGCCGAATGGGGACATCAGTCGTGCAGTGCTGCTCTACAGTCGGCCGCACTCGATGCAATATTGGAGCGTCACCGCCGCGAACCGTTCGATTTGATTGTGACGGAGTACTTTTCCACGGACTGCATGCTTGGGCTTAGTCACGTGCTGCGACCTACGGGTGGGGGAGTTCCAATTGTGGGCCTCAGTAGCTGTGCTCTAATGCCGTGGCACTACGAACGAGTTGGTTTGCCGGATAGTCCAGCCTACATCCCATCGGAATTCAGTACATTTTCAGAACGTATGACTTTCTGGGAACGATTTGAAAATTGGATTGTTACTCGTACCGTGAACATCTTCTATCACATTGTTCAGTGGAACGATAATCGTTTACTTGCTGCGCGATTTGGAGAGGGACTTCCAAGTGTTCGACAAATAGCCAAGAACACCAGTCTGCTTTTGGTGAATCAACATTACACACTGAGCGGAGCAAGACCGCTAGTACCGGCTGTTGTGGAAGTTGGTGGTGTTCACATTAGACCAAAGAAGCCGTTACCCGAGGATATTCAGACTATTTTGGACAGCCATCCTGAGGGGGTGATAGTAATTTCGTGGGGTTCCATATTAAGAGCTTCCACATTGCCAAGCGCGAAACGAGAAGCGATCGTGAATGCTTTGCGACGTTTGTCTTTAACGGTTTTATGGAAATGGGAAGACGATAATATAGGCGATCTGCCGAAAAATGTGATCATACGAAAGTGGCTTCCACAGAGGGATGTGCTTTGTAAGGATTGTGTTACTGAGTTCTCTAATGTTAAGCTCTAAAAATCTTTGCTTTTATAGGTCATCCAAACGTTCGACTGTTTTTATCCCATGGGGGACTTTTGGGAGTGTCTGAAGCGGTGCACTGCCAAGTGCCTATTGTAACGACACCAATTTATGGCGACCAGTTCCTCAATGCGGCCGCATTGGTAAATCGCAAGATGGGTGTAACGATGGATTATCACTTGATTGATACGGAGTATGTATTCCAGTGCATACAGCATGGCTTACAACCCGAGTAAGTAACAGTTCATATAGGTACATGATTTAAGTAATTACAGTATTCAATATATCCACATTTCAGGATACGTCAGGCAGCGATTGATGTTTCACGTGCTTACCGTCACCGACCGCAAACACCAGTTGAGTTAGCCGTTTGGTCTATTGAAAATGTACTCATAAATGGTCATCGTAAACTAGAGAAATCCTATGGAAGTGAGCTTTCGCTTCCCATCTATTATAGTTGGGATATTATAGCGGTGCTCGTTTTAATTATTATTTCGGTGCTCAAGATTGGGACTATTGCATTTAAAAATTTTGGACATCGTGTGAAGGAGAAGCAGCTGTAATAAAATACCTTATATAGTTAGTGAGTTATAAAAATGTTGATTTATAACATTGTAACATATGAAAATCAGTTTTGGGTTCAGTACCTTGAAAAACATGGAATTCAGCTGAATTATTTCAAGCATCTAAAAACTGTTTTTTGCAGTCCTCAGAAAAAAAGAAATCAAAATGCACTTGCTAAAGGGGATGTTTCTCGAGACGAATTATGCGAAGTACCTAGGGAACGGGAGGGTATTTTCAGCCCAATAAGCGATTGAATGTATTTTACCGGCCTAGGCCTAGTTCTAGCGGAAGAACAGATGATTTTGATGTTCTTTTAATGAAAAACAGTAGATTACTAACATTTTTGAGAAAGTAGTTATAACATGTTGCAGTTGTATATCAGCAAAGTATGAATAATAGCGAAAGAAAGGGAAAATGGGCTCAATATAGAAACAGGCCGAAAACACCTTCCCTTACACTAGTTATTGAACAAAAATTCAAAATAATTGGTTCTTGGAAATGAAGAATTGAGATGTTTGAAATAAAGTTTCGGAAAAACTTCGTTCCATAAAAATAGTTTTAATTCATGAAAAAGAAACGGGTGGGCACAAAATTCTGACGGAATTTGGAAAATTGTGGAGCTAGTGCTGCGATATTAAGAAGATTTTAAATCATGTAGAAATCTGAACAAATGTTATCTGACTTGACTAACATAATTCCTTACCATGCCATCCAGTGCATTGTGTAATCAGTGCAGCATGGTAGTATGCAAGCAGAGTAACTTGTATGCGATTACGGTTTATAGATTGCATACATTTTGGCGCTTGTGCTGCCATACTGGGGCGATTCTACATAACGAATTAATTTATCAAATGGCGCTATAATTGGTTTCCGTAACGTCGTGTCGTCGTCATCAGCATAGAGCCTGGGTGCTTCGCGCTGTTTCAAGCAGTCGCACAGTGCGTTGAGCCATAGACAAAAATCATTTTTCACTTTTTTTAAATCGGGTATACCAAGTATTTAAAATTGTTTATAGATGCCTTCTGCTATATAAACAAGTATTAGTTTGCTTGGGAAAGCGTCACAACTACTATTACAAGCGTTCAAACTGTCAAGTTGCAGAGTGGATTTTACTTACAAATTTTGCTTTCATTTTTGAAGGTTATTCTTCACGCTCGTAAAAGTCTCATAGCTTGTGTAATCAAAATCTTTAAAATGGAGAATAACAATCAAGGTTAGTAGAATAAATTTTGGATATAGAAGGAATTCATTTTGACCTCACTCTTAAGAAATCGCCCCATAGAAACGACATAGATATTATCCTTCAAAAAAAACAGAACTCCAACTTTGATTACTGATTTAAAAAATGTTCCACCGACTTCCAAGCTAAAATATACACAGAATAATTGTTCAAAGTGTCCTCTACAAGATCGAACAGGTTTTAGCTGCAACTACCTGCAACTCTGCAAGATATTTCAATATTTGTAAATCAACGTCAAGCACTGATAAACCGTCAGATTTCCGTTGATTCTACTATATTATGTTATTTCTGTTAGAAGAAACCACTGGTTATGATGCTTTGTGCTATTACTATACAAAATTAAACTCAAAGCGATTTTATCTCATATAGCAAGTAAATATTTGGGGGGCTCCGTAGCCGCAAGGTTACCGAGTCTGCTTTGACAAGCGAGTGGTCGTGGGTTCGAATCTTAGTAGAATCAAGCCATTCTCGATGTCAAGTGACTTTAGCATGGGTTTATTCTCAGGCCCCTCCTTTTACCCTTCCTTCGTGCTGAATTCTATATTTACCCTCTGAAGCCTCTTAACAGTGCAAATGTCCCTCCTATAGTTAAGTGTACTGGTCAGAGGTACGAATGAGTCCTCGCCAGGGACAGCTATAATATGGGATAGTGCTGGCAGCGAGGAATAAGTGGGTAAAGTAGATTAAGCTTTGAAGGAAGGGTAAACCCCAATACACGCAAGCACGCATAAAATTTAATAAGCATATCGCTCACTCAATAGCGATTATAGCAAAAAGAAATGCAGTGCAGGTCATACAGCAAACACCCGGGCGATATTACAATAGATCAACTATACTGGTCGCAGTAATGAGTCCACACATGGAAAAAAAAGTAAATATTTCTTTAAAAAAAATTAATAAACTTAATCGGTATTAAGTATTGACATTTTTTCCCGTTTTTCGGATTGATAATAATGACGAATAATCAATGATAACGGTTTTCCTGCTGGAAATTCGTTTCGTGGATCTAATTAAAAGGTTTTCAAAAATTTCCCAACAAAAACAGAACGTCGAGCTGCAGACTTTGTCTCAAATTATGCCACGGAAAATTATTATTTACTTTTCCGTTACGGCTGAGAATGGTAAAAAGGCTTAAGTATTACTTAAACACTAGCTCTGTTCACAGATATAGATATGTTAGTGCGAAATTATATTTTGCTTAGAAATGCAAACGTCTTCCATAAACATAGCTTTCCAAGCTTTCATGCACTGAAGAAAAACTTTTCAGTTACCGAAATTGCAGCCAAGGTTGATCTTCGAGTGCTGCTTAATCTAACACTAGATGGCATTGCTGAATTTACCAAAGTATTTCTAGTATAAATGTCGCTTTCACAAACAACTTTGGTAGTTATATAGCCAACGGCAACCCATATAATGATAAAAAACTTTTGCAATGCTTGCATACAAATTTGGCATTTAGGACATTTTTGCCATTATGTAAAAATTTTGAGACATTTAAGCAAATACTAGCTTCTATTATCACAAACTACTTTTTTCATTACACTAGCTTGATAAAATGACTAAAACTAGCAGTTTTGATTTTTGTCCCGCAGTCCCATACGTTCAACGCACTGTGAGTCGTCTGCATTCAACTTGATCTTGGGCCACTCGTCGCCAATTTCCCAGTCGTCCTAGAAGTCCTGGTCGAGCCATCTTGCATTGGTTTCCGTAGTGCGCAGTAATCTGAGATTACACCAATTCAATTCAATGCAATTATCATTACTAATGATTCATTAGTAATCTTTAGTAACAAGAGGAATTATAACTATTATTTATCAAAGTAATCAGACGTATTTTTATTTTACTGTATTTAGAAATCATTGTTGCTGGAAGCTCATTAACCCATTAAGCTCCACGTTTTTTCCAGCAGAGTTCGAAAGCTGAAACTTTTTGTATTCTAAAAAACATAGTTCAGTGCAAGGTTCAGAGGTTTATATCGATTTCATGCAATAATAAACGCGAGGCAAGAGTGAAATTTGAACCTCAAATTCAACCGCGAAGAATTCTACAAAATTGTAAAATCTAATAGCGTTTTTATTTTTGCTCAAGTTCAATCTAGGTTCGCCCTAGTTCCATTCGAACAGCTGTCAAAACGTTTGTTTTTTTCACTCAGGTTGGACATCGGGTCGGGTTGCGCTGGGTCTTTCTACAGTTTCAACCCCGCTATAAGTAATAAACTGAAAACGCGAAAACGTTTGTTTATTCAGTGGTCGGATTGGAACTAATTAAGGTTAAAAAACAAAAACGGTATAAGAAGGATATGAATAAGAATAAAAGATCTTAAAAATTGAAAGTCCACTGCAAAAAACCGTTATTTAAATCTGGTTGTGATCGCGAGAATAAGAAGTTGCAAGGTTTTTTGGAAGTCACTTGTAATCCTAGGTTTAGGTAACGGGTAGCAACTAAAATTTTGGAATTTTTTCCAGCCCCTATGCACAAAAATAAACGAGCCTAAAGAGAAATGAGAGTGTGTATGTATTAGCTCTCTCTCTCTCCTCTTTCTACCAGTACTTTTTGTTTCGTTTATGCTTGCCAAGTTTTGCTCAAAATGGTGTGAAAATAAGAAACATTTCGGGAGCGTGTTGTATGCTTGCTTCTACGAATTGCACGTAGATCTCGGCAAAAAGTATACAGTACAACATTTTAGAAGCGAATATGATGCGGCTCGTCTATTTACCATATCCCAAGATCCTCAACAATTATTCACAAGCAAGGTAGTGGAAGACCAGCCAAAGTTATGGGCGCAGAAGGACTTCATTCACTTTCTCTTGCCTTCAGCTGCAAGGATTTCGTGAACCAACGGTAGAGCAGGCGTTACAACGCACGAAGCCCTGTGTAGATTAAGCAGCGAGGGTTTGTTTGTTGGCAAAGGGTGAACATGTGCATTCCATAACCTCTGTTCATTAACTCCTATTCCTACCTCCACGAGGTGCCGGCAGGAGTACGCAACTTCGGTTGTCGTATGCTAACAGGAAAGCGGGCACAGTGGCTCCCGCCCACATTAAAATGGCAGCCCCATCAGCGGGATAAGAACCTTAGGTTAACACCCTCCTGTACCGGAACACAAAAAAGTTACCGAAAATGAAAGAAGAAATCTCTCTGGGTTATTGGCAACGACCTTTAGCATGAAAACTCGGACACGAATCGGAACATGGAATATCAATATACTGACCCTTGCCCAGCAGGGCAAGCTGGCTCAACTTGCAAGGGAAGCTAGCCGCCTGAAGCTTGAAATCCTGGGACTGAGCGAGGTCCGGTGGCCGGGTACTGGCGAACACAGGACATCATCCGGGCAAGTCTTGCTCTACTCTGGCATACGAGATGAAAATGCTACTTGAGAAAGAGGAGTTGGATTCCTACTGAGCCCAGGAGACATGCGAATAATCGTTGCCAGATTCAGAACACGGGTTAGGAACCTCGCAGCAATCCAGTGCTATGCGCCAACAAATGCTGCCGACCTCCAGGACAAAGAGAGTTTTTACAGCCAGCTGAACAGCGTGGTTGAGAAAATCCCGAAGGGGGACATCCAAATCCACAGGGGCGACTTCAACGCGAAGATTGACTCAAACAACGCGGACCTTGAACGCGTCATGGGACGCCTTGGCCTAGGAGAGATGAGCGAAAACGGAGAGCTGTTTACAGAATTCTGTGATAATAACAACATGGATCGCTCTTCCCCCATAGACCAGTACATAAAGTCATGTGGGTTTCCCGCGACGGCCGAACAGAAAACCAAATCGACCACATCTGCATCAACCGGAAATGGCGAAGGAGCGCTGAAATTGCATCCGAACATCATCTTGTTATCGCTGAGATACATCTGCGCGTCGCACGTGTCCAACGACGGGAGGAGAAAGTTGGGTGCCGCTACGACGTCCGCCGATTGGAGAATCCTGAGGTGAAAAGGGCCTTTGTCGAACAATTTGAATCTCGAGCCTCGGAGCTGCCACCTGGTGGAACCGTCGAAGAGCAATGAACCGGCATCAAGAACGCCTTCATCACGACCAGTGATGAAACCCTCGGCAAAGCGCTCAGCGGGCGGAGGGAGTGGATCTCGGATGAAACTTGCAGGAAGATCGACGTGCGGAGAGAAGCGAAAGCCGGCATTGAGCGAGCGCGGACCAGCTGCCCGTCAACGATACGCCGAATTGGAGAGGACTGTTAAACGTGCTTGTAGGCGGGACAAGAGAGCCTGGACTAACTCCCTAGCCAAACAAGGAGAAACCGCCGCCAATGGTGATATCCGTTTGTTGTACGATATTTCTCGCCGCCTTAGTGGTGCCAGGATGAATACAAAGATGCCGCTAAAGGACAGAGCTGCTCAGCTACTGACTGACCGTACAGAACAGCTTAAGCAATGGACTGAACATTTTGAACAACTCTTCTGAGTTTCAAATATCAGAGACCAACAAAACCAGCAGCGTATGACGCCTACAGTTCGTCGAATTAATCGCGTCAACTCGGAGGTGCCATCGCTGGATGAAATTGTAACAGCCATCAAGAGTATGAAATCCAATGGACTCCAGCGCCTCTGTGGTTCATAGGTACACGGGTACCAACGAGCCACATGCCCTGGCGGGTGTTGTGGGTTCAAATCCGTTTATAATCTCAGATTATAGCTTGGTTCGACCCATGCACCTTCCAGCATTGGACAAAAGGCAGGAGTCACAAAGATAACTTGTTAAGCGTAGCTACCTATTACCCCCCCCCCCTTCCTTTCCACTCTTTCCCCTCCATTCCCAAAAAACCCTTCTTCATTACTTTCCCTTAACGTACCTTCATCAATTGCAGAACCATCGTTTCAAAAAATGTTAATATATGCCTGACCGCATTTCAAGGTCAAAAGACTAAAACACGAGTTTGGTCAAGAAACTGTGTGTGTCTCGAGTTCCTTGTTCTTCTTCTTGTTTTGGTTGCGCATCTTCTCCCGGAAGAGTCAGGTATGCTGCCACATTTTGCTCCTCGTCAAACCAAGTAATAGGTTGTTCCACGCCGCACTGGAAGGCTTATGTGTATGATCGTTTTTTGGCCACTTCCCGTGGTCGGATCATTACAAAATCAGTATCAAAATAAGCAGAAAAGACTGCAGATTCAAAATTTGAATTAAAAATAATAATAAATTTTTCAAAATTTTTAGTCGTTTATGTCCCCTTAAGTACTCAAAATATGATACGAAAATAATTCTTTGCATTTTCATAATAAATGTTAGACAAATATTCCGACGGGCTTTCGATAAAAGCTTCTTAGCAAGTCAAACTATCATCTGTTGTACACTCTGCTGGTCAACCTCACGGGCCATATAATTACCTTTTCTGTCTTCTTCAACAAAAAAACTCACCAGGCTCATGCAGGAATTGCGTTTTATTTTGCACCAGTTTGCAGTTCAAACTAGCGACACGAACGCTGCTCAAATTTGCCACTTTGACGGCAACTCTTTTGTTCTGGCCAACTTCGATTTCTCGTGGGTGATTGTCAATAAGTTCGACTTACTAATTAGATCGCGATCTTATTTTATGCATTACGCAAGCGAGTCTTTACCATCAGACTGTATTTGCCGGGCTGGTTGAGCCGACAAGATCGGCCCGGCCTGATAGTGACTAATTTGTTGTTCTACCTATGAGGTCCTCAAATCGGAATCTGTTGATTAATGCTAATTAGTGATGGTTAGAATTAAGTAGATTGGTTCTATTTGCAAAACAAGCAGCTATAAATAATTTTCACACGAATCGTCGTCAGTTACTGCTGGTCCCTGTTTACATTTGTGTCAGAGGGCGGATTTTCATTTGAATAGATTAGATAGAAAAGTTTCTAGATTGTTACAAATAGCAATGTGTTTGGCTAGGTATGAACAAATTCCACCGCACGAATGTGAGCCAAGCGATCAAAATCGAATGATATCGAATTAGTTTGGCTTCTTAGCTAAGTCGAATGATGCACGAAATTCGGTCGATTAAATCAGATTCCGGAGGAAAATAACCCTAACAAATTGTTTCGGAAAACCAATTAGTAGCGCTTCTATAGAGACGAATTTGGGGCGTGTAATGGGCTTTTTCGGAACAAACCCTGCCTGCCTGCAGGGTTTCATGCTACTTCTGTTTGGACACGAGCTAGAGAGGCTCGTGCTGGCTTGAATTCGAATCGTACGTATCGAGCATCAACCGCGTTCAGTTCAGAAAACTAAGCTGGATTTTGGAATGGTGCGTGAAACGCATTGCGTGCGCGATATTTGCGAGAGCTATGAAGATGAAAGGAGGTTCGTTATTACGCGTATTATCCATACACGCGCACACTTGGCAGTCGGAGGTCTGATGAAGTGTGCTTCCTCGGTGGGGCTGCATGTGTCGAGCAACAAAAATGTTGAGCGAGGAACCATAAAAAATGTTGTTCGATTATTTAGGCTGTAGCAAACAGTGGCTTAATTTTGTTGCAAGTTGCATTCATATCAACAAAATATGTCATTTTTATAACTTGATCAGGCATCTAATGATGCCATTATGCATAAAAAGTTCAAGCAATAAACAGCCTTTCAAAATAGCATGCATCTGTTACCATTGAGTGAAGAACCAGCTCTAATTGAGTCATCCGCCGAGAACAAAATATGTCGAATCATTTCAGGCGGCGGTTCTCAAATCCGGTGAAGAAAGTTTCACATTTGCAGCCTAATTTTAACTTCCGCTTTTATCTTTTAATGGTCCACTCAATCGATGAAACATTTGGCAGAGAAAAATATGTTCGATCTTCGTTTATGATTGCTCTTCTTTCTGCTACGGCTCAACTGAAGTAAAAGTATATCTTTTGGATTAGCGATCCGAGACTCCTGATAGGACATCACGGTGCACTTACAAGCCGCGTGGTGAGGTAAAAAAAATCGAATAACATCTAGACAGGTTGCATATGCCTTTTATGTTCACCCTCAATAACTGATACATAAATCGGTTTATTGGTTTTGTATTTTCATTCAGTAACCCCTCTGTGGTCGTTGGATGCCATGCTGCGAGGGCCAAATGTTTCTCAACACGCAATACATTTTGACTTCTTCTCGTTGTTGGTTGGGCAGGAAGAAGCAACATGTGCATGTCCTTACGGCTAACTTAAAAAAACACCCTTCCCTAATTGAAAGGATCGGTTTTTTCTTATGTTTCATTCTTTTTTTTCATTCTTTCGACACCGCACCGGTAACGAACAGGTGAAGAGGCTTTCTCCCGAAGGGAGATTGCTACCCAGGCCACGTTCAAGTCAAATGAATCGTTAGTCCTAATGAAAAAGGGGTCAAGACGCTTAAAAGGCGCGAAAATTCAAATTATAACGATCGGTTCTCTTTCGGGCTGTGAGGGACCATCACTCAGCCATATTGCTTTGTGATTGAAAATAGCGTCCTACGGTGAATTTATCAGCGACGACGGAAGCGCATTTTTACGGGAAAGATTTCTAGTCTGCGATACGAAGAAAGGGATGAGGGCATTAATAAATGCCACCGGAAGTTCCAGCATACTTTTATCGGACCTTAGCACGTTTTATTGTTGCTCTAAAATCCTTTCGAATAATCTTACCCAGTTCTATCTCCGTTTGACTGTAACGAAGGATATTGAAGGTTAGCAAGGAAAATGCAGGTATACTTCAAGCAGTGGCTTTGTCTTACGGCTTTCGAGCTTTTCAGGTGGTTGAACAGGTGCAATCAATGAGTTGTTTTTTTTTAGAGGTAGACTCCAATAAAGCTATATAATTGAGGATCAAAGTTTAAGTTGCGCGATTGCTCGTGACAATACTACTCTTCTACGTTGTAGTTATTTCCGAGCAAATTCGCTGACGACATTGTCATCAAATTAAAGTTTCGACAGAATAAAGATAACATGGAATAACGTTAGTAAAACTTAAGAAAGATAGTGAAATAATTGCAAGATAGCGTGGTAGATTCTCGCCAGGCGTGATTCATTTGACTGCTTCGGCAGCCGTCAAAATTCCCGGGTCCTCTCGTGGTTTTTATTGTTCCCGTTTACCAACGTTGCCCTGTCCGCATCATGACGAGGGAGAATGATGCTACTATTCTGCCACCTCTAATCCCAAGTTTCGAAAATCACCACAGACGCTATTATATGTGCAGAGAAGATGATGGAAAATGTTCATGTCCTGTGCCTGTCTGTGCCTTAACCACTTGCGTTCTCGCGGCAGAGATAACAGAGGTAGGGATCGCGAAACGAGAGAGGTTGCTTTTAATAAATGCGAAATAAAATAGAGTATTGTACCTGCCCGCAAGATGTGCTGTGCTTCATTCGAGTGCCCAAAAGAAGGGGGGATGTCCAGAAATAATGGATGTTTGATGAGTTAAGAATATGCTCCAACTCCAAACCATAGGGGATTGGAGGAGAGAAGAGGAGGAAATTAATTTTAGCTCTCTTCTGGGTTTGCTCCCGGGAAAACTGCGGGAACAAAGAACGAACGGTAGCCTGAACGATTGAGTGCAAGAAAGATGTTTCGAAACAGCATCTCAGCACCATACGCTACTCTGCGGGAAAGGATGCAACTGATAAAGTTCGGTAGCTGCCCGGAGCGTTTCTCGCATTCTTCTGATAAATTACGGACACATAACTGAAGGCGATCGCCGATCGTTATTCTTTAGGTTGAGACAACAATAGGTAGACCGATTCATTTTTACGTGAATGTTTGTAGCTCCCATAATAAATCGCCAATCGGTCTCTACGAGTGCATCGTAGTTATTGCTGGAAAATGAGATAAACCTGTAAGTTGTGGTCTTTGCTTTGACGTTTTCCGAAAAGATAGAAAAATAGGCGGGAAGATAAAAAACTGTATCAGAGCTAACCTAAACTAACCTCCTAAAGGTGATACAAAAGGATGTAATGCATGCTGTGTTAGTAACACGTTATAGAGCAAACAAAAATAATCACCTCCACGACATCTTTATCTTCCTCTGTAGTAGGGTTTGACAATAGGTACATCCCCATTAACAAGAACCCCTCGATGCTGAACCCCAAACAACAATAGTCTTTCTATAGAAGTTCTACGAAATGTATTTCCTTCCAATGCTTTTGACAATTTAGTTTTCAGTTTCAGTCACAGAAAAATGGCGATGTATTAGGGGGTCGAATGTTACACGGCATTCTTGTTTGGACGCGGTTTATGCCGGTTGCAGCTTAGAAATAAGGGACCGAATGGGACAGCATACGATACAACAGAATTGGACAACATCGAAATAACAATATGGTTAGCTTGCAGTGCGGATAAACAGGACAGAATCAGATTAGACTGTATCAAAATAAAGAGCTTGTTTTTTTATCATTGCCAGTGCAGACAAATGTACGCTTAGTGCGGGGTTCACTAAATTTGCGTAAAGCATAATCAAACGACGGTTTTTACTGTTGTCACTTAAATTTTATTTACGAAATTTGAATTTCCTCCGAGCTTTTTTTTTGGATGAAGCTCAATTATGTAAAAACGACCACTCTTTAGAAGAAATAAAATGCGGAAAATTGTCCTTACACCAAGTCTGTGTAGCTTTGGCCTGATGAGACGGTGCAGAATCTTGTTCGATCATACTGCGCATTCTTGTAGTATTTTAGACGATGGGAAGCAAATGGTTCTTTATAACATTTAAAACAGTATTTAGTATTGATTTTAACACCACATCTTAACACATTGAACCTTTTTTAAGAGTTACTGAACCTAAGAGTTACCTGAAAGGAGCATCAAATATATCTCGGCGGTAGCAGCCAGGTGGAAGGAGCACTCCTAGACGCTGTTGAATTGAAAAGTAAACACGGAGATCAACAGGAATAAGATAAGAATTGTAGGCGATGGTCTGTAGGCTGTGCAATCAACAACACAGAAGGAGGTCAGGAAGACAATCTTTGAGTTGAAAAACGGCAAGACTGCTAGGAAGGATTGTACCCCAGCAAAGCCGTAGCGTGACATAGTGGCGCTCTTGGCGAAGACCCGATTCAGCACTCTCTTCAGCGTCTTTTAAATCAGTGGTCCAAGTTTATTATTTTTGATAAGATTTTAAACCACCAACCAGTTTCTGAACCTGCACTAAATTCTGGATTTTTTTTCCTGTATGGACTCATCACTGCGACCAGTATCGTTGATCTATTGTGATATCGCCCGGGTGTTTGCTGAACAACATGCACTGCATTTTTTGCTATAATCGCTATTGAATGAGCGATATGCTTATTAAATTTATATGCGTGCTTGCGTGTAGTGGGGTTTACCGATCCTTCAATGCTAGATCTACTTTATCTACCTTGCTCCTCAATGCCAGTACTGTCTCCAATTACAGCCATCCCTGGCGAGGATGACCAGTACATTTAACTATAAGAGTGACTTTTTGCACTGTCAAGAGTGCTTTTATGGTGGTCATATAGAATTCAGCATGAAGGAAGGGTAATGAGGGACCTGAGAATAAACCCATGCCAAAGCCACTTGACATCGACTGGCCTGTTCCTACTAAGATTCGAACCCACGACCACTCGCTTGTCAAAGCAGACTCGGTAACCTTACGGCTACGGAGCCCCCCTGGATTCTGGATTACATTTCTTATTAGAGTTTGTTTCAAATTTTATTACAAATTTTGAAACAGATTTGGACTAGCTTCTAGACTAGATTTTGGATCACATTTCTGATCAGATTTAGGACCAGATATTGCACTACATTCTGAACCAAAATCAAATTTCGGACTTGGAGCACATTTTGGTCCATATTTTTTATCAGATTGCGGACCAGATTCTGGAACTCAGATTTTGGACCAGATTATAAACCAGATTTTGTACCACATTTTTGATCAGATTTTTTGGGCCAGATTTTAAACCTAGAGCAGATTTGGGACTACAGTTTTTTGATTATTTGTTAAACCCCCAACCAGATTTTGGATCAGGTTTAGAACCAGATTCCGGGCCTGTACTACACCGTAGACCAAATTTTTCATCAACTTTTGTTTCAGATTTTTTAACAAATTTGAACTAGATTCTTGACCAAATTTTGAACCACATTTTTGATCAGATTTTTGATGATTTGGTTTGATCTGATTTGATTGGTTTGATTTTGGGTTAGATTTTGAAACCAGATTCTGAATCTGTATCAGATTCTGGAACAGATTTTGGACCACATTTTGATCACATTTTTAACCTCATTTATGAACAGATTTTGGATCAGGTTCTGGATCACATTCTGGACCTGAACCAGATCTTGGAGCTCCTTCAGATTCAAGCTCAAATTTTGAAGTACATTTTTATCAAATTTAAAACAGATTTTGGATAATATTTTGGACAACATTTTTGATCAAATTTTGAATAAGTTTTTGGACCTGAACCAGGTTGTGGCCCTTTCCCCGAATCTGGACCACATTTTTTTTCAGATCTTTGATCAGATTTTCAATAAAATTTGGGTCCAGATTCTGGAGCTGAACCAGAATATAAACCAGATTTTGGGCCACATTTTTGAACCACACACCAGATTTTGGGTCAGGGTCTAAACCAGAGTCTGGACCTGGTCTAGATTGCGAACCACATTTTTATTATCAAATTTTGGAACAGATTTGAATTGAATTCTGGATCGGATTTTGAACTAACTTTTCGATTAGATGTTGGCCAAGTTATGGACCAAATACGGGACTTGAACTAGATGTTTGACCTTCACCAGATTTCAGATTTTGGACCACATTTTTATCAAATTTGGACCAGGTTTTGGATATTATTTTTTTTATTATTTTTTGCCAGATTTTGGATCGGATGCAGGACCGGATTTTGAACCACCTTAACCAAGATCGGATTTTGGGCCTGGACCAAATTCTGGGTCACGTTTTGATCATATTTCTGACCAGATTTTGGATCAAGCTTTGAACCAGATTCTCAAACTGGGCCAGATTACAAGTCCGATTTTGGATAACATTTTTGATCAAATTTTAAACTTGCAAACAGACTTTGAATCAGATTCTGGACTTAGATCATATTTTGGATCTGGACTATATTTTATCAAATTTTGGGCTAGATTGTGGACCATCCCAAGAAATATTTTTATTGTATAGTGGCTTATCAAGCGCTTGGTCCAAAGGTGTTAGCTATACAATTGTTGAATAAGCTTCTTTTAAACAAAAATGTTTGTTGAGATGTTTTAGACCATATTTTATCAGATTTTGGACCCAGCTTCTAGACCTGGTTCCAGAACTGTTACGTGCCATTGTGATGGCTTGTGTGATGGAGTCCTTCGTCTGCGAGTACCAAGCTGGTTTTTGTGAGGGTCGCTCCACGACGAACCAGATGTTTACCCTGCGTCAGGTACTAGACAAGTTCCGGGAGTACAACTTGCAGACTCATCATATGTTTGTAGACTTTAACGCGGTGTACGATTCAGTCAAATGAAATTAGCTGTGACAGATAGTACTAGAACCTGGTTTTCCAACAAAACTAGTTACGCTGATTCGTGCGATCCTGGGTGGATCAAAATCATGCGTCAGAATAGCAGGTAAGATCTGAGACGCTTTCGTGATTGCAGCGGCGAATCGAACTTATCCAGCTGAAGCTCGGTAGTTTGCAAGCTTGCACAAAACTGACGCTCTACAAAACACTAATCCGATGGCCCTTTACGGACATGAATCATGGACGCTACAGCAAGCTGATCGACGAGTGCTTGGAGTTTTTGAGCCTAAATTTCTGCTACCAATAGCGTAAAGAAAGAAATAATGAAAGAATGAAAGAATGAAAGAATGAAAGAATGAAAGAATGAAAGAATGAAAGAATGAAAGAATGAAAGAATGAAAGAATGAAGGAATGAAGGAATGAAGGAATGAAGGAATGAAGGAATGAAGGAATGAAGGAATGAAGAAATGAAGAAATGAAGGAATGAAGGAATGAAGGAATGAAGGAATGAAGGAATGAAGGAATGAAGGAATGAAGGAATGAAGGAATGAAGGAATGAAGGAATGAAGGAATGAAGGAATGAAGGAATGAAGGAATGAAGGAATGAAGGAATGAAGGAATGAAGGAATGAAGGAATGAAGGAATGAAGGAATGAAGGAATGAAGGAATGAAGGAATGAAGGAATGAAGGAATGAAGGAATGAAGGAATGAAGGAATGAAGGAATGAAGGAATGAAGGAATGAAGGAATGAAGGAATGAAGGAATGAAGGAATGAAGGAATGAAGGAATGAAGGAATGAAGGAATGAAGGAATGAAGGAATGAAGGAATGAAGGAATGAAGGAATGAAGGAATGAAGGAATGAAGGAATGAAGGAATGAAGGAATGAAGGAATGAAGGAATGAAGGAATGAAGGAATGAAGGAATGAAGGAATGAAGGAATGAAGGAATGAAGGAATGAAGGAATGAAGGAATGAAGGAATGAAGGAATGAAGGAATGAAGGAATGAAGGAATGAAGGAATGAAGGAATGAAGGAATGAAGGAATGAAGGAATGAAGGAATGAAGGAATGAAGGAATGAAGGAATGAAGGAATGAAGGAATGAAGGAATGAAGGAATGAAGGAATGAAGGAATGAAGGAATGAAGGAATGAAGGAATGAAGGAATGAAGGAATGAAGGAATGAAGGAATGAAGGAATGAAGGAATGAAGGAATGAAGGAATGAAGGAATGAAGGAATGAAGGAATGAAGGAATGAAGGAATGAAGGAATGAAGGAATGAAGGAATGAAGGAATGAAGGAATGAAGGAATGAAGGAATGAAGGAATGAAGGAATGAAGGAATGAAGAAATGAAGGAATGATGGAATGAAGGAATGAAGGAATGAAGGAATGAAGGAATGAAGGAATGAAGGAATGAAGGAATGAAGGAATGAAGGAATGAAGGAATTATGGAATGAAGGAATGAAGGAATGAAGGAATGAAGGAATAAAGGAATGAAGGAATGAAGGAATGAAGGAATGAAGGAATGAAGGAATGAAGGAATGAAGGAATGAAGGAATGAAGGAATGAAGGAATGAAGGAATGAAGGAATGAAGGAATGAAGGAATGAAGGAATGAAGGAATGAAGGAATGAAGGAATGAAGGAATGAAGGAATGAAGGAATGAAGGAATGAAGGAATGAAGGAATGAAGGAATGAAGGAATGAAGGAATGAAGGAATGAAGGAATGAAGGAATGAAGGAATGAAGGAATGAAGGAATGAAGGAATGAAAGAATGAAGGAATGAGAGAATGAAAGAATGAAAGAATGAAAGAATGAAAGAATGAAAGAATGAAGGAATGAAAGAATGAAAGAATGAAAGAATGAAAGAATGAAAGAATGAAAGAATGAAAGAATGAAAGAATGAAAGAATGAAAGAATGAAAGAATGAAAGAATGAAAGAATGAAAGAATGAAAGAATGAAAGAATGAAAGAATGAAAGAATGAAAGAATGAAAGAATGAAAGAATGAAAGAATGAAAGAATGAAAGAATGAAAGAATGAAAGAATGAAAGAATGAAAGAATGAAAGAATGAAAGAATGAAAGAATGAAGGAATGAAAGAATGAAAGAATGAAAGAATGAAAGAATGAAAGAATGAAAGAATGAAAGAATGAAAGAATGAAAGAATGAAAGAATGAAAGAATGAAAGAATGAAAGAATGAAAGAATGAAAGAATGAAAGAATGAAAGAATGAAAGAATGAAAGAATGAAAGAATGAAAGAATGAAAGAATGAAAGAATGAAAGAATGAAAGAATGAAAGAATGAAAGAATGAAAGAATGAAAGAATGAAAGAATGAAAGAATGAAAGAATGAAAGAATGAAAGAATGAAAGAATGAAAGAATGAAAGAATGAAAGAATGAAAGAATGAAAGAATGAAAGAATGAAAGAATGAAAGAATGAAAGAATGAAATAATGAAAGAATGAAAGAATGAAAGAATGAAAGAATGAAAGAATGAAAGAATGAAAGAATGAAAGAATGAAAGAATGAAAGAATGAAAGAATGAAAGAATGAAAGAATGAAAGAATGAAAGAATGAAAGAATGAAAGAAAGAAAGAATGAAAGAATGAAAGAATGAAAGAATGAAAGAATGGAAGAAAGAGAAACTGAAAATTGAAAATTGATATTCAAATTGATTGCGATTTCAATTAAAAATACAATTTTTATTATTCATTTTTCCAAAAGTTTTATTTTGACCTCTGAGTCAACATGTTGTTGAAAACTAGTATTTAGCTTACTCCTTCGATCAGTATTCTTAAATTCAAATAATTTTTAGAACTATTTCCGAATTGAAGGAATTTCCTGATCTCCTACAAACCGATACAGATCCACTTGTTATGACCAAGCTTTCTCGCTTGTGGACACTCAAGATCAAGTGACTTGTTTGTTTAATCTATCTTATTTAGCCAGATTTTGTGCTTGGCGCTGCGCCCGCACTATACTGACACCGTTGTGGTTAACCAGCCGAGACCAGCCAGCCAGCCAGTTAGCCAGTCAGTCAGTCAGTTAGCCCGTCGAACAGAGATGTAAAGAAGTGTGCCCCATCAGAGCCCCATCATATCAGCCATGAACGATCAACTGCCACGGGTCGGACGATTGGATGGTATGGTACAGCTCAATTTACTCACCACTTATTGCTAGCTGATCTTCTCGCTGCCGTCTGTCGGACCGGGCGGGAGTCGGATTCCGTATCTGCTGACAGTGACAATATTAAAGGTGACTTTGATTGATGGTATTCAAGATTGGACGCCGGGTCGAAGAGGAAGAATGATGACCTCAAGTATAGTAGAAAAAGTATCAATATAGGCAGTTTCATAACCATTCAGGTGAATCGAGCGGTTTTGGTTACGAATGGTCGGAACGATTTCGATTCGATTGAAACAACGAACCCTTCTTGAGGTTCTTCATTCATCTTCATATCTGCTCGAGAATCGAAAAGTAGTGGTATGCAACAGTCCAATTAGTTCCATGCTGAATTCCTTCTTACAGGGACTTATTCGAATCCGCAGAAATGAAAGTGCTCCTTTTGCATTGGTTACGTTGCGGCACGGCGGTCGGTGACGCGGCGAACGATGCGCGATTTAATCGCTTTTTATTTGCGGCGGAGTAAAATTAAGAAATTGAATTTCACCTCTTGATGAGACAAAACGAATTCAAGAACCTTACTGATGTGCCGCCTCATGCTGCAGTCCGGCCATCGGGTGTAGAACGAGCCGAGTGCAGAGGTTTCGGAGCATGGTAATTAAGGTCTCAGATCGTCATAATCATAAAACGAGCGATGTTCGGAATCCGTCGCTGCGATGGCGCTGCTGCTGTTATATTCTGGAGCAGAAAAATTCTTTTTGACGCCGCATGTCGTAAAATTTTCAAATTACCTCTTCGTGAGTCGCACGTTTGAAATTGAAACAGATAACGAGAAATAAGTGTTTTTATTGCACATTCGCTTCTCCGGGAGTTGTTGAGCAAGTCGCTGGTGCTAAGAAAGGGAGTGCGTTTACCCATTGGACACTGAATGTGAGGAAACCGACTGTTCTCACGATTTCCATAATACAGATACTGAATCAGTTCTGAACGTTGCGCATGCCATGGTGACAAATTGCTTCATACATAAAGTACCTAAAGTAAAATAAGCTTAACGGTTTTTGTGCACCTGTGTTCACCGGTGTACCGGCGAAACCCCTAGTTAGGACCGGGTAAGCTTATCTATCAACCAATATCTCTAGTATGATTCGCTATCACAAAGTCTTCGGATCAAACAAATGACTACAGCGAAGTTCAATGGGCACGCAGCGATTTTTTATTCGCAGAAATAAGAAAATTGTGTACCGCGGAATATCGACCCAAAACTGTCACACTCGGGAAACCAACCAGAGCCCGATTCACATATTAATTACATCTCATTTGAACTAATCTATTTAATTAATTTACGACGTATTTTGTTCGTGTTTGCTATCGCTATTCCGTTCGCACGAAACGAAGTTTGGTGTGCAAATCGGAACTCATTAATACCGGACGTACGGGGAAGAGATATATCGGTCTGCAACTTTCCTACGTAACCTGGCTCCGGCGTCGTCCAGTAACCGGTAAAGTTTCATTTCACACCCTCGGATCGAGCCGGGATAATCAGGAATCGCAGATTTCTACTGGCGCGTAGCCACAGGAGACACAGTAGAACTGCTCTGGACTCATTTGTTACAACGACAGCTCTTTGAATCCGATTGCAGCCAAGTGGAAGAGCAGCAAGTACGAAGATTCACGCCAACGTAGGACAGGCCGTGCTGAAAAATCGATTCCCTTACTGGAAATTAATGGCGCGGTCGCTTCTGAGTCTGTCTGTGGCTCGCGTAATATGGAAATGAGTTCGGTTTAATTATTTTTCTGCGCGTTCCTCTCGAAAGTGAGATCAAGCTATACGATGGGAATGTCGGTTATTAATGATTTTGAATTAACACTCTACCACTGGTCGGCGGTGCTCTGGCGAATGCATTCTGATGGGAAGATTGAAAGAATGTTTGCAACATTCATTGTGAAGCTGGTGCGCTTGTCGGACTGGTGAAAGAAAGATGCCAGCGGCTGGTATTACTTCGGACTAAATTAGTTTATGAAATTTCAACCTGTTGTAGGTTTGTGGAAAAATCAATAAAAAACGGTAAGCAAAATATTCTTAAATTTTCACATGAAACTTATTTACTACAAACAATTCAGTGCGGAGTCTATCTAACACAGATCTTCTTTTAAACCGCCTGGCAACCCAGGAAAGATCAAACCACCAGCAACGCATATTTCCCATTCCCCGGGTTACCGCCATCGAGGCGCGCGCGTCTTATAAAAAAGGCTTGAATCGCAACTTCTCTCCTCACCAACTGGCCGCGCTTGGCGTTATCTTGAAGTCGAATCTACCGAATTATTTCAATTATTTTCTTGTTAAGAAACACAAAACTCATTTGTGTGTATTAATTTTTTCTTTCCCCTCTGCTTCGATGTGGCCGCAGATGGTTTTGGAATACTTACTTACCATCAGGAGGAAAAAAAATCCTTCCTTTTTACGCGATACTGCTCTCTATGGCTATTATTGATAAAATCACTCTTTAATTTATTACGAAATTTAGCCAACCTGGCTGTGACTACCGCGGCGGCTGCTGCTGCTGCTGCCGTGGCGGAACGCGCGGTGGCAAATGCGGGAAAATGAATACTATCTCAGATGGCCGGGCTTCCCTGACGACGGGTGCTGGGCCAGCGAGTTTTACCGGTTCGTGGTTCCCTGGGCCGATGTCACGGCGAATCGGGCGGCAAGCAAGATACGGCAAAGATACGGTCTTGGCCTACTGCGGTTAATTGTATCGGCTTACGGCAGATCAGGGTTCGTGTGTATTCTTTTTTTTTATTTCACTGCTCTCCGAAAGACTGTAATTGTTCCGCCGAGAAGCGGTAATGTTTTCAATGCCACATATTTATGCTTACCCTATACGGTGCGCGATCTAGATGCGGCGTATTGGCGATCTAGTTCGATAGGCTGCTACTAAGGGACCTCTGCTACTTTATAGGGATATATCTGCGAACTTTTTTTTATTTAGAGGTGTTTCAAAAGACATCCTCATAAAAACCGGCTTGTTTTAGACTTAGCGTAGACACTGGCACACAGTTTTGTTAAAACTACATAGTCAATCGATACTCACGATTTGTTATTTTTAACTTTGTTATTTTAAATACATTAAAATTATGCGACGGGTTCTTCCTATTTTGGGCAACATTTTTGCATGTTTTTTTAACTCTTTTTTATTACGTCTACTTCGCATAACGATCGTAAAATGCAAATATTGAGAGAAAGCTATTTATATCATTGTGTCTACTTCTAAGTTGCAAGGTATATTAAACACCGCGTAAACAGTTTTTTACACCAATCTTTTATGTCTTTTTTCAGTTATATGGTTTTTACTTTTTTCCACTTGTTGGCTCAGAGACGAATGTCTTCGCAGATAACACTTATTTCTTCTTGGTTTCTCGGTGTTCTTTTTAAGCCGGTCTCCACCCAACAACTTTCTTTCTAGTATGTTTAGTGCTGTTACATTTTTTTAATTTTTGTTGGACATTCTATCTGGAATTCTTAATACTCACATGTCATCTTTTATAAGGTTTATTTTTACGATGACAATTAACGCGGTTTTTTACAACATTTTTTTTAATTCCCGCAGTTTTATACACGGCTTTCTCTACGTCACGAATTCACGAAACCCCCCTTGTAAAAAAGACTTCAGTATATCCATTTAAATGCAAACTCTTATAGGTAAAACATATTTATTTAAAAGTCTTAATGTATGAAAGAGCGTTTCATAATGAACTACATGACTACAGACTACAGGGAGTCTTCCGGTCTGTTCTACTTCAAATGTAGCTCTAGATAATGTGAATGTTAATATCTAAGCATTGCTCAAGTTCTTTTTCAATAGAAATACAAAAATATCGTCCCCAAAACGCCGCCAACGGTTTGATAGGAAATCTCGTTCATTCAATTTATTTTCTTTGTTTGCTGCTTAAGCGTTTACAAAGTAAATGTGAAAGGGGATACCCCATGGGTGTGCCTTTCTTCTGTTTAAAACATTTAATCCTTGAACGTGAAATAATTTCATTCTAAATACAGTTTGGTTAACTACAAATACTAATTGATGGATTACACTGGAACGGAAACAAAGCCGCCATTGTGTCATGGTTTCATTTACGGATAATGGTTCCACGCGATTTTGTGTACGAATCATTCCATGGTTTTCCCATTTTTCGAGGTACGATACTGGTCTAAAAAGTCAGCTGTCGTATGTTCGAATCTCGGCTGGGTGGTGCTGCTAGAGTCAATCGGATCGTTGCACTAGTCCCGTAATTGTCTTGTACTCTAATAACCTGCTACGAAGTTAATCGATATAGGAGGGTCAAGTCCTAAAAAACGTTTATAGCCAAGGCTTCGCTTTGCTCTTTTCGTCACACTTTTTTCAATTTTCAATTTGTAAGTTTCAATTTGTTATCCATCCATCCATCCATCCATCCATCCATCCATCCATCCATCCATCCATCCATCCATCCATCCATCCATCCATCCATCCATCCATCCATCCATCCATCCATCCATCCATCCATCCATCCATCCATCCATCCATCCATCCATCCATCCATCCATCCATCCATCCATCCATCCATCCATCCATCCATCCATCCATCCATCCATCCATCCATCCATCCATCCATCCATCCATCCATCCATCCATCCATCCATCCATCCATCCACAAAATCCATGTTCTCAAAGTCACAGAACAAATCTTTTCAGTCCGTATAATTGCTTGTCTGATATTTTCTTTGTTATATGATGCAAATAGTCTCTAGTATTCAGTGAGTGAAGAAAAGATTTGCTCAGTTGAATAGAAAACAAAAGTTCTTGGTCGCTGTAAACACGCTGTTTGACGCTGTTTGTTGTAAACAAATTCCCTGTGTCTTTATGATTAAGACTAGTAAAAATAAGTCTGATAATGTCAGCACGACTTATAAAAACAAACTAAGAAGCAGGATAGGAAATCTGTGATAGCTGTTTTTGGACGCGTAATGACGAACGGGAGGGTACAGTTAGTATGCAGTAAAATTGATTCCAAATCGAATCCAATTCACAAAACAAGTATACGCTGCCAATTTCGTGTTTTCCGTTGGGGCAGGTTGCCATCGGCATGAGAAAAATGATTTGGAGGCGGCGATGTGTGAAAAAATGCCGGAAAAGTGCATTTAAACCCTTCGATCGTTTCATTTTTTTCTTTCGCTATTTTATTCTTCCATTCCTTTATTTCATGCATTCATTCTTCCATTTTTTCATTCTTGCATTAGGGTTTAATCCCGGTGCAGTGGTTAGTAATCACGTCTCTCACGCCCACTCAAGACTCAGGTTGAAATCCCAATACTGCACAAGTCACGAATGACCGAAGCTGTTAAAGTGATCATAATCTAACTGAAAAAAAAATCATTCATTCTTTCATTCTATCATTTTTATTCATTTTTTCATCCCTCCATTCTTTTATTCTTCCATTTTTCTATTCTTCATTCTTTCATTATTTCATTCTTTCATTCCATCCATTCTTACTTCCATCCTTTGCATTCTTGAACATTCTTAAAATTGGCTTTAGGTGAAACTCATTAACCGAAATCACCTTCCTTAAACTTCTATGGTGTTTTGCTCAAGTGTCTAGTCCGTAATAAACGGTGTGAACAATAAATTTGTATTGTGTCCAAACACTTCTGACGATTTGGAAAGCATTTGTTCTTTGATATTATCTTCAACTTCCGCGTTGCGATAGGTACCTGCACGTACCCACTCTCGCAGGAGCGGCTTGTGAGCTGGCCATAAACCAGCTTCCATTACACTCATTTCTCCCTGTAGCACATGCTCGTAAACAAAGCCACTGTCATCAATAACATGCTCGACAAATATGGAAATCATATTTTCCACCTAATAATTTACTCGTGTTCCCTCGTTTCACACTTTCTTTTACATTATTGCCGTCTGACTGTGACTAGTGGTCAGTGTTCGAGACCGGTATGTACCTTTCCTTGATTCGCCTGCTTCTAAGTGCAATTCTGCTTGGCTTGAAATGAATACCGTGTCTAACACCTAGCCGTGAGATGATCGAATTGCCGGTGGTACCTACAGAGAAAGGGTGCTCGATTCAACGGTGAAGGTGAGGCTGTGCTGCTCTGGATAGTTCAACCTTTGTTCAGGCGGAAGGTACCGGGAATATTTGTAGCACCTCGCGACGATAATAAATTACAAACAATAATTGTGCATAAATTGTCAAACAAATCGCCCAGCCGATCGTCACCGGTCGATTTCCCCCCTAGGCTTTGTCTAGACGACTTACCTGACTAAGTGTCTATTAGCCGGTGGAAGACAGCTTGGCAAGTTTTTTTTTCATATCGCAGAAGATCGGTTCGAAGCGTTGGAGGTGTGTAAATCACGTTGCTTTGACTTTGGTCTGTTGTGTTAGCAGCGTATACGGAATTTGCACAATTCAGATTCAGTCGACTGGTGAGAAGGTGAATGGATGATGTTTTTTAATCGATGTAAAGTCAGTCTGAGCAATTGATTCAGCCGATGCAGCTTCACATCCGATGAGATGAGAAATTCTTCAAAACTAGTCCTATGACATAAAAATAAAATCGTAATGATTTACTGAAATGAGATCTTCATTCTAGTTAAAATTCTGAAGACCGACCCCGATATGGTTTTGCTCGTTTAGTAATCCAATTCTTTGGTGTTTCCTTCAATCCTCTAATTTAGGAGAACAATCCAAAAGCTATACCGTTATCCCGGCTCAAGGTAAATTCCTGTGACCCAACAACAGTAGCTAACAAAATTATTCCGTAAACTCGTACGGCTGCCAAAAAAAGTCAAAATTCGAAACAATACACCACATTTTACCCGCATGGACACATATTCCATATGCGCGGACGAATGCGGCTTTCGGTTGCTGGGGCGGTTGGGATCAAAGCAGCGAATGCTTTTGGATCCCGAAAAATTTCAAGGATCGGCGAAAGAGAGTGTGATCAATCCGCAACGGAACGAATCGGCCTGGGGGAAACTGGTGATCGGGCGAAAAAGTGCCGCCCGATGATTGTTCAAATTCCATATATCGATCGTGAATGCATGGTGCGATTTTCTGCCCAAAAACCGTGCCTCTTCCTCGGGTCGGGTCGGAACAAGGCGGTTAGCATCAGGTGGGTGGGTATGAACAGCGGACGCGGAAAGGTGGGTAAAAGCTTCTCTAGAAATGGTTTAAAATTTGTTTGTTTTTTGTTATCATAATAAAAAATGAATTTTCGATTCGTGTGAAAAATTTCATTTTCACAATCAAAGCCTGCGTTCGTGGCCAAACTGAGCCAACTGTGTCCCCCCACTTGCGGAATCTCAAGGATAATGACAGGCAGCTCGGTTTAGCGATGAGTGGTCTCTACACGTAGTACAAAAGAATTGATTGCATCATTGGCGGGTTGTGAATGTGCCACATATGGTAGCACACAGGGGCGGATGTGAAATAATGTGGGATCGCTGTCCCGGGCCGGAGATGATCATTCAAGTCCGGTAGTCTGTCCGACTGCGAGTGGCTTCATCGACGCAATGGTGCTGCGGTGCTGCCCGAGCGGGTGATGACGAAGAATGGGAGCATGATCCTTGGGATCAATTTATCCCGCATCAATTCTTGAAAGGTTTGAAGAGTGAAATATTTTCCATACTTTTTTTTCGCTGTCCAATTTTGAAGTTTCGCTTTATTTTTCCCCCGGTAGAGGATGACGAAAAACGGCGCGGACACGAAGGAAACGGTAATGTCTTTCGCTTTCGTGTGCGATGCGACTTGCGCGTGTAATTTCGAGGAGGTCATTCGTTAAAAAGTGAGACAACGGAAACAGTAGTTTGGACGAGGGAGCGAAAAACGCGAGACCGCTTCGAAGGGAACAACACAAAGCACAATATGAAACAAAATTGCAAATTACGATCATCAGTGTGATCGGTTCGGGCGGTTATTGTCGTCAGTGCATTTAACTATATTTTTTGTTTGTTTGGACGCTGCCTGCAACGGAAATTTATTTCAGGTTCTCATATATATTCATAAGGATCGGAACGCTTCCGGGGATTTACAGGCAACCGTCGGCGACAGGGAAGGGATATTTGTAATTTTGATCTACATCGTGGCGTGCTGGGGCTGCTGCTGGTCGGGTTTTCCGCGCTACACAGCGGTATCGACGGACAACGAACACGATGATACAGGCGGCAAGAATGAAATCATTCATGATTGCAGTCTACATGCTACTTAGATATGTATCTGATGAACTTTTAACAGAAATAAGCCCTATGTAAACATTCGTTACAATGTACGTCGAACAACACAGATATTTGGTTTATTATGCCCATCACAGAGGACAGAGTTGAGATTTTCGTGTATCAAAACATGAAACCGGAGTTAGGAAATTCAATATGCCAAATGTCGTATTCCGATTTATAGTACCTACCAAGATCGTCCGTCTTGTCCTGTCTGTAGCTGCGGACTGCTTTGTGACGGTCAAAGTTTCCTGCATTAGTAAATAAAATCATTGCTTGGAGATAAATGTTTATCAACATACCCGTGAGGAAATTTGTGTCTGCCGGATGATTTATCGTGCGGATTCCAAGCTGCCGATAAGCGACGAACCCTGTGTCAAAAGTGGACATTAATTACTTGGTGCGACACTCACCGACCGTAAACATGCGTTAGCCGAAACGGTTTTTAACTGTTCTGTGCGATTTGTGTCTTCGATTAGCAGGAAATGCCATAAAGATCACCGTCGCGTCGCGTCGGTCAGTTGCAGGGTGTAACGCTTCGTTCGTGCTTCTTGTTGTCGCTCAATCTAGGAAGCTTGACCCGTTCCGACCATCCCATTCGAGCGTCGGTTAGCTGTCACCTTTTTAGATGAGAGAAACTGATCGTTGATAGGCGGATTGATTATACGGTCGTTTGGGGCCGTTAAAACTCGGCAGCTAATGTTGATATGGTTCATAGTCGAATTCGGACGTCGAACATAGTTTTCAAATCAGTCAGTTTTATTGATATTCAATAATTTTATATGACGAGACGTAGATTTCGTTGACTGATGGGCGTCTCGATTAATTGGCCGGCGAGTGAACAGAAACTAAACTTACGCGACGATAAACATTAGTCATCAGGACTGTCGGTTTGGGGACTACGGAATAACAATAACATCCAGTAGCCGATTCCGACACACGATTGCCGACATCTGAGGAACGAGAGGGTTGCTTGCGGTACAACTTTTCAAAATAAAGAAATATGAATGCCAATTCATCACTGAAATTGAGCCATTTTGCTGTCCGGTGCTGCGCTGGTTCGAGCGGTTTATGGAGATTGGCCAAAACATTTCTGTCCCACATGTTCAATTAAATTCAACTCGTTTCGCTCTTGAAAACCGATATCGAAATATGTACGGTCCTCCAACGAGCTCGCTTCCCGCTTGCTCCCTTCGTGTATGTCATGTGTATGTCGGAAAGAGCGCATAATTCAAGATCAACGCAACATTTGGTCTGGCTGCGATTGCACCGGACTTGGCACTTGTGAAAGGCAAACGGCAAACAGGTTCAGCATCGTCATCACATGGCATGGCCACGCCGAGCCGCAGCGTGCCGCACCAAATGTTATCGCTAAAGTTCAAAACGTGTGTGGTTCTTGTGTCAGTTTGGTTGTCACACACAAGCTCTCTTTCTTTTTCTATCTTTGCGCGTTTCTGGTGATGTTTCAGCTGGTAATTATAGGATCAACTCGAATGCTCTAAAGTGGTTACGCCGGATCTTACCGACTCGAGTCGTGCCATATTGTGGCGGCCGTATCGCGCATTGGACTTCAATAAATATGTAGCAAATTTCGTAAAGTTATGGGTGCTTTCAGTAGAGTTGGCATTCTAATCCGCTAAGTATGTGTCGCAACCCGTCTCAAGGTGTGAAGTGAGTTTTAACTCGTATTTCATCATTGCTTGAAGCTTATCCAAACTCACACCTTTCAATTAACGTGAAAAACTTGCCACCCTGACTAGAATACTGATACCAAATGCTTACACATTTGAGGTATTTTTAATGGTTAATTAGACCCGTTTCGACACTCGAACCATTGGAGAGAATAGTAATATTGGATCTAATTTCCATAAAAGATTGAAAAAGCAAAACAAAAGTTGCAAAAATAACAGTCATCCGGGTAAAAATTTATAACTAAAGTTGTAGGTAACCTTTTGGTGGCTGATTAGGTGCTTGGCATCGGCAATTGGCATTTGAACATCATAAGTCAAATTTCGAGAAATGTTAAAACTTAAGGTTGAACACGAATGTAATGTTTTGCAACCAAATTGGCCATTCGCTTGAACCCTTTCTCGTTGTTCGCAGTTTTATCATTTTTCTTCAATTCTTGCTACACTTGGCTTAGCTGCTTGGGAATCACAGTGGCGCCATTGTAGTTGTACCACAGTTTAGTCGAATTTGAATAGCAGTGACAGTGAACAATGGATTTGGGATAATTCAACAGTTCAGTCAACTTACTATGGTTACTATATAGGTACGGACGAGGAGTAAAACCTGATCAAAAACGAGCGCGAGGTGGTCAACTGGTGAATGCAGTTCTTCGATCAATATCTCTATGGCGTCGTAACAGAAGGAACGGAAGTTTACCTGGGAATGCCCACAAACTATAAATTCATCTTAACTCCAGCTCTCCAAGAGATCTGGTGAAAAATCGGACAACTGAAGTCTAACAGAGCCGATGGAGACGACCGCCTCCAGGCAATACTCTACAGCAGAAGAAACCATCAGAGGAGCCGAAGGTCCCATCTTTAAAAAAGCTCATGGTAATTATCGTGGCATCACGCTGAGAGTACAACATGCCCGCGCAAGTTATTTGCAAGGATTTCAGGGCAGCATACGATACAGTTGAGCGCGAGCGATAATGCACGAAAACGGTTTCCCAGGTAAACTGCCGCGGTTGATTAAAGCTGCTTTGCAGCGAGAGGTGTGCGTGCGAGTTTTGGCGGTGCTGTGCTCCAGAGAAACCAACATGTTACTTTTTCAGCAACAATCCGATTATCAGTGCTTAATTTAGGATACTTGTACATATTTGTCGGTCTTGAGCTGCCATTTTCCTATAGCCCCTGCTGTTCTATAACATGTTCATCAACAGCGCACATCCAAAGGGTACCAAGTTCGCCTCGAAGTAGTCAGCCTATATCGGGTTCTCTGCTAAATATTGCTTTTGCTGGACTCTAATGTGGCATCCTTACTATGAGACTAGCCCAGTATAACCTGCCGTGTTTTAGTCACAGTATCACGATATCCTCATCCTTGTACATTTCGCATTTGGCGCTACACTCCTTCTTCTAATTTTGCCGCCAAGAGTTGATCGCTGGATCCTACGATCAAACATACCTGAAGCTTGCCGATCGCTCTTCTTCAACGTCCACACTTAATGGCCGTAGTGAACAACCGCGAGAATGAGAATCTTGTAGAGCATACCCAAGCAGGGATGCCACATATAATTCTGTGTTTTTTGTTGGAAAAATCTGACGTTCTGTACGGCGAGGAAAAATATCTGTGCAAAAATCTGTTCAATGCAAAACAATGAGAGTGAAAGAGATAGATAGTCATTTTGCTGACTATTTCCGTCTCTTTCACTCTCATGTAAAAACTCAAAAATCTTTTTAATCTGTGTAATTTAGCGAAAATCTGTATTCTATGCATACAGATTCTGTACAGGCGATTTCGTTCAAATATCTGTTAAACACAGAATAATCTGTGTATGTGGATCCTACGACCAAACACACCTGGAGCTTGTCGATCGCTCTTCTTCAACGTCCACACTGAATGGCCGTAGTGAACAACCGCGAGAATGAGAATCTTGTAGAGCATACCCAAGTAACAATTTGGGTTTTATTACACTCTTATGATGGCATTTAAAACCAAAATTGGCCTCGAAAACCGCCATAAGAGTACAATAAAACTCACATTGCTGCTTGGGATAGTTTCGTATGTAAAGGGCCGTCAGCTGGCACCGAATTCCGTAGAAGACGCTATTGGCAGCTGCAATGCATCTTTTTACTTCTCGGTTCACATCTCAAGTAACAATTTGGGTTTTATTATACTCTTATGATGGCATTTAAGACCAAAACCCGTCGGGTTCGGGTCGGGTTCGGGCTTGACACTTTTACCAGATGTCGGGTTCGGGTCGGGTTCGGGTTTGGCCGAAAAAAAATGTTCGGGTTCTGGTCGGGTTCGAGCTTAGCGAAAAAAATAAATCCGGGTTTCGGGTTTGGGTAATGAGAAACCGAACCATCTCCACATTGAGTTTTTGTAAAAGTATTATTTTAACATAATAAAATATGCAGTACTTTAATGATATTTAGTATTACTCAGATATCAACTAAACTGGACTGGTTGTATTTTAGACGGTTTAGTGTTTTCAGATTTAGAATGAGTTTAGACCAAAAGTTATATATTCCAGAATTCGTTAGTTGGATCATGTCATAACTGCTCCCAAACTAGTGATTAGGTGGACTGACAGAATACTAGAATTGTCTGCTATCATAAATTAAAGTTTCGTGCCTCGGAATAGTTGTAAGTTTAGCTGTCTTTAACACTAAACATACCGTGAAGCAGAGCTGCCACAAATACACATATTTGTGCATGCATAAATTTGAGACCCATCAATTATTTCAGTTGCTGTGATTTCCTGGCCGAAAAAAAAATTCGGGTTCGGGTCGGGTTCGGGCTTAGCGAAAAAAATAAATCCGGGTTCGGGTCGGGTTCGGGTTCGACTGAAAATAAAATTTCGGGTTCGGGTCGGGCTCGGGTTTAACAGAAATCAAAAATTCGGGTTCGGGTCGGGTACGGGTTTGACAGAGCAAAAAAATTTTCGGGCCCGGGTCGGGTTCGGGCTTGGAGAATATGAAACCCGACCATCTCTAGATTGCACTACTCTACACCCCCTGCATTCCGAATAATACTGTTCAATAAACAGCAAATTTGATAGCCCTTCGCCTGGCTTCAAACCATCTAACAACACAAACGAACCAGGTATTCTGACGCTTGATTTAGAACCATTAAGAGTAGCAAGTATCGGTCTCATCAGTTTTGTTGGAGAATCATGTTCAAGCATAGAGCACTACAGTTTAACTACTTTGTTTAACTGAATCGTACGCCGCCTTGCAGTTTATAAAGAAATGGTGAGCCTGCAAGTTGAATTCTTGAAATTTATCCAGGATCTATCGCAAGGTGAACAATTGGTCCATCGTGGAGCGTACCTTTCGGAAATCGCATTGGTGTTTGCCAATAAAGGTTTTCTGCAACGGCCTTAGTCTATGAAACAGGATACGGGAAAGAAATTTATATGCAGAGTTGAGAAAGGTAATGCCCAGTAAATTGCTGCATTCGAGTAGATGGGACTTCTTTATAAATAGGGTCGTACATGAGACCTTCTTACCAGTTTGTAGGTTGTTCCTCCTCAGTCTATACTTATAGTATAATCTGATGGAACACACAGTACAGCCGTTCGCTCTCGACTTCTAACACTTTATCGATGCTGCCGTCCTGTTCAACTGCTTTGCTATTTTTCAGCTCTCTAGTTGCTCCAACTTGTTTACCGTTCAACAACTGAGCAAAATGTTATTTCCAATGGCTGACCACCTTCGACCTTCCTGATTTCTGTTCCTGATTTTGTAAATTGCTCTGAAGAAGTTTCTCATATCGTGCCTCTCGAAGCAATTCTCTGCCTCCGCAAGAATGCGATCCAAATGAAGCCTCTTTTCGGTAGCTTTTATATACCGGTAACCAGTGCTTAGGAATCTCATACGCAATGTATGCAATACGTCTGCTATTGATGCAAAACACTGTTCATTCTTTGCTGCTTCTAGTACAGATAAAATGAACCCAGCATTGCCAACGTGAAACCAACGATTCGAGCGAATCACTTGCGTTCATGTTCGTGTTGTTCTCTACATTCATTCATTCTCGACAATAGGGGATGATATCACATGTGAACCATTTATTCATTGTGAACTGCCGCCAACGGCAAGCAAAATTACAATAAACTTAAACATTGCTCCGAAGTTTTAATAAATTTCCTTCAGTTTGGTGTAAGTTGATTTTCAAAAGCAGGCAATTTAAAAAACTAAACTTTGAGATCTAAAATATCAGTCAAGAGCAAAAAATGGACTAATAGTTTAGTCGAGCAATCATTCAGCACTGTAATTCATGAATGAATTATTTTGCAGGGTAGAAAATTGAGAAATATAAACACTGTCAGCATTTCAGTAATAATGTTCATGGGCTGACAGATAAAAGAATACTACCAGGGGTAAAACTATATGCGCTAAATGCGTTTTGTATTCGCATTCATGCAGGGGTGATAATTTGCTCGAACACTGACTGTACCACTCTCTGCGTGTCGCAATTGCAACTAACATGTGAACTCTGGCTCGATTCTTCTTCTCAGTCACTCGCTGGCACTCTGCATTAAACCATTCACGGTTGCAGAAATAGTTTCTAATACTTCTTGCGCTGTAGTACTGATTGCATCATAAATGTGCTTTTGCTGTTGCTCGTTCAGATTCCACCTCAACTCTTCATTCACCGATCCGCTATTCCGAGAGTACTCTGATAACGGCCGAATGTTCAGTCGTATCTTCTCCAAAACTTTCGAGTTACGTTGGATTTGGAATACAACTGGGTGCGGTTTTTGTTTGCTACGAGATAGTCGCCCGAGTCGGCGTTATCCCCGAGCGATGCGGGGGGTGTCTGCGACATTCGAAAAAAGCCGACTATCATCCTGAACGTGGCAGATCTGAGAGAAGATGTTTCCAGTTTTGCTTCCAAACACTGGCGTGCCTAGGCTGAGGCACATTGAGGCACGTACCCCACCTTCGTTACAAAATTTAATGTAAAACAAAATAATTTCTGAAACTCAGAAGTCCGCAGTTTTTAATTTAATTTTGTGGTAAGTAAACATATTTCGTTTCAGTTATACAAAATAAATTTCATGGGACATGATATAAAACGAAACAGGAAAAGATGAAATATGGGTCTAAAAATGAGAAAAAACTGAAACAAACATAAAGTGGAGCAGAAAACAAGAGGAAAGTAAAGACTGAGAAGGGTGCAATGCCGAATTTCCGAAACAGAGGAAGAAAAATCGAGAAAAAAGGGAAAGGAAAAAAAAACAAGACTGAAAACTAGCGAAAACGAGACAAATAGAGGTAAGACGGGAGAGAAAATGAGAAAACGTGACAGAAAAGGTGGAAAACGGTAGAGAAAAGAGGGAAAACAAGACAAGAAACGGAAGACGGAACAGATAACAAGAGAAACCAAAACGAAAAAGAAGAATACGGAGGAAGTAAAAAAATCGATCGATGAAGAAAACGGGAAAAAGAGGTTAAACGAGATGTAAAGGAGAAAGATGGTACTCGAAACGGGAAAATGGGACAAAAAAGTAGAAAATAAAAACAGGACCAAATAAAAAGGTAAAACAAGATAGAAAAAGACGAAACACAAAAAGAAAACGAGATAAAAAGAGTTCAAAAAGATTAAAACTGGAAACGGAAAAAGCAGAAAGGGAAGAGCAGAGACGACGAACAGAAAAAAGAATATCAAGAAACGAGTGCAAAATAAGAGGAAAACGTACTAGAAAAACTGTGAAAATAAGTGAAAATTTGGACAGGAAACGAAGAAAACCGGGACTGTGAAACAGGAAACGCGAAAAACAAAAAAGAGAAAAACGGTAATAAAAAGGTAAAAAATGGGTTGAAAAAAGAAAAGTGAGAGCGAAAACTAAAAAGAGCTGCAGAAAAAGAGAAAAACGGAACAGAAAAGAAATCAAACGCGCGAGAGAATGAGACTAAAAAGTCAATCCTAAATTCAAGTAAAACTTCCCTGTCTAACTTCGTGTTCATGCCCGGTTTGAAGCAAAACTTCAAGTTTAAATTAGTCCAAATTCAAGTCTAATACAATGTCCAATATCAAGTTCGATTTCAAGTCCAATTGCTTGTCCGATTTCAAGCCTAATTTCTAGTCTTATTGAACTCCAATTCTAAGTTCAATTTTTAGTCAAATTTAAACTGCGATTTCAAGTGCAAATTGAATTCTAATTTTAAGTGTAATTTTAATTGTTATTCCAAGTGTAATCTCAAGTTCAATTTTAATCCAATTTATGTCTAATTTCAAGTCCAATTTCAGTTCGAATTTAAGAGTTCTATTTCGACCTTAATTTCTTGTTAAATTTCATTTTTGATTTCAACGATTCAATTCCCATTTCAAGTCCAGTTTCAAATAAACCTGGAAATTCTGTTTTAAGTATAATGTCATGTCCAATTCCAAGTAAACCCAGTTTAAATTCCAAGTCCATTCCATTCAAAGTAATTCCAGTCTAAACTACTTTAAATTTAAGTCTAATTTTAATTTCAATTACAAGACTAACTTTCAGTTCATTTTTTGTTTGTTTGATTACTTATTTAGTTACTTAGTTACTTTAACACCTGCGTGACTTTCTGCGGGGTTGAGATTTGAACCCGGGTCCTAGGCGTGAGAGGCGTGAATGCTAACCACTACACCCGGATTGACCCCTCCAGTTCAATTTGATGTAAAGCTTCAAGCCTAAATTCGTTGAAATTCAAGTTTAATTAAATGTCCAATGTCAAGTCCAATCTCAATTCTAATTTCTAGTCCAATTCCAAGTCTAATTTATAGTTCAATTTCAGCTTTGATTTTAAATCCAATTGCCATCGGAAGTCCGTAGATTTCAACCTAATCGGCTGGTATTTTTGTGAAAAGTAATAATAGATTTGACATTCTTCTGAAAAGTCGGGTGCTTTAAATGCTTCTTAATTTGCGCACTGCTTCAATTAGCTTTGTAAGTTTAGCAGGTTTATTAGGTTTAGCAATTGGACGTGGGACGGTTGGTCTCACAGTAAGCAACGCAAGAAATTCGAAGTTGCCTCCTGTTGCTGGTACAACTGAACTACTTGAACTCTATTAAACCTACCCACCGTGCTGTTTGGGAAGTGTTTCAGTTTGTTACGTGATTTTAAAAAAAAGTTTAAGTCATAATTGAACTTAGCACGTTTGAGGAAATAACTGATCTGGTTAAAACTAAATCGTAATATACTTTTTTATAGATAAATAAAATAATAGTGAGCAATAAAGAGAAACAATGAGAAAGAAAGTTTTCATTGAGAAACAATTTTTATTAGATTGTTTGTAAAGCTCATTTGTTTTCAATATACCGTATTGGTTACGACGTTTACACCCTGTGCTAGATTTTGGAGGCTGCTTCATAACTTAATTTGTTAAATACTCAACAGTTTTTCAATTTTATATTTTTGCTCTTGGTACGTCAATGATAATTTGACGCTACAAATATGAAAACAAACAAGCGACAGGCTACGGTGATATCTTTTGTTTCAATAACAAGGAAGAAAAAATGACAAAGCTCTGCTGTCCTAATGGATCAGTCAGCGTTTAATTTCTTCGATTGTAAGTCCAATCGATTTCTTGATAGTAAAGGATGGCAATAAAACGCGTAATGGGGAGGTTTGGACAATGTATCGATTGGCATTTAGGGTTTACTATCTCCCACATTTAATGACTTGTGACAACATAACATTTGATGCGCCTCGGGATAATGATTGGAAAGTGGGTGATGTAGGCCGCTAGTTAATGTTAGCTGTGTTTAATTCTAGAATGATTGCTGGATATAAAAAGGGCAGGAACAAAAAAGTGCTTTTATGAACTTTTAAGAGAAAACGAGATTATAACCTGATGCTAGTAGAGTGCTCTACTTTGCGTGAAGCTGCGATGATTGGTGATGATTTGTGATAAAGTGCGTCGCAGTGACTGTTTGTCAAAGTTTTGCTACCGGTTCGTGTAGTTTTAGTAACATTTTGTGTAGTTTTTCCCTAAACAACTATGCATGGAGGACCGTTAGAGTTAATTCTAACTTCGGGGTCTCTTGAGAAAAGTTTGTTCTGTCTTTTTCAATGGGTGATCACCGGAGTCAGGTCGCTCGACAACCTCGAAGACCTTGCGGGGGTACACGCCGATGTAGCACACCAGCAACCGACAGCAGAATGTACTTTCAGCAACCCATTCGACCTGTCAGGTTACCGGTTGCCGGAGTAAAGTTCTGGTGTCTGGTGTGATCAACGCGTGTCTTGTGCTTGTGCATTTGCTTTGAACCAATTTCATGATTCAGATCAACTCCAGAAGCTGGAACATGCAACGCTGGTGTAGAATAGCAGCAGCAGAATGGCCGTAAACAATGGCTGGCAAGATCACGATTTTCAAATTTCCTTTCTGGTTGAGCAGTCCCGGAGCGCGTATGTTATCGCGGGTATTGGTATTGCACTAACCGGCGGTAATTCGCTTTGATGCGGTGGTAAATTGCAAATTTGTTGCAACTGTGCTGTGGTGCACTCAGCCAACCTGCAGGTAGCACGTGCGTTACACTTTAATGGGAAAATCGGCGTGAAACAAACGATTCCTTCGAGCTCGTAATCGATGGGTAATCTTCTAAAGCGTAAACTACCGGTGTTGATGTTTCTTGGAAAGCAACATCCAACGAATGAATAACAACTGGTTGTTGCTCTACAATCAGGTTATTTGAGATTACAATCGTATTATCTATATATAAGCACTGAATTGATTTATGTTGGAACATAAAAAAACTGTTTGTTACTGCAGCTGAATTCCTGAACAACAGCGTAAAGGGTACTCAGATTGATGTGTACACTCCAGCTAATTTTCAGTTGCGTCTCTTAAAACTTGTTACTGTAATTCTATTAGCTACAACTCAACAAACGACATTCTACTTCGAATCCATTAGACACGGCGGTATGCATGGAAAATAACTCACCGTCTGGACAACCGTGTGAAGTGGTGCTATTCCAATTGACGTATAGATTACTTGCCGGTCAACTGAATCGGGACAACAACAAAAAACCAAACCTGATAATAAATTTCAATCCAATCGCACACCCAACCGGACCGAACAGCAGCAGCAGCAGCACGCGGACCAACGGCAGTCGCCCCTGGGGCGGTTTTCTGCCCGGTGCGTGCATACGTGAGCATACAAGTCGAGAGTCGATCTAGTATAACAAGAAGGTTAATCAACATTCCGTACAATGTCACACTCGCCACTATCCGCCGGCTGTACGGGAACAAGACTTACCGTTTTCGAAGAGGGGGTGCAGATCAACGCCAGTAGCAAATCAACTCTTTGATCCCCAGGAGGGGACACTTCATCAACAATACGTAACCTATGCCACTGCCATGCCACACACATGGCACAGGTGTAGCCTTCAATCTGCTAAATTGTTATGGGTATTGGAAACAAACGGACAAGTATACAAAAAAAAAATAGAGGTGGCCCCTGATCCGATCACCCGCGACGATTTTTATTGAGCGTCAACGATACACACACCGGCAGCAACGAGCCAGCGATCGTCACGTCGAGCGAGCTGACATTTCGACATGATAGGCCCCCTGCTGATGGGCTCAATTCGGGCTGGTTTGCATTCGGTAGCACTTTTTATTAGCATGCATAAGTAGTGCAGCTTGTTAGGCCGAAGCGTGGAGAATTTCACCCGCTCGGTCGATTGGATTTTAATTGCTCCCCGATTGAAGCCAATCCCACCTGTGTTTTGCAAAGAAAATACACTTTCGAAACCGTTGCGTTGTTGCAAACATTCGGTAATGAGTTTTTCAATGCTTTCGGCAATCGAAATTCTTCCAACATATACGTCATTGGATTACCTCATGCATGATACCGAAAAAGCCGTGAGTCTCGTGATTAATTTATCAGCTGAATTGATAATTTATTAGTCTCGTATCAACCCGGGTTGGCCCCAGCGCGAACCAATTTTCACATATCCACACACACACATACACTCACTCACTCCCAGTTCCAGACAAATGAGGCTAAAATTAATGTTCATCTCGCTTTTATCTTCCAATCTTGGCACTGCCCGATGTTTTCGCTAGGGGCCAGAAGGGTTCTTAGGATCCGTATATCGCTGCTACATGGTCACCGTCCCACAACAACCCCGACGACGCCATACACCCATCCAAACCGGTAGCGCATGTTCTCGATTTGAAAGTCTAATAAGGTGCCGCGTTGGACGACGACGACGATGACGACGGTGCTGTTCGGCTTGTGCATATGCCTTCGAAAGGAGAGACACTTTCTTTTTAGATGGTTCAGCCACTCACTCTAGAGAGTGACTGACTGCTGCTGCCGGTGGTGACCGGGTTTACGGGGTGATCATTGGAAATAGATTTGATTTTAATTAATTTGAAAACGACTTCTTCTAATCCTTTAGGCGCAAGCATGGTTCGTTTCGTTTGCTCTTGTTTTGGGAAAGGTAATGTGCTCTGTTGAAATCGAAGGCATTTCTTGAGTAGAAGAACCAAATTATTGGAGATCGAATATTATGAAGTATTTGAAAAATCCAAATTGCCAACGGTTAGGGTGATGAATTATGGAAGTCGAACGGCATCAAGTCTGGTGAATATGTCGGGTAGAATAAAACTTGCCAGCCACCCCACAACAAGTTTACTCCAACGTGATTTCAAAATCAAAACTTTAAATTTAAAATTCAAAACACCAACCTCAAAACTTGATGCCTAAAACTTAAAAACCAGTATTCAGAACAAAAACAGACAGCAAACAATAGAAAACGGAAAACAGAAAACAGAAACCAGAAAACAGAAAACAGAAAACAGAAAACAGAAAACAGAAAACAGAAAACAGAAAACAGAAAACAGAAAACAGAAAACAGAAAACAGAAAACAGAAAACAGAAAACAGAAAACAGAAAACAGAAAACAGAAAACAGAAAACAGAAAACAGAAAACAGAAAACAGAAAACAGAAAACAGAAAACAGAAAACAGAAAACAGAAAACAGAAAACAGAAAACAGAAAACAAAAAACAGAAAACAGAAAACAGAAAACAGAAAACAGAAAGCAGAAAACAGAAAGCAGAAAACAGAAAACAGAAAACAGAAAACAGAAAACAGAAAACAGAAAACAGAAAACAGAAAACAGAAAACAGAAAACAGAAAACAGAAAACAGAAAACAGAAAACAGAAAACAGAAAACAGAAAACAGAAAACAGAAAACAGAAAACAGAAAACAGAAAACAGAAAACAGAAAACAGAAAACAGAAAACAGAAAACAGAAAACAGAAAACAGAAAACAGAAAACAGAAAACAGAAAACAGAAAACAGAAAACAGAAAACAGAAAACAGAGAACAGAAAACAGAAAACAGAACACAGAAACAGAAAAATGAAAAATTGAGAAATTGAAGATTGAAAATTGAAAATTAAAATCGGTCTGAAGTGTGAATACAAAAACAAATTCATGAACTCAAAAATCAAGAGTTAAAAATCAGAATTCACCGATCAAGAAATATGAGTTTAAATTTACTAGTCAAAAAATCAGAAATTAAAAACTATTTGGTTATAGGCAAAAAACGACAAAAAAAAACCGCCGAATTGACAAAACGAGCAAAAAATTTAAAAGTTGAAATGAAAACAGACAAAAAATCGAAAAGCGCTTATTTCGAAGAGAAGAAAAAAAATAGTAAGAGCAAGGATGTAAAAAATAAAAGAGAACACAAAATACAAAAATGTCACGCAAAAAGTAATAGTCATGAAGTAAAAAATTGAAAAATTCAAAAGTTTAAGAACTTAAAAGGTCGTAAAGCCTAAAAATTCGAGAGTCCAAAAGTTTTAAAGTAAAAAAAACTAAAAATCTGAAAAGTCTAAAAGTGAAAAATCGAAAAGACGAACAGTTTAAAAATAGGAAAGTCGAAAAATCTAAAAGTCTTAAGTTCTAAAAGACGAAAAGTCTAAAAGCATTAAAGTCTAAAAGTTTTAGATCAACACTTTAAAATATTAAATCAAAAATTCGAAAAGTTCTAAAGTTGGTAAGTCAAAAAGCCAAAAAGACAAAAAGCTGAAAAAAAAATGTCGAAAATTCGAAAAATCGAAATGTCTAAAAGTCGAAATATCTTAAAGTTTAAAAAAATTTAAAGTTTAAAGATCTAAAAGTACAAAACTCGAAAAGTCCAAAAGTTGGAAAGTCAAAAAGTCGAATTCAAAAAGTCTACAAGTAGAAAAGTCTGAAAGTCTTATGGTCTTGAAATCCACAATTCTAAAAGTCCTAAGTGCAAAACTCTCAAAAAATGTAAGTCTAATGGTCTAAATTTCGAAAATTCAAAAAGGGGAAAACTTGGTAAAACTATAATTTGAAAAGTTTAAAAATTTGAATGTCGAAAATCAAGAAATCGAAATGTCGAAACGTTCAAAAGTCACAAAGTAGAAAAGTCGACAATTTAAAAATTCAAAAAGGTCAAAAAGTCTAAAAGTCAAAAAAATTTGAAAGTCCAAAATCTTTGAAAGTTCGTGAAGTCTAAAACTCGAAAGGCCAGAAAGTCGAAAAAAATTCAAGTCTAAACGTCGAAAAGTCCAAAAGTTGGAAAACTGGAAAGTCATAAAGTCGAAAAGACATAAGCCTAAAAACCTTAAAGTTGATAATTAGAAAAGGAGTAAAGTCGAAAATTCGAAAAGTCGAAAGGTTGGATAGTAGAAAAGTCGAAAAGTCTAAGAGCAGAAAAACAAAAAAATCTTAAAGTTTAAAATTCGGAAAGTCTAAAAGTTGGAAAGACGGAAAATCAAAAAGTAGCAAAGTTGGAAAGTCGGAGAGTAAAACAGTCTAAAAGCCAAAAAATCGAAAAGATGAAAAATCGAATAGCCGGAAAATTAAAAAGTCTAAGAGCCGAAATGTTTAAATGTCGACGAATCTAACAGTTTGAAAGACTAGTTTTGAAGTCTAAAAGTTGAAAGATCAGAAATCTAAAAAATTTAAGTCCGGGAATCGAAAAGTCAAATTGAAAAGTCCAAAAGTTGGAAAGTCAGAATGTCAAAAATTCGAAACGACTAAAAGTTGAAAAGGCAAAAAGTAGAAAATTCTGAAAGTCTACAAATCTCAAAGTCTCAAAAGCAAAAAACCTTAAAGTTGGATTGACGGAAAAAGTCGAAAGGTCGGAGAGCGGAAAAGTTAGAAAACTTGAAAGCAGAAAAATTCGAAAGTCTACCGGTCTAAGAGTCTATAAATCGAAAAGCCTAAAACTTGGAAAGACGAAAAGTCAAAAAGGTAAAATGTCTAGAAGTCGAAAAATCGAAAAGTCGACATCGAAAAGTCAAAAATGCGAAAAGTTCAAAAGGCTAAAAGTCCAAAAGTCGAAAAATCTAAAATTTTGAATGTCGAAAAGTTGAAAATACGAAAAATCGAAAAGTGTAAAAGTCAAAAAGTCGAAAATTCGAAAAATCAAAAAGAAAAAGTTCACTGTCTGGAAGTTTAAAAGTCGAAAGATAAGAGAGTAGAAAAGTTTAAGAGTAGAAAAATATGAAAGCCTACAAGCCTGAAAGTCTAAAAATCTCAAAGTCGAAAATTCGAAAAGTCAAGAAGTCTGAAAGCTTTAAAACTCAAAAGCCTGAAAGTTTAAAAGTCTAAAACCCGAAAAGGCGAAAAATGGTAAAATCGGAAAGTTGAAAAGCCAAAAATTTAAAGATGTTGAAATATCGAATGTTGCAAAAGTCCAAAATTTCAAAAGCTAAAAGCTAAAATCGAACAATCACAAAGTTGAAAAGTCTAAAAGTCGAAAAGAAGAAAAGTGGAAAAGTTGTGAAATTGAAAAGTCGAAAAATCGAAAAGCTAAAATCGTAATCTCACTTCAAAGATACAGAATCCAAAATCCAAAATCCAAAATCCGAAATCCAAATCCAAAATCTTTACTCTGATGCTTCGATCTGGGAGCATGTGCCACCGCACAAAGCTGACGATGCACAAAACGCTAATCAGACCGGTAGTCCTCTACGGACTACGAACTTTGCTTACGGAAGACATACGTGCACTAGCCGTATTTGAACGAAAGGTGTTGCGGACTGTTTTTGGCGGAGTACAAATGGAAAGCGGAGAGTGGCGGAGGCGTATGAATCAAGAGCTACAGGCACTGCTTGGAGAGATTCCCATCGTAAACCTGACGAAAGTTGGGAGACTACGGTGGGCCGGCCACGTCGCATGGATGCCGAACGACTGTGCAGTGAAATTCGTTCTTTCCAAGAACCCCACCGGCATCAGGAATAGAGGGACCCAACGTGCTAGATGGCTCGACCAGGTTAAAGCCGATTTGGCTGTGTCGAGAGGCGCAACAAATTGGCGACAAGTAGCCCAGGACCGAGTACAATGGAGAGGAATTCTTGATACGGCAAGAGCCACCCCGGCTCTCGGCTGCTAAAGTAAGTAAGTAAGTCTTTTATACTTTTTGACTTTTCGACTTTGATTGAGGCTTTCAGACTGTTGGACTTTTGGAATTTTTGATTTTTGGGATTTTGGAGTTTTTGAATTTTATCGTGGACACTATTGAATAGTCGAAAATTTTGAAACTCTAAAAGTGGAAAAGTTGAAAAGAGTCGAAATATCAAAAAGTTGGAAGGCGGAAAATCGAGAAGTCGATAAATCGAAAAATCGAATAGTCGAAAAGTTGAAAATCGAAAAGTCGTAAAATCGAATAGTTCAATAGTACAAATTCGAAAAGCTGAAATCTAAATCCAAAATCCAAAATCCAAAATCCAAAATCCAAAATCCAAAATCCAAAATCCAAAATCCAAAATCCAAAATCCAAAATCCAAAATCCAAAATCCAAAATCCAAAATCCAAAATCCAAAATCCAAAATCCAAAAGCCAAAATCCAAAATCCAAAATCCAAAATCCAAAATCCAAAATCCAAAATACAAAATCTAAAATCCAAAATCCAAAATCCAAAATTCAAAATCCAAACGAAAATCCAAAATCAAAAATCAAAAATCAAAAATCAAAAATCCAAAATCCTACATCCTAAATCCTAAATCCAAAATCTAAAATCTAAAATCTAAAATCTAAAATCTAAAATCTAAAATCTAAAATCTAAAATCTAAAATCTAAAATCTAAAATCTAAAATCTAAAATCTAAAATCTAAAATCTAAAATCTAAAATCTAAAATCTAAAATCTAAAATCTAAAATCTAAAATCTAAAATCTAAAATCTAAAATCTAAAATCTAAAATCTAAAATCTAAAATCTAAAATCTAAAATCCAAAATTCAAAATCCAAAATCCAAAATCCAAAATCCAAAATACAAAATCCAAAATCTAAAATCCAAAATCCAAAATATAAAATCCAAAATTCAAAATCCAAAATCCAAAATCCAAAATCCAAAATCCAAAATCCAAAATCCAAAATCCAAAATCCAAAATCCAAAATCCAAAATCCAAAATCCAAAATCCAAAATCCAAAATCCAAAATCCAAAATCCAAAATCCAAAATCCAAAATCCAAAATCCAAAATCCAAAATCCAAAATCCAAAATCCAAAATCCAAACCAAAATCAAAATCCAGAATCCAAAATCCAAAATCCAAAATCCAAAATCCAAAATCTAAAATCTAAAATCTAAAATCTAAAATCTAAAATCTAAAATCTAAAATCTAAAATCTAAAATCTAAAATCTAAAATCTAAAATCTAAAATCTAAAATCTAAAATCTAAAATCTAAAATCTAAAATCTAAAATCTAAAATCTAAAATCTAAAATCTAAAATCTAAAATCTAAAATCTAAAATCTAAAATCTAAAATCTAAAATCTAAAATCTAAAATCTAAAATCTAAAATCTAAAATCTAAAATCTAAAATCTAAAATCTAAAATCCAAAATCTAAAATCTAAAATCTAAAATCTAAAATCTAAAATCTAAAATCTAAAATCTAAAATCTAAAATCTAAAATCTAAAATCTAAAATCTAAAATCTAAAATCTAAAATCTAAAATCTAAAATCTAAAATCTAAAATCTAAAATCTAAAATCTAAAATCTAAAATCTAAAATCTAAAATCTAAAATCTAAAATCTAAAATCTAAAATCTAAAATCTAAAATCTAAAATCTAAAATCTAAAATCTAAAATCTAAAATCTAAAATCTAAAATCTAAAATCTAAAATCTAAAATCTAAAATCTAAAATCTAAAATCTAAAATCTAAAATCTAAAATCTAAAATCTAAAATCTAAAATCTAAAATCTAAAATCTAAAATCTAAAATCTAAAATCTAAAATCTAAAATCTAAAATCTAAAATCTAAAATCTAAAATCTAAAATCTAAAATCTAAAATCTAAAATCTAAAATCTAAAATCTAAAATCTAAAATCTAAAATCTAAAATCTAAAATCCGAAATCCGAAATCCAAAATCTAAAATCCAAAATCCAAAATCCAAAATCCAAAATCCAAAATTCAAAATCCAAAATCCAAAATCCATAATCCAAAAGCCAAAATTCAACATCTAAACTCTAAATGGTGTCCACGATAAAATTGTAACACGCCAAAATTTCTCTAACTTTTGAACCGTTTAGTAAAATTAATTGAAATTTTGAGTGGAAAAAGTTCAACGTGCATTGTTTACATACATCGAAAATAAGAATCTATCACATCGTGCCATCGACAGAAAGTTGGAAGCCCCGAATTCTACGGTTTCTTGCGTTATAAAATGGTTCGAAGAACCTCTCACTATCGATCGTAAGGCAAGATACGGAGAAAAAAGTCGTCCGCGGATTTCAAGCACATAGTTGGGGGCTTGGAACCTTCGACCGGAAACCAAACTCCTCCGTTCGAGATGTGGCAAAAAACTGAATCTGAGCAAAAGTTTCGTGTAGAAGACCAAAATTCGAGCTGGATTATGTAGGTACGTTCAAGGTTCAGGAAGTCCGAAACCATGACGAAAAATAGAATATGGTTGCAACAAGTCGTACCCGGAAGTTATATGTTCAAAAGCTGACGAAACCACACTGCTGCGATATGGACGACCAGACCTATGTGAAAGCGGGCTTCAACCAGATTCCGTGGAACCAGTATTTCACTGCCAAGGATCAGTTTAATGTTCCGGGGAACCTTTGGAAATAGAAGATGTCGAAGTTTGCCAATATTTCTTGATTTGGCAAGCAACTTGTTCATGCGGAAAGCGGAGTACGCCATTCGTGACCACAGATATCCTGAATGGACAGGTACATTTGAAAGAGTGTCTCTAAAAGTGACTTCTCTTCTGAAATCTCGCAACTGTCTTACGATCTTCTGGCCGCATTTGGCTTCATGCCATTACGCAAAGGACGTCCTGGAAATATATAAGGCAATCGTGCCGGAAGATCTTAACCCCCCCTCCAAATACACCGAGAAATACTGGGCTAGCAGAATTTTTTGATAGGTCCTAAGCTAAAACATAATGATGAAAGCATGGAAAAATATTCTAAAACATGCCGTTTCCGTGTCATGAGTGGGGTTAAGGTCCAAATACAGGCATTCGGATACGGAGGCGAAATAAAATAAAATAAAGATGATAAAACTTAGTTCAATTGTTTCATTTAATACCCTAAATATTTGATGGCAATCGGATAAAAACTCGAATTTTACGAATTAATTTTGTATGTTGTATTTTTATCATGAACGCCCTTAGTTTTCTATCCAAAATCGAAAATCCAAAATTTAAAACCCAAATTATAAAATAAAATTTAGATGTGAAAAACTAACAATCAAGCGTAAAATGTTAAACTCAACCTTAAAACTTAATTGTTTGTTTAATATCTAGTTCGAAAATTGTAGTATAGAAAATTTTGCTATACAGTATAGAATTTTAGTATAGTATAGTATGATAAATTCTTTCTTCTCAACTGATAATCCCAAATTTCTTATATTTCTCGTTACACATAATTTAAAAAATTATGTTAAATGTTAAATGAATTCATCTATGTGTTTCAGTACTATCAGAAAGGAACTAGAGCTACTGCAGGTGTTTTCCATCTCCGTTGGTAAATCTTTCTTACCTCCTAGAGTAAAGTCACCCGAAGACAAAGTGCTCAATAGTCATCGGATAACGGTGGCGGCGCGCAGCGGTAGCGGAGCAAGCGACCGGCGGCGGCGACCGGACCGAACCGAAGCAAAGGTCGTGATCGCGAGCCTAAAACTGGACTCGGTTTATGCAAATTAGTGGAGCTTGCTGCTTATCTAAATCTCGGACGGGATATACAACTGAATTCGGATCTTAATGGTTGCTTTGGGCTCAACGAAAACAACTGCCACCGTTTTAACGCGCGCTGCCAGTGTCGGTCGGGAATTTCTCTAACATGCCTAGTAAGGCCGTATCAGGAATTGTTTGCCGTGCAGCTCAATTAAAACGTTGTAAGGCTGATGTTCTCTTCCGTCCGGGTGCGGTGTGGTGCGGTGGCGGGGTGATGAACGGTGTGACGTGAGGTAAAATCCAGGAGCTTCATGTTCGATTGCCTGTTGATGTCTTTATTAGCGATTGAGTTGTTCAATGGGCGTCTAGGTTGGCATTGAAGAAGATACAGTTAGGTACGAGACGACAACGTTTCGTTCCGTTTCAGGGGCAACAAAACCTGTGGGAGACATCAGGAGGAAGTTCACTCCTCCAGTCGAGTTGAATCAAAGTTTCTTCCTCGCTCGAGCTTCATTATACGTCGCCGATCGACTCATTTCCTCTGATTGTTTCTCGGTCTTTGCTTTCGATTGCGCTTTCCGTGAGCTTTGGTGCTTTCGCTTTTGCCTTCTTTCGCGCTGATTCTGCGATTCTCAGCTTCTTCATTATGCATAATTAAGTAATTGTTTAATTATAATATTGAACCAACAGGAGAACGATGCTGTGCTGCGCTCCAGTACAGCCTTTTAGAAGTCGATTTAGTGGATTGGTTTGCGGTTTTCGTTTGCAAACGGAGAAAATTAATTAAACCGATATTTATCGGAATTCAGGGCCACGATTTGGCTTTCATTCCCCCACACCCACAGTGGAGGCTGAACTTTCTCGCTTATTGCCATTTAATTAAAAGCAACGATCCGCTTAACAACTCTATTTTGGTCAGGTCACGAGACCTTCGCGGCCCGGTTCGCCGAACCTTGATTTACTGTAAATGCTCCTTCGCCTCCTTTTCGGTTGATTTGCATATCGTGCATGGGCAATTGCGACTTCAGACAGTTCGGTATTGATGCAGAAACAGCAGCCAGACCGTTAAACAGCCAACTTTACGCGAAACCAATTATCATAAAGTTCTCGACCGAGGGAGCGGTGTACGATCGAAGTACAATGTTCCTCTTAAATGATATGATCAGGTGATTTGGAGAAGCTTGCCCAGTAACGCATTATCGTAACTGTCAGTTGGGTGAAATAAAAACGGTTGATTGGAACGATTGGCGAATGGCAAGCTAAGAAGCACCGTTTGGATAAAAGCCGTCGTGTCTCTTCGGATAAAAATAACCTGCAGGGCTAAGATTTGTTGATACTCGTAATACAGTAGCGTTCAGCTTGTATTGTCCAAAGATCACTCAATACTCACCGACCCTGGCCCTGACCCGAAAATTTCACACGCCTTTAAACTTGACCATTATCGTCAAGCGGTTTTACGATTCATTTCCTAAGGGCGATGTCGTAAATCATTGACCATCTTCGGCGTTTCGCCGAGTTTCACACAGAAAAGACAATAGATAAGTCCAACTATTGCACCAAATTTTTTTACGTTGAACGCTTATAAGTTAGGTCAAATCCACTCTCTAAATCAAAGGTTGATCACTTTAATGGTTTATATGGAATCCCTTTTCCTGCCGTAAATCGAGACACACCTGCATCGTTCCTGAAAATGACCTAAATGATGATCTTCCTTTTTTCCAGTGTGTCCTTTCCGAATCCAAGCGGCCCTATTCGAATCGATTCTCTACGCCTCATTGTCGGCGCCAGTTCGCAAGCAACCTAATTTTTATGGTTTTTTACAGCCCTAGAATCCGGTAACGATCAGCTCTGCTTTGTCTGTTTGCCTGCAGGGATGACTTTTGCTTTTTTTTTCTTCCTTCTATGATCCGGCCGTCATCATCGATGTCAAGTTCAAGTTCTTGTTACCCCTCGCCGTTCGGCAAAGCTGTTGTTGTGGGGCGCGTTCAATGGCCTGTCTGCTTCGGAGGTTCGTCGCTCCAAAGCGCACAAGTTTCTCGCGCCTAGACACCCTGCGAACTGCGCGTTACAGCATTGCTGCTGATGTAATTGTAGCTAATTATGTGCTTTTTTTACTCTTGTTTGACTTTTCTTGCTGTTTTCATCGGAAGGGTAGCACTTCACGAAGTAACTCGGTACTGCATGAATTATGCATTTATTAGATGAAAGTGTTTTTGCTCTCCGCGTCTGGTGTTATGATTAGTGACATTTGGCTGCGATCGAGCGAGGTAGTATGCTAATTTGACCGGAAAGACGGATACGTACATTCAATTATGGCAGTACTTTATTGACTAACTGTAATAATGATCGTGATATTACGCGTTTGATAACATTGTTTGGTATTGATTTTTTTTCAATATTGAATTCATTGAACTCTACTGTATTTAATTCGTTCACATATGGCTTTTATCCGGCCATTTACGCAACCAAAGCCATGCTGAATGTAATCTGCAAAACGTGACGCTATTGCAACTCTCAGTTTCAGTGTTAGCACAATAGACGCGCGTAACCGGCACCCAGGGTTTGTTTCACATTGCCAGCAATGAACGTTCCCATCAACCCGGGGGTGCGCATCGTTTGCCCTTCTTCGGTTTGCATCAATTAAATCAAAAGCACAAATTGTGGCAAAACGATACCGCATGAGAAGAGCCCACAAGTCGTTGAAACATTTTTCCCAGTTTGGGAAAAAAGCAGTATAAATGAGTGGCTGCGAGACTGCCACATGTTCCATTTTTCTCGCTGCCACCACGGCAACGTTCAGCAAACGGGGCGGGCAAGGAAAGAAATTATGATGCCAATTGAATAATAGAGAAAATTCCGACAGCCATTCTCTCTAAATGGAAATGACTGCCGCAGTTTCAATTAGGTAAGAAATTGAACCGGCTCTGAGGGAGCGGGGCTACCCCCGGCGGTGGAGGTGCCCTCCAGGGCAAGTTCAAGCGCCAAGAGCACGTGTTGTTGTTTTTTCCCTCTCGCTGCTCGGCCGTACGGCAATTCATACCCGCCTATCTTGCCTGGCCCAATCGAGATATATGAAGGATGGAGTTATGCGAGATGACAACGACCGCGCCAAACCGATGTCGGTAGTAGTAGTAGAAATGGAAAGGGTGCAGTTTTCTCAGCTGGATAATGTAATGCATAAATTTCCCATATTATCAAGTTATGCAAAATGATTTAATCAATGTCGGTGGGAGACTGGCGGACGTTGAACCTGGGCGTATTATGTTATTTGCGTTTATGTTTTGACGGCAGCGTCATGTCTTGGCTTGCAACATGGATAGCGGCACATTTCTTTACATTTTTTTTAGGTCGGCTTTTAAGAGTAATCATGCGGTGGATTCACACTTGGGAAAATTTTTGTAGTCGAGCGGGTATGTTTTGTCGAATAGTGATTCGGCGCACATATAATGCATTTTGGCGGTATTAAAAAATGTCGATCGTTTACGATTAGTCTTGGTATAATTAGATTTACGTATTGAGGATGTCACATTAACAGAACATTAAATTAAAACAGAGACAGATTAAACAGATTTTACAAAACTAAGGTAAAATGTTTTAACTTTGAATATACGAAATGTATATTACTCAATCAGATTTGAAACGAAGCCCAAACCGGTCTGGTCTATTGTAAACGCGAAGCGTAAATAGAACGGGCTTCCTTGCAGCATGTTTCTAGCAGACGAAACTTCCAGCAAACTGAGTGATACTTGCAATCTTTGCTAAAGACATTTCGAGTGTATTTGCAAGTACTTTAGCTAATCCGATACAGATTGAAAATGCCATCCGTGATATACCGAACAATGTGTTAAGCCTTACCCAGCTAGTATCAAGTCGTACATCAATGTACGAGAATTATCGTAAATATCTCTTAATGAATTCGGAATTGTAACTACTGCTTAATAAAGTGTGCCTCAGTTGATTTTCAATCGTATATGAAGATAATAACCGACACGCATACGATTTTCAGCACATTCTATAGCAGTATGGAGTCGCGCTTAATCGGATATAATCGTATATTACGTAAATAGATAAAATACGTCTAATTATTCCTAATCACGTATATCGCCTTCAAAATAGTTGGTATAAGCCAATTTTGCGCATCAAATACGATTTATTAGCATGTATATCTGTACGAAAAGCTGATTTTCAACTTTTATCTTATATATAAAAATGGATTTCTGTCTGTCGGGATGTTCCTTATAGAATCAAAAACTACTGAACCAATCGGCGTGAAAATTTGCATGTAGAGGTTTTTGGGGCCAGGAAAGGTTTTAGTGATGGTTAGAGACCCCTCCCCCCACTAAGAGGGGGGGCTCCCATACAAATGAAATTCAAATTTGCTCATAACTCGAGAACTAATCAAGCAAATGGAACCAAATTTGGCATGTGAAGGTTTTCGAGGGCAAGATTATTTTCTATGGTGAATTAGGACCCCTCCCCACTTTAAGAGGGGGGCTTCTACACAAATGAAATACAAATTTCCTCATAATTTGAGAACTAATCAAGCAAATAGAACCATATTTGGCATGTGGGTGTTTTTGGAGGCAACCAATTTTTTGTGATGAATTAGGACCCCTTACCTTTTTAGGAGGGGGGGGGGCTCCCATACAAACGAAATACAAATTTCCTTATAACTCTAGAACTAATCAAGCAAATGGAACCAAATTTAGCATGTGGGTGTTTTTGTAGGCAAGAATATTTTCCACGGTGAATTTTGACCCCTTCCCCTTTTAAGAGGGGAGGCTCCCATACAAATGAAATACAAATTTCCTTATAACTTGAGTACTAATCAAGTAAATGGAACCAAATTTGGCATGTGGGGCTTTTAGGGGGCAGAAATTTTCTCTATGATGAATTAAGACCCCTCCCCTGTTTAGGAGGGGGGGGGGGGCTCCCATACAAATGTAATTCAAATGTCCTTACAATTTGAGAACTAATCAAGCAAATGGAACCAATTTTGGCATGTGGGAGATTTTGGAGTCTTGAATTTATTTTATGATAGTTAGAGACCTCTCACCCCTGTGGTAGGGGGATATGGACTCTAATACAAATAAAACAGAAATTTTTGCGAAACTCAAAAACTGATCGAACTCGAGAAATTCGAGACTCTTCCATAAAACATTAGTCAATGACAAGACCACAAAAACTATCTATAGTAACTCTAGATCATTCAAAACGAGACGGTCGCGAGTGTTGCCAGCGACCCACCGTCGAAAGCGCCGCCCACTGAGGGGAGGCAACTCCCCGCAGAAATCACCAATGTCTAGGTTTATTTGTTTTCCTAGGTCTACCTGGGTTTCCTGGAACGAGCGACAGCGAGTAAGGAGAGGATCGCGAAATGGTACTTTCCACAAAAAAGTTTTCCGTGAAATGGTACATTCCGCTTAAGGTTTTTCGCAAAATGATATTCGGCGAAATGTTGTACAATCATGGCGAATATTACTATCCGCTTTCTGGCTATGCAATAAGAGGACAGGGGAGTTGTTTTCTACTTTACTGTGAGGAAAAATTGCAAATTTGTATATTAAACTACCCATTCCTGGTAACTAATAAGCGTTAACATAAGCAGCAAATCAGCGTATCTGGCATTTTATACTGCACGTTGTTGTATGTTAGCTTTTTGACTGCATAGGTGTTGTAAATTGGCATCCAAAATTGTATTCAAATTCTTCGTGTCGGTAATTAGCTGTAAATTAGCATTGTCAGCACTATAAGAAGGTTATCAGTAAAGTAGCTGTATATTTTGCCAAAATAGCATTTAAGTAGCATTTAAGGCGACTTAAATGCTTATTGGCCTACATTTGAATAGCATTGGTGATGCTTATTGGTTACCTGGGATGCTTTCATAATTAAGTGACTGCCGAAATGAATCATCTAAGGTTGAACTCCTCAGAAATTTGCAAAACTCGAGATTGTGACAAAGATCATCCGAGATTCATGATTTATGTACAACACAGGTTAATTTGTGGCAATACGAAGTTTGTCGGGTCAGTTAGTATGCATATAAAAATGCTAGCTGGGTAGAAACATTCGTTTCGCGGACGATGATATTTTGGCCGCACTGAGGAAATTGAAGTCTTCAACATCAGCAGGGCCTGCTAATGCTAATGAAATGTGCGAACGCCCTATATGCTCCGCTGAAAATATTATTTAATCAGTCACTGGTGCAGGCGATAGTCCCAAAACGTTGGAAAACAAATGCTTCCAATTTTAAAAAAAGGCGATTAGCAAAATATATCAAATTATCGAGGAATCACGTCTCTTTATGTCGCCTCTAAGCTGTTTGAATTTTAATTGGTGGAGTTCTATTCCGAGAGGCGAAATGTACATCTCAACAGATCAACATGGATTTTTTCCAGGCAGATCAACTACGACAAATTTAGCACAATTTACTTTGCACTGCATTAGAGTTAAGGAAAACGGAGCTCAAGTGGATGCCGTGTATGCAGACATAAAAGCAGCATTTGATCGCGTAGACCACTTCATTCTATTGGCGAAAATCGAGCACCTTGCTGCCTCTTCTATCATAATTGAATAGAAAATCATACCTATACCGCACTTTATCCGTCCAAATGGGTGGTCATGAATCACAATGCTTTACGAATTTGTCGGGCGTGCCACCTGGGACCATTTCTTTTTTATTATTATTATTTTTCAACGACGTATGGTATACCATCAGACCGATATTTAATTTATGCTGACGATCTATAACTTTACGATCTACAACTTTACAATTTAACTTTAAATGAATCAAAATTGAGTCAAAGTGATCGATCCATCCCAAGTAATCCAATCCAATTCAAGCAATCGTCTCCATTCAACTCGATCCTGGACCACTCGTCACCAATTTCCCAGTCGTCTCAGAAGTCGCAAATCACTTACTGGTCGAGTTACGTTGCACGTTGAGCTCCCTGTTCCTGGTGCCATTTAGATTGTGGAAAAAAACTGTTATCATCACACTGTCGTCCGGCATCCTTACGGCGTGTCCGGCCCATCATAGCCTACCGACTTTCGCCAGATTTACGATGGGAATCTCTCCAAGCAGTGCCTGTAGCTCGTGATTCATACGCCTTCACCTCTCTCCGCTTTCAGTTTGTACTCCGCTAAATATCGTCAACAACACCTTCCGCTCCAACACGGCAACGGGCGCGTATGTACTCCGTGAGCAGCGTCACAGCTTCAAGCCCACACAGAACTGCTGCTGACATGTACTGCTCTGATAACGGGTTTATACATTGTCAGTTTCGTACGGCGGGGTATGCTTCTTGGTCGTAGCGTTTTGCGAAGGGTAATGCCATCTGGACCCTCTTGCTTGCGTTGTTCTCCGCGGCCACCAACGATCCCAAATACACAAACTCATCTCATTTACTTATTGTGCCATGTCCGCCGGTCCGGCAGAACGAGGGAATGAAATCGGAGATCTCCATTTCCGGCGGATACCCGCCATGGTTTTTACATATCACCAGGACAAGTTCTCGTCAACAACTCGGATGTCGTTGGCTTTACTGCGTCGCTAAAGGTGGCTCGCCATAAACCTCTGAGTCTGCTTCTACTTCGTTGTCCTTGTGGATTTCGGCCGACTGCTTTTCTACAGATCTCGTTCGGCCCTTTCCTCAAGGGCCCGATTTACTTCTACCTATCTCGATAACCAAGCTTATCTTTTTAAAAAGTTCAATGAAATTGCATGGTAAGTTCTGTGAATGGATAATTTCTCCAAATATACCTTTCAATTGACCACCAAGATAATGCAGTCAGATACTGAAAGTTAAACATAAAGTTTACGCTACTAATCCAGCTTCAATCCAGCTTCAATGCAAGACCTCATTCAGTTTTTTGGGACATTCGAACCATTCCAATGAAAATAACTTTTTTAATCGTATTAAAATCATCCTCTTTTCCTTCGTTTCTTCGATCAAAACAATCTGCCACACTTGTTGCTATAGTTTAGTTATCAGCAAATGATGAGAAATAAATCTTTCACTTTATTTACAGAGTTATAGGCGATTTGAAAGTCTAAAACAGAATTATTTTGCTGTAATTAGTTGATTTTATCACTAGCGTATGTTTATTCATAAAAATAGAAGAAAAATAGTTAACTGCTAAATTATCAATTAGGCATCACTTTTTGTATGTGCTACAAGTCAAGGAGTTTGTAACAGCTGTGATTGCAACGAACTTTTAAGAAAAGCTACCTTTGATTACCAATTACATCTGATTACCAGTAATTTTCAATAATCATGCTCTTGAGATTACTGCAAATTAACTTGTATGCCTTAATGGAAACCCTTTGGTACATGCATTGTTGTAATTTTTGGTTCTGACGAAGAAAAATGTTGATGGACGGATTTAAGAATAGTACGATGAATTGTGGAAATAATGTCAGTTGCGTAACTTCAAAAAAATGCCTATAATATCGCTTTTAAGTGAAACTAAAATGCCCGCTTTGGAAAAGAAGTGTGGTCTGAAGATATCAAATCAGTATGTGCAAGAACTTTTGCATTATTCGTTATTCGAAAATTTAAGTGGTTTTGCTCACTGTGATGGGAATTAGCACTAAATCCTAACAGTTATTTAGTTAATTCACCTTCCTATCTTCATAACGGTATTTACTGAATACATATTTAGTAAAATTAATAAACGGAAAAGTTTAATATTGTTTTATATTCAAACTCTGCTAAGACGTTTAACGAAGGAACTTTTGTACATTTACTGTTAATTTACAATAAGAAAAATCAGATTAGCTTTGGCTTATCTATAGAAGTTAAAGTCTCAAGTCATAGAAAAAAAAAGAAATTTTCCTTATGTTCCAATCAGTATCTAATAGTATATTCAAAGTTTAAGCTTTAAAGAAATAGTGAATAAAAAGTTTTTAAACTGTAGGCAATTTTTAAACTCACAATCGTAAAAGAGTATCGATTGACTAGGAGGGACTGTTATTTCAATAGTTCTTATTTCAGCTACTAAAAAAGCCAGTTAATGCAGTTGCTCTCTTCCAATTATTGTATTTTAACTTAGGTTGTCATTTCTTTGTCTATTTTGTTCGACCTCTGCTGACTGCTACTATTATTTATCGAGAAAAAGATAAAATGTATCGCGCATGAAATTGAGGAAATCACGATAGTATAAAGGTTTTACCGACAAAAAAAAAACGGTTTGTGAGATAATGGTTACTTCTCAAAAGTGTAGGTATATTTGCTGATCATTGCCGGAATTATGTTGTTGAATTGAAACGTTAACTCAAATAGTTTTTTTTATAGAAATCAAATTTAGAGTTTTTTAAGGAAGAGTGGTTTTCTGTTGCAAATTGTCACACGAATTAGTCATTCCTCGAGCTACCTGTCCACCTGTTATCTTCTTTTTCCGCAAAAGTTTTAAATCATTTCCACGTTATTAAAACAGTTAAGGAGCTTCATTCCGGTTGTATCTTCCTTCACGAAACATTGCGGTTGATAACCATCATATTTCATTAAACCGTGGGAAAACCAACAAGTGGAAATGTGCACCAGACGTGCCTTACCATCAGCAGCACCAGCAAATGCGGGCTTCGTTAGCCCCCTTCCGTTTCGAGGGTGTGCATATTTATGAACCCAGCGTGCGGCATCATCACTGCTCGGTGTGGCTTATTCTCCGTGAACGATCCGGGAAAATGGTGTCCGTGAACTCATCGGGCAGGTACTGCTGATGTGCTGCTCCCTCGATCATGTTCTCCCGTATATGTAAGCCAGGGCCACCGACAATTAACATGTTTAATTCATATATTCGTTTTTTTTGTAGTTCAAAACTTTGGACATCGCACCCATAGATCGAAAAACAAAGAACAACTTCTTAAGAATTGGCCATCATACACACAGGGGGAAAGAAGCTTCCCACGGTCATGGGAGGGTGCGCGTCTATTTCTTTCACACCTGGGTGACTTTCCTTACAAGAAAAGCCAAGAAAAGAAGCCCCTTTTCGGACCGGCGCGGACGGACTCTCACGCTGCTCAACAAGTGTATCGAAAACTGAATTCGCTGGCTGGCTGGCTGGTCGGATTCATGTTTCAGGTGTGTGTGCGCGTATTTCTGTACGGGTGCAAAGGAGTGAATTATAACGGAATGTTATAAGAACTAAACACAACGTAAAAGCATCCAATTCGCCATGTTAAAAGATAGAATAATAACAACCGGTGATTAATGTTGATGATCAAGCACAGTGCCAACTATTTTAATTTACTTTTGCGGTATCAAAAACAAAAAATAGGCATTTATAAATTGAAGGTGAAGGTAAGCAGCAGTTTAATCTCCTCCGAACATAAATACCAGACGGTCACCGTTTTATTGTGAATAATGTTGCCCATTTACTGTTGTTTTTATCGAAAACCATACGGAGCGGGTATAGTCAAAGCATAATCAGGCAGATAAAACGCAAAAACGATAAACTCGAAGCAGGTGCAGTAAAAACTCTCATTTGCACGCATGGTTGAATTGCCCCAAGAAAATTACTTGCGAATGCTGCAATGAAGCATAAAAATTGCCAACTGACGCTGGTATTGCACAACATGACAACCTTCAAGAAAACTTGCCGATGAACAACAAGCAGTCTCGTCTTAACTGTGCTAAGTTAGCTGCTCTTATTGGATCCAACAAGAGGTGACGAGCGACTCAACAGCGACAGGATTAATGACAGACAGCGCCAGCGTGCAGCGAAGACAAAAACAACGAAAACAAAAACGATGACAAAGCACGTGGCCGACAACGGTTAAACTTCCGACGGTAGTAGTCGAGTTAGCTCGCAGGATTCGAACTGTTAATCGAACAACAAAATCTTGATCTCTTCCAACCAACGTGAATCCCAGGCTCCATACGGTTTCGAAAATAACTGCCAACCTATGGATTCGTCCGTTGCATTAGCTCGGGAAGGACGAAGGTGAAGACGCAAAACGGACGACGGCAGCTCCTGTGTGTCTTTTTAGCAATGGATCCCATAGCCGTTGTCGGTTTGACTTGGCGCGAGAATATGTTTTGGCTCCGCTGGAGCGATCACCTCTGACAACTCCTGGCGCTCCGCCTTGGTAGAGAAGCGAACAAGCTTTTCAGAGCGAGCTCTCTTCGTCGATTCGATTAACGGACGTTCGTTAATGCCTCCGGTTGAACGTTCGGAGAACGTAGAGAGTCGTTTGAAAGCTCGCTCACTATAGTTGGTTTTGCTCTTTTCCTTTCCGTACGTCGAGTTGTTTCCGATGTCGCGTGGAAGGTTCGATCCTATCGTGCGGCACCGATTTGAGGATCGCCCGTAAAGATCGCTCCGAAGTCTTCGTTAGCGAGGCTGTGATTGGCTGCTCATGGGGATGGGCCCATACTTACTGCGGTAGGATGCCTGAGATTTGGTTGTTTTTTTTTGTGTGCTTCAAATGACCAACAGAAACGGTGTCCGACGGCTGATGGGGTAAGTTGGATCTCAAACCGGTATCGGTTTTCCGTAGCCTAAGTAGATCAGATGAGCCTTTCTGGATAGGAAGAATGGAAAATTTGGCTCATAGCTGTCAAACATTGTTAACTACTGGTGACTTCAAAATCAACGCTAGACGCCTATGAGGGTAGTTTTTCTTCCTATTAAACACAGTTTAATGAGGCTGTAGCTTAATGGAATTATTAAATACCTCAGTAATATAATAATAGCGACAATCTATTATGTGGACAATTAGATAAATGCTAACAATTATCTAAGCTGGTAACCAGTTCGAAAAAAAAACTGCGATGCTTTACGTTACTGTGGTTGAATATACACAAGTAATTGAGTGAGGCAATAAATTTAATTTAATACAATCAAGACGGGAAGTTGATGAGTTTATGATACGGCAGTAGTTTAATTTAATGGAGTATAATAACAGGGATGTAACATAAAACAAAAGTTGTCATGTTGAATGAAATTTTATTTTGTGTGAAAGCATCGCAGTCGAACATTCAACTGACGTTTTTGTCCTCGAATGTAGACCTATTTGTCTGGCGTTATAAAATAAAAATATTGATTTAAAAATAAAAGATGAGATAGTAATCGTTTCTAAGTACGCATAGGAGGTATAGAATCATCAACTATGTGACAAAAATCTTTACAATTGTCCTACTTAAAACCATCCTCTAGCTATATGCGACAGCAAAACATCGCATCAAATCTTAGTTTTATATGAATTTCACACAAAATAAGTCGACAAACGTTCAGTAGGAATAAGTACAAATAAATAAGTAAAAATGAAAGCTATAATAGTTGTAATTTATGGAATAATATAACGAAGAATATGACGAAAGCGACAAAATGAGGTCTGTACCAACTATATGGTCGGTTTTCATTAAACATTATAATTATCGCTTTAGGCAACCTTTATTATGGGTATTATTATGCGACTTTATTACTGGAGCTTCTAACATATATAAGCATATTCGTCACGCTTGACAACATGTACCTACGTCTAGCATTGTTTAATTGAATTGTAAATTATACGAGTGGATAGTAAAACGGTCGTCCGGAGAGTGTCTAGTTATAATAAAAGAATTTAAAACAGTGAGACTATCGTCGTATGAAAAAAAACTTTATTTGTTGTGAGATTGTTTTTTATTGCCCCAGCAATTATCTGCAATTTCTAATATTCATCAATTACATTTGTCAAAACACTGTGTCCTAGTTGGAGCGCCAATCACCATTAACTTTCACCACCAATACAGTACACCAACAATGTTCGCTGTAAATGTTTGGTGGGTTTGATAGCTAATAAATGGTACTTCAAAACGACACAGATGTCATTGAAATGTTACGGCACCCACGTTAGTGGAACCATCTGTAGGTAAATAGAAAAAAATATCCGTCATATATTTTAGTTGCTTAGTCGGGTTTTGATATAAATCGCATTTGTTTCAATCAACATGGGCTGGGACAAACTATTAAATTGATAAAAGCGAACCAATAAAGCTGTTCGGGATCGGGAACATCGAGTGTTTTCTGAATACATACGATATAGCAAATCAGTAATTTTTATTCGCATTGAACAATAGTTGGCTTCTGCTTAGATTGGCATCTTCTTGAGAGCAAAAAGTGTTCTATTTTTCTGGAACATGTGGAATAATTATTATCGAACCAACATGAGTGGACTACTTCTATTCAAGTTTGTCTATTATTTATCTGTCTCAAAACTAGGACTTGCGATGCGATGTCAAGACCACCAATTGAAAAAAACTTAAGTCGTAAATGTAAAAAACCGAATGAGGGTTCTTTGTTAGGCTTGCATAGAAGTATGAATTTTCACTCGATGTTGCTGAACTGAATCGTACGCTGCCTTGAAATGTTGCTGAACTTGCAAATTAAATTTTTGGAATTAATTGATGATCGGTCGCAAGGTGGGCATTTGGTTCGTTGGTTTTATGCAACGGTCTCAGTCTGTTAAACAGAATGCGGGAGAGAATTTCGCATGTAAAAATGAGAAGACTTTGACCCTTCTTTATCGACAGATGTTGCATCCGGTTATAGAGTACATGACAATTACGGGGCTAGTGCAATGATCCTACTGAGTCCAGAAGCACCGCCCAACCGAGATTCGCATGTACGACGACTAGCTTGTTAGATTAGCATTGTGCCTTGAAGTTAACGGGAAGGTTAATAAGAAGGGCAATGAAGCTGTAATTGTTACGTTTTATTCGACGGCTTTTGTGTAGGTAAGGAATATTAGAATGCCCATGGTTTAAATGTGACCCGATAGATTGTGCAAGACTGCAAGAGTCGATGTTTGTTCTCCGGAAGCACCGCAAAATTTGTGAAATTTGAATAGTGTATACCATCAATCAAAAGGCTCGTTCTGAGGTCAGCCTCCATTAAGTAATTTTCCGCTCTTTCAACTTCACGCCTTGTCCCATTCTGTTTGAACACTATCAATACCTTGGTTTTATTACTTTATTCTACCGTCCGCTCCGTCGATTGTAAAAAACTACCGTTATTAAAAATAATTATGTGTTTTAGCTCATTAAAAAAAAACAAAATACGAGGTTAGTATATTACTAAACGTAGTTTTCGTATGTGTTATTAATTTACCCTAGCACTATGAATAGCTCTCGGCTGGTAATATTTATCTGTATGGTACGCAACCAAGTTCTCGTTGTTTTATTTTACGGAAATGTTGTAAAAACGCATTTACAAACATTAAAATTAGTGCTCATTGCTAGTTGCAACTTTTCCCATGTTTTTGGTAGAGTTCAAACACTGTTACGGTAAAAGTCTTCCTATTTTCAGGTTATCTTCGAATCAAACCACCTTTTGATGTTTTCATATAAGCGAACCTGAGCAGCAGATTTTCAAACCATTTGCTTACTAAACATAGCAAGTAATAACGGAGCATTTGAGTGTCTTCAACTGGGTTTTAACAAGTCTGGCAACGTGATGTCGAGCAGTGTCATGCTGTAGAATCATTTTTCATGTCTCTGAAACCACTTCTGTTTCAAAGCGGTGTGTTTATCATATGTCAAAGGTTGGTTTATGATATTTCGGATAAGTCAAAATCGACCAGTATTTACTGTTGACTGGAGATGGTCGGGTATGAAAAATTGAATACCCGAACCTGACCTGTACCCGATTAAGAAAAAAAATTAAAAACCCGTATCCGACCCGAACCCGCAAGTTTATTTTTTTTTGATACCCAAACCCGGCCGGAACCCGTCGGGCACGGGTACGGGCCCGGGTACCCGACAATCTTTAGTGTTAAATGAGGTCAATAGAGATACCCGAAGTTGGAGCGGCTGCATCGTTCTCAGGAAACGCGGAAGTTCTACCAGAAACTGAACGGATCCCGCAAAGGCTTTGTGCCGCGAGCCGAAATGTGTCGGGATAAGACTGGCAGTATTCTGACGGACGATCGTGAGGTGACGGATAGGTGGAAGCAGCACTTCGACGAACACCTGAATGGCGCCCAGGCGGAAAACCATGGCGGCGGGGAAAGCGATTTCGACGGTGCAGCAAACGGGGAAGACGTGCCAGCCCCAACGATAGGCGAAGTTAAGGAAGCCATTTTGCAGCTAAAGAACAACAAGTCAGCTGGAAAAGATGGCATCGGAGCGGAGCTTATTAAAATGGGACCAGAAACGCTGGCCGTTTGTCTACACCGACTAATTATTAGAATTTGGGATACGGAACAGCTACCGGAGGAGTGGAAAGATGGGGTCATCTGCCCGATCTACAAAAAGGGCGACAAGTTGGACTGTGAGAACTATCGAGCGATCACCGTTCTCAATGCCGCTTATAAAGTGCTGTCCCAAATCATTTTCCGCCGTCTATCACCAATTGCGAATAGATTTGTGGGAACTTATCAAGCCGGCTTCGTCGAAGGTCGGTCTACAACGGATCAAATATTTACACTGCGGCAAATCCTCCAAAAGGGCCGTGAATATAGAGTTCCCACGCATCATTTATTCGTTGACTTTAAAGCCGCATATGATACCATCGACCGGAAAGAGCTATGGAAAATCATGGACGAGAACAGCTTCCCCAGGAAGCTCATCAAACTGATTAAATCTACGATGGATGGTACACAGTGCTGTGTTCGGATTTCGGGTGGATTGTCAAGTTCATTCGAATCACACAGAGGGCTTCGTCAAGGTGATGGTCTTTCATGCCTGCTGTTCAACATAGCGCTACAAGGTGTTATGAACCGAGCGGATATCAACACGCGGGGCACGATATTCAACAAATCTAGTCAATTCGTCTGCTTTGCCGATGACATGGATATTATCGGCAGAACATCTGTGGCGGTGGCTGAACAGTACACCAGACTAAAGCGCGAAGCAGAAAAGATTGGGTTAAAGGTAAATACGTCTAAAACAAAGTACATGCTGGCCAGCGGAACCGAGGCCGAACGACACCGCTTGGGCAGTAGTATATTGATCGACGGCGATGAGTTTGAGGTAGTCGATGAATTTGTCTACCTTGGCTCACTGGTAACGGCGGACAATGATACCAGCCGTGAGATTCGGAGGCGTATTATCAGCGGAAGTCGTGCTTACTATGGGCTCCACAAGCAATTGCGGTCGAGCAGACTAAGTCCCCGTACAAAGTGCACCCTGTACAAGACGCTTATTAGACCGGTTGTTCTCTACGGGCATGAAACATGGACAATGCTCGAGGAGGACCTGCGAGTGCTCGGAGTTTTCGAACGACGAGTGCTAAGAACGATCTTCGGCGGCGTACAGGAGAACGGAGTATGGAGGCGGAGGATGAACCATGAACTCGCACAGCTCTATGGCGAACCCAGTATCCAGAAGGTGGCTAAAGCTGGACGGATGCGATGGGCAGGGTATGTTGCAAGAATGCCGGACAACTACCCTGCAAAGATGGTGTTCGCCTCAAATCCGGTAGGAACAAGACGACCAGGAGCGCAGCGAGCAAGATGGTTAGACCAGGTGGAGCGAGATCTGGCGGAGAGTACTCGGTGTCCGAGGAATTGGAGAGCGGTAGCCCTCAACCGAGTTACATGGAGAACTTTGTTCAACAGGCTTTGTCTTAGAACGGCAAGCCACCTAAGTAAGTAGAGATACCCGACCCTACCCGTACCCGGTGTCAAAAACAAAAATTAAGAACCCGTACCCGACCCGAACCCGACTCGAACCCGGCGGTACGGGAACGGGTGCGGGTTTCGGGTAAATTTTCCACTACCCGACCATCTCTACTGTTGACTCCCATCTATGGATAATCAGCGTGAGCTTAGTTACCCACCTTATATGTTATAGCCAATGTATGTTTGTGTATCTGTATATACCGCCACAACTCCGGAACGCCTGGACGATTGATCAACGAATTTGGTGGAACATATAGAAGGGTGTGTGGAGATATATTCAAATTAGGAAAATGGACATAGTTTTTTTCATTGTGGAAATTTACGGAACGCAAGCAGGTGTACTAAACAAAACAAAAAGAGAGTGTTCTCTAACAAGATCGGGTACTCAGCTATAATATTTCAATATAAGTTGGGTTCTCAGAAGTCAAAGAATTCTCTAAGACAATGTATAGGGCTACTTCGGTTGACTCGGAGGAAACCCAACTTTCGAGCACCAATCTACTAAGGTACCAATCGTATGTGGCTTACCGGTGTAAATCAGAGACTTCACATGGCCCCAGAAAAAATAATGTGAAGGCGTTAAACCTCTAGATCTTGGAAGTCAAATTACCGGTCTATTACGCGAAATTTTTCATTTGTTAAACATTTCTTTTCATTTGTAGCACACGCTTTGTGGTATTTTGTGCCGTCTTGTTGAAACCACAGTAGGGTACTCAATCGTGGTATAAAGAAGTCGGTAATGTTGCGTTTTAACCGCATTCCAAACGCGACAGTTTTTCTTATTAACAGCTGTCAAGCGACACATGCAAGCTTGAGGTTGGGCTTATTTTTCTCTCTGCAAGCTGCTTCGATCAGCGAGAGTACGCCACCGTACAAAGCTGACGATATGTACAAAACGTTAATTCGACTGATAGTCCTATACGGACTTGAGATTGTAATTTTGTTTACGGAAGCCATACTTGCCGTTTAAAAGAAAGCTGTGGCGGACTATTTTTGGCAGCTGGTCTCGAGTTCCGTGGGCACCCAGTGCTCGCCAGATCACGATCCATCTCGCTCACTGTGCCGCTCTTCGTGTAGATCATTCCGGATTCGGGACAAAAACCATTTTTTGCAGGTTAGTTGTTTGGTATTATAAAAACATGTCCTGCCCAGCGCATTCGTTCAGCATCAGCCACTTTCTGAATACTGGGTTCGCTGGACAGACGCATGAGTTCGTGGTTCATTCTTCGTCTCAATACACCGTTCTCTTACACATCGCCAAAAATGATTCTTAGCACCCAATGTTCGAAAACTCCGAGTGCTCGCCTAGTTATTTTCATGACCGCAGAGGACAACCGATCCAATGAGCGTTTTGTACAATGTGCACTTTGTATGGAGGCTTAGGTTGATCAACCCCAAGTGTTTGTGTAGTCCATACTAGTCACGGCTACCGCTGATTATACACTTTTTAATCTCACGGCTGGTATTGTTGTCCACTGTTGCCAGTGAACTAAGGTATACGAACTCGTCGAACACCTTAAACCAGGGCCCAAGCGGGCCCTGTCGCACTCGGTTCCGCTCGCTAGCATATACTTCATTTTAGACGCATTTATCTTCAACCCAATCTTCTCTATGTCGCGTTTTAGGCTGGTGTATTGATCTTCCACCGCCTCATATGTTCTATCGACAGCATCCACGTTGTCGTAAGCAGATAAACTGACTGGATTTGTTAAAAATCGAGCCCTGCATTTCGATCACCACTCATCTTACAGTGCTTTCAAGCGCAATGTTGAATAACAGACATGATCTCCTTGTCGAAGTCCCCTGCAAGATTCGAATGGGTACGATAGTCCTCCCGAAATTTTCACACAGTACTAGATACCATCCATCGTAGCCATGATAAATCTAGTAGGGTGCTGGATGGGTTCGTCTACGGCGGATCTTCGTCTACTTTCCAGACATATGGACCTTGCTGGTGGTATAATGCTGGTTTCTGCATTATAACCAATTTTGATGCCAATTACAGTCAAACTAACCTGGTATTGATATTTATGGATTGTCTCTTCGCTAGCGAGGAAAAGATTATGTTAGAAAATTACTATTTTTCACTATTTGTTCCTTTTGATTTTTCTACCAGTTTTGAGTATGACGAAGAGTAACTACTTGTAGTTTTGAGCTGTGATTCAAACTATTTCCACTTTTTTATAGTAGTTGGGGAGCTTTTGCACACGGCTCAAAGAATACGTGCATAGATTTTTATAAATAATTGCTGCATGTCCAGGATAAACGAAAGAAATCTTGCTTATGACGAACAAAATTTTCATATGACGAACTCCCGCTGGAGCATGACAAAGTGTTCCACTGAGAAATGTAAGTTCAGAAATATTTTTTCGGGCTAAAGGAGTATACATGTACAGGCAAGAAGTGTCAGATTTATCTGGTGTAAAAAACTTGAGTACTTGCGGATTATTTCTTATAAAAAAAAAAAGCCATGGGTTTATACCGTCTTTAGACATTACCCTTCTTTATCGACAGACTTCGCAGCCGGCTGTTAGAGTACAGGAAAATTACGGGGCCAGTGCAACAATCCTACTGACTCTAACTAGCAAGCACCGCCTAGCCGAGATTCGAACATAAGACGACTGGCTTGTTAGACCAGCGTCGTACCTCGAAGCTAACTGGGCGGCATTTTTTATAAAAACTCGCAATAAAATATGGATCGTGCTTACGTATGACGAAGAGGTCCGTAACCTTAAGCTTATCCGGAAACCGTTTTCGTAAAGAATGAACCGGGAGATCTGCTACAGGGTGAAGATTTGGTCCGTTGTAGGTCGATTACCTCATACACAGCAACATATGGAAATTTGGCTTGACTGAGACGGCACAGTCAAAAGAGCACAATTGATTTGAACTGCGCGTGCCAACCCTGCTGTCACCTGCCGGAAAATAGCGAAATTTTTCTCCGAAAAAAATTGACATAATCGGAAACCGAACTAGAGCTCGTTTGTCATATTAACGTAAGAGCATCCGACGATGCCACAAACCACAGGATCACGACGATTGCATATTAAGCTGATCATATTGCACAAGTATGTTTTCTCTTACGTACAATCTTCGTAGCACGATCTCGTTGATAAAGATGCCAGACAACAATTGTGCAACAAATGCGTTCTAGTGCAAAATGTGCAACGAAAATGTTCTCGTACCGAACACGAACCATTTGTAATAATATCATTAACGGTTGAAAATAAGCCTACGAATTTTTAAATGGTATGAAATTTCTTTTATCAGGTACGAATATTTACGATTATTTCCCAGTAAATCATCTGAAAATTTTCTTAATGAATAATGTATCTATAAATTAAAACGAATTAAATGCATTATAGATCGTTGTCGTAATGTTCTTCCTGATACACGGAAATCAAGCAGGGGTAAAAGCCGTGGACAATCGATGTCGCCGGCTAGCAGTTTAACAACGAAAGTAGCTTGCTGTAGCTTTCGTCTTTGAGCAAGCGTGTCGAGACTAAGAAATTAGCATCGATCTGGATAAGCCGGAAGATTCGATAAATCACACTTTGGCAGGGTCCTGATAGCAAGCCGTATGAACATATTTTTGGACACGCTCAATCCTTAAGTTTCATGTTGAATCGTTCGGTCCCATATTACTGAAGCGTTCTCAAGGATCGCTCTGACGAGCGAGCAGTACAACGCCTTCAAGCAGTGCGGATCCGTAAAGTCCTTGGTAATTTTGGAGGTAAAGCCAAGTTGTCGGTTTGGCTTAGATTAGATATTCTACATGTAATGTACATGGAAGGTAAACTTTGGTTCCAATAGAATATCAAGATCCGTTACATGGTCTACTCTGCCGATATAATAATCTAAGATAATCAGTTCTATGGAATGATGAAAAATCATCACGTTACATTTTGCGCTAGTGATAACGACACCAATTAACGAACACATTCAGCCACATTTGCAAGTGGAGACAGTCCTTGATACAGCATACCATTACGTAGATCTTCAAGAAGATGATGAACAAAAGTGGTCCTAAATTGCTTCCTTGCGGAACGCCGGAGGTATTAGTAAGTGGCGAAGAAACGCATGAACCGTGCCTGACTTGCAGTGCTCTCGTATTTAGGTACGATCTGCTCGAGGCTCCCATTCGAAGCAGTTTGCTGGAGTAATATTTTACGATCAATTATGTCGAAGGCCGCTTTCAAATCCGTATAGATAACATCTACTTGCGGTCTGTCCTCAGTAACTGTCAAACAGGTGGTAGTGAATTCTAACAAATTCGTTGTTACAGATCTACCGGCAATGAAACCATGCTGGTCAGATGAAATATAAGTCTTCATGGCTTGCAGAATGCGCTTGCTGACGATGATTTCGAACAACTTCAAAGCGTCTGAGAGGTTAGTTATTCCACGATAGTTCTTCACGTCATTTTGCAACGGTTTACAAAATATTCCGAATTTGTTAAGATTAAATTGTAGAATTTCCTGCAACGGCACCAATCGGCACCACGAAGGCAATCTGATAAGGACAATACAGCAAAGTATGTAACCCGAAAGTCCGTCACTGACAGCTCGGGCGGCGGAAGCGATGTTCGATCTGCGAATTCAAGCGAAACGATTAAATGAACCCTATTTACGACGCCGGATGCTTCTTTCTAGAAAAGATGCGAACTGAGTGTAAAATTGTCGTCATAAAAAAGAGTTTCTTTCGTTGGGTATGGCATTTATCATTAGCTAAAGAAGATCATCTAACCTGCCCCCGTAAATGCCAGCAGGAAATGTTAGATTCCAGTTAGGTGCTTCGACAGATAGGACAAGTGGGCGGAAAATTGTGCACGGTAATACCGAAGACTTCCACAGTTCCAACTCGTTTCGTTATCTGCTGTGCGTGTTCAGTTTAATCTGTCAAACTCAAATCATCCTCGCTTTGCTCTACGTTGGCTGGTCTTGAAATAAACGCCGTCACATGCGTGTGTCAGAAGAATTCGGGTTCCGTCTGCCAGGTTGTACCTAAGTGAATCATCCGTAATTACGATAATTTCATTTCCGGCGAGATATTTTTGAAGCCGAAACAGAGCTGGCTAAGCAGAACAATTTAAAAATCACACAGATTTGACGTGAAGGTAATTAATACGGCGGTTGAGGGACTTTTCTGTTCAGTTTGGTTTTTCATATTTTTAAGGTCCATAATTAGATCACCGACAACAACCATGTCGAGCAAATGTAAGAAACCAGTAGAAATCCGAACACACGATTTATGTACATCGCGATGTAAAGTCAGTGGAGAGCAAAAAGCTACAGCTTCCGTATGACCATAAACACTTAGGAGAGGAAAAAAACATTATGTGATCAATTAATAGTTTTTAATGGTAAAATAAACATTCCACCGCCTATTAAAATCAATTACTGCTGCACAACAGCCATTCTCACGATTTGCGATAGGCTAAATTGGAAAGCAAATCAATATTCCTATACTAACCAACCAACAAAAAAAAATCGTTTACAAGTGTAATTTCGTACAACATTCAAACAACCCCTGGAGTAGCGAATGCCGCACTTTTTACGGCCCTACCAGTCTCGCTTTGGTGCAGCTTTGGTTTACACAGAACAGAAATTCGCATAAGCAATCAGCTTTACGCGCCGTCGTCGTCCCGGACTCCTCTGCAGGCGTTTATAGATCAGTGAGGTGCCTTATATGCCCACGTTCGGACAGATTTCAGCACGCTGGCTGGCCGCACCGCCGACCGCTGGACCGTAACGAAACGTGGCCCACTCGGTGGCACGCGGAATAGCTCGTACGATAGCCATAAATGATTCAAAGAATAAAGTGCGACAATTTACACCGCTTTTAACACGTATTTGCAACATTCTTTTGCATGCATTTGTGCCGCCAGTTGATAGCCGGAACTGGGTTCGAGTCCCTAACAGGGAACAAGCCCAGACAACCTGCACTTTGCAATTGCATGCGTTCGAAGAGTGCCGGTATCGGCAATCAGTTTAGTAGTACATTTCTAGTCTGATCTCTGGTCAACCAACTTCGGTTAGCTACAACCCTGTCCAATAACTACATATTACCACCAAAGAGTAGTCTTTTGATCGACAACGACCGATTCGATTTGATTCGCTTCGGCGAACGATTTTCATTTGATCGATTTTCCTATTCCGCATAATTCCTGCGGGGAAAATGAAACAATTGAATTACAGGGTACCGACTGTGCCCTGTTCCGCAGCTGATTAGATTTTATCTAACTATAGATGTTGGCTACGTAAAATTTCGTTGATTTGCTCGAAAAGAATAAACGTAATGTGGACATCCGATCACGCAAAATGCTCTCTAGAATGTAACGCTTTTCTATACGCAATTAATTGGCACTCATCTTCCCATTCCTCGTTGATTGAAACGCCTCAGCCCTGCTGGTGGAAGAGAAGACAAGATACTTGGAAACGTACCGATACTGTATAGGGGGCAATTAGTCCTGCGTGGAAAGCTGGAGACTTGAAACCAGGCGAGTATGGTATTGTTTCAGCTCATCAACATGGCGGGATATCGATCGAACGCGGCGATCTGCGCTCTGATGACAGCGCAAATATGCGTTTGCGTGAGGGTATGCCGTCATCCCACGGTCAGCCAAGGTTGAACATGAAGCGAAAAACACGCCATGTTGCTCCATCTGCCAGTAATCGGTGATGCCGTAAATGCGCTAAATATTACACAATCAACTCGTCCGAGTGTGAATTGCTCTCGAATGGTTTGCTTATTGTGCTTGATTATTATGGAACAACTAGAAAAAAAAAACAATTTCGTCGTGATTATTTACAATGCTAATTAAATTTGTTTCAGCTACAATTATCCAATGGTTGTATCATCAATAACCATAAAAAATAATATTCAGCTTGGCTTATAATGAGCTTAAAGTGCTTTGACTTTTATGGAAAATCAATTAGAATGGGAATCCAGTCACGAAACCAAATATCTATTAAGGGACTATCGTTTACTATTCTCTGGAATCGATACTAATCAACAAGCACTACCCGCTCGCTACTGTGCATTACCTTATTAGTGGAAATTGCCTATTAGATGCTTATCGTGCAGTCATTAGCCAAAGTGAGGCGTGTGCTTGGAAGCGCTTGTTTTTTTTTCGCACATTAAAAACCGAACCGATTTCCATGTGTTTACTGCCGAAGGAAATTGCCGCCCGTATCTAATCTAATGAAAATGCATCTAATCTGGAGCATTATACAAACAAAAGCAAACGGGTAAATCGTTATTATTGGATTATCAACACAAATGGTTGTGTATTCGAAAGTGTGATCAAATTAAATTTTTTCTTCTTCTAATTTTTTGTTTTTTTTTCATATTGTTTATGTTGTATTGACCTGGTAGCTCTTGATTTATCAAATGAGAAGCTAACCCAATAGTAATAGTAATTAAATTTAATTAAATATTTAAATTAAAATAAATTTGGAATAGGTTTAAATTTAAACAAAACTAAATATATATTACGTGGAAGCTTTTGGAGTATGCGGAGCTACCCCATCGTCCTTTGGAAAAAAACTGAAAAGAATTTGTAATTCAACCATGTCGAGAGTGTTGAAAAGGTCCAAGGAGCGATTGGCATCGGATCACAAACGTGCCCAGATATAAACAGACGGTGGGGCACCGATTTTTGAATTATTGCTTAGAGTTAGACATGAAATTGGACTTGAGATCGGAGATGAAATTGGAATGACATAATATTTGAAATTGGCCTTAAAATGGGACAATAAATTAGATGTGAAATTGGATTTGAAATTGGGTTGGAAATTGGCCTTAAAATTGGATTTGAAATTGGAGATGAAACTGGAATTAAATTCAATTCGAATTCTAACTTAAATGGGTCATTACATTGGATTTGAAATCGGACCTTAATTTGACTTCAAATTGCACTTAAAACTGAACCAAAGATCGGAGGTAAAATTGAAATTATATGAGATAAAAATTGGAATTGGATTGGAAAATGGTAGGGGAACTGGGGGAAAATGAACACCCTTAGCAATGTGGCCATTTGCTTACCCAGGAACCAACCAAATGCTAAACGCACTACATGAATTGAAAGCTGGATTCATATTCCACGTAGCAAAATATAAAGATGTTTGAAAAAGGACGATTTGTCATGAAAAATTCCTTATTTTCGAAAGTGTCACATTCGAGCCTGATTTTTTTTCGTGTGGGTAAAATGAACATACAGTGAGGGCAAAATGAACATGTCATAGAAAACTAAAGTTAACATGCAGTTTGGATAAATTAAACATTATTTTACCTTATCATTGTTCTACATAAGCTGTAGATATTCAACAAGGCTGCTAAAATTAAAATAGGACTCCACAAAGTTAACATAATGTATCTTCGCCACGGTCATATAATGCTTGACTTTCAACTCGGTCATTTTCCGTTATTTTTCGAGAGACTCGATCATTTTTATTGATTGAATTGTAATTAGGCCTGGCTGCTGATATATGGAAAATAAAACATCATTATACACATTGTTCATTTTGCCCCCATAGTGAAGTGTTCATTTTACCCCCAAAACAACAATTGTTTTCTAGTGTTTATTATAAACAAACAGTTGATAAAAATATTTAGAATTTTCGACAGATCCGCTGGACAGTGATAAGCAAACAACACTAAATGTTACCAATAGTCGAAATTTAATTTGTTTCGCCAAAAAAGCTTATATACTATTAGTGGAAATTACCATCAGCGTCAGATTTCAACAAATATTTTTTACTTTTTCAATTTTTTTCACATTAGAAAGCTTGTGATCACCACATATTGTCTCAAACAGCTTGAAATACTTCTAGGAGAAGATACCTATTGATCTGGTACAGATTTTAATCGGTTTACTGGCAATTTGGCTACCTGTTCATTTTACCCCCCCTGTTCATTTTACCCACAGTTCCCCTACGTTAAATTAGAGACGAAATTGTAATAAAATTTGACCTAAAATTGGAGGGTGACTAACTTGGACAAAAAATAGACTTAAAATTGGACCTTAAATTGTACTTGCAATTTTATTTGAAATTTGACCTAAAATTTACATGCAATTGAATATAAAATTGGACTTAAATTGAAATCAGTATACCTTATTTGGCATTATTTTCAATTAAATTAAAAAATCGACTCGAATTGAAGTTGAATTGAATTTGGAATACCGTTCTGATTCAAACTTAGAACAGTCTCAAACTTCGAACACTTCAGAATAAAATGCTCGTAGTATCGCTAATATGATAAAATATTATGCTTATTGTACACCACCGTATTCGTTAGAATGTCCTCTATCCGGTGAGGTATGACATTGAACTGTAGGACTCCTTGTAAGAAATCAGCAGGCGCTGGAAAAAGTGAGAACTCACATTTTAACTTCGATCGCATACTCTTAGCGTTTTGTGCAAAAGTAGCTGTTTTTTCGTTTGCATTATTTTACTAATTTTAGAACATTTACCTTCCCACTTCGCAATTATTAGGTAAGTGCAAGATATATACGTACTAAAGCATAGTTAAAATACAATATTTCATGCATTATTTCAAAGATATTAGATAAATAAAAAGTGTTCGAAGTTTGAATCACGTTTTGAGGTGTGATTCAAACTTCGAACACCCACGAATAATATCCGGTTTTTCCGGTTTTTACTTCGGGAAAATGAATTATCTGCATTGTAAAGCTATACAAAGTTAACTTACTTCAGATGTGGTACATAGAGTTTGAAAATATTAGCAATTGACTACAGAAGTACGGATTGAAACTAATTATTGTGTGAAAAATTTAAATAATGCTGTTAGGTGGATTTAAAAAGACAGTGTTTAGAAAAAGGATGAAATTTCACTTATTGAAGTTAAATGACACTAAAAACATTAATACTTTTCAAAGTAATACAAGTGTTCGATGTCTGAGACTGAAATATTCGAGCTTTGAATGTCGACCATGAAAGTGTTCGAAGTTTGAATCAAAACCGAGCTGCAGATTTTTAGTGTTTTTCGGTGTAAATTAACATTTTATTGTCATTTTTAAAATTTTAACACGAAAATAATTAAATTGTCATGCTATTAAACCATTTATGGGAGTAGAATAAAGCTGTTTTCGAACATTTTTCTGTGAAGAAAGTTTCTGTATAGCTTAAGTGTTCGAAGTTTGAATCAGAACGGTACAACAAAATCACTTTTTATGTAGTTTATTACTTGTTTTCTTGCGTTTGGAAAGGTCGGAATTCACGCGGTTTTTGTTCGCAATTAATATTTGCAGTAGCTTGTACGCGAGTTATGAATTTGACATGGTTTACTATGCAATTTTATGAATATAATATTTTTAATACTAAAATAATTGAAACCAGATCAATTATTTTTGAATAAAAATATTTTTTTTAATGTGTGAGACAACTGTTGCTTTTCGTTGTCGTCATCGATTGCACATAACTTTCAAATAAAACGTCAAACCAAAAAAGCTCAAATGGAGATGTTTGAGGCTTATTAACTATCGAACAAGTCTAATAGTGCATTAACTGGTTCAGACATCTCTGAGAAACGGTCGACTAACTGAACTCTAGACATTTTAGACTATCTAGACGTAGACATTTCAGTCACACTCCACCCCTCTACACACACACACACACACACACACACACACACACACACACACACACACACACACACACACACACACACACACACACACACACACACACACACACACACACACACACACACACACACGCGCGACGTAGTGCATCCCTTTGAGAAATCAATACAAATGGATAAATTGCTCGGCTGCTGTGTTTTGACACGGTGCCGCACGGTGCACATACAAAAGAAATTGGTTCCGATTCCGAGTTATGGTTATATATTCGTTACAGCAGAGTGTCGGCTAAACGCACCAGAACATTTGAGCACGACACGCAGAGCGGTGCATACTTCGCAAGTTTACTTCCTGATCCATTTTTAGGTTTTTAGGTCAAATTTTAAGTGTTTGAATTCCAGTGTCTGCCAAAATCTGAGCCAAAATTTGATTCAAAATCTGAATCTGAATATGATCAAAATCGGAATTGAAAGTGAAAGTCAAAACCTTAGCTTCCGGTTTAAAACCATAATTGGGGTCAAAATCGGGGTCGAATTGAGGTCAAAACCGGGATCAAAATTGGAGTTAACATCTGAGTCGAGATGGGAATCATAATTGGAATTAAAATCGAAGTCGAAATCGAAGTTAACCTGTGAGTCGAGATCGAAGTCAAAATCGGAATTAAAATCGGAGTCAAAGTCAGGTCAAAATCGTAGACAGAATCGGGGTAAAATTCGGGGTCGAAATCTTGGTGAAAATCATAACATAATTAAAATCATAGTCAAAAACTGGGTCGAATTCGGGTCAAAATCGGAGTCCAAATCTTGATCAAATTTGGGTCAAAATCGAAGTGAAAATCGGAGTCAAATTCTGGGTCGAAATCCACGTCAAAATCTGGGTTAAGTTCGGGTCAAAATCGGAATCAAAATCGGGGTCAAATTACGGGTCGAAATCGGTGTTAAAATTGGAGTCTAAATCGGAGTTACAATAGAGGTCGGGGTCAAAATCGGAGTTAACATCTGAGTCGAGATCGGAGTCGAAATCGGAGTCGAAATCGGAGTCGAAATCGGAGTCGAAATCGGAGTCGAAATCGGAGTCAAAATCGGAGTCAAAATCTTGGTTAAATTCGGGGATAAATTCGGCTCTAAATCGGAGTCAAAATCAGGGTCAAAAACAGAGTTAACATCTGAGTCGAGTTCGGAGTCAAAATCGGTGTCAAAATGGAGATCAAAATCGGAGTCAAAATCTGGGTTAAATTCGAGGTTAAAATCTGGGTCAAGTTCGGGTCAAAATCGGAGTCAAAATCGGGGTCAAATTAGGGGTCGAAATCGGTGTTAAGGCGTTACAATCGAAATCAAAATTGGGGTCAAACTCGGGGTCGAAATTGAGGTAAAAATCGGGATTAAAATCGGAGTTAACGTCTGAGTCAAGATCGGAGTTGAAATCGGAGTCAAAATTGGAATTAAAATCAGGGTCAAAATCAGAGTCAAAGTCTTGGTCAAATTCGGGTCAAAATCAAAGTGAAAATCGGGATCAGATTCTGGGTCGAAATTTAGGCCAAATTCGGGTCTAAATCGGAGTCAAAATCGGGATCAAAGCCGACCTCGAAATCGGGGTCAAAATCGGAGTTGACATCGGAGATCTGAGTTAAAATCGAGGTCAAATTCGGGGTCGAAAACGGCGTCAAAATCAAAGTCACAATCAGAAACGAAATCGAAGCCAAAATCTGGGTCAAAATTAAAGTTATCATCTGAGTCGAGATTAGAATCAAAATCGGAGTCAAAATCCGGGTCAACATCGGAGTCAAAATCTGGGTCAAATTCAGGGTCGAAATCGGCGTCAAAATCGGAGTCAAAATCTGGGTTAAATTCGAGGTTAAAATCTGGGTCAAGTTCGGGTCAAAATCGGAGTCAAAATCGGGGTCAAATTAGGGGTCGAAATCGGTGTCCAAGTCCAAGTCCAAGTCCAAGTCCAAGTCCAAGTCCAAGTCCAAGTCCAAGTCCAAGTCCAAGTCCAAGTCCAAGTCCAAGTCCAAGTCCAAGATCTTATAAAAGACACATAGCCCCAGAAAAGCAGATAAAATGGTGGTTGAAAATCTAAATTTTTATCTTCTTTTTCTTTTAAGGAAAATCAATATTTCCACCGACATGTTTTCAATGCATATTTAGTAGCTAATTTTAGAATTTTGCCAGAGTGCCATTTATTTATTAGTAACGGGTTAGATAATTTTCAACAACGATTTGTAAAAATCTAATAATCAATCGACTGCACCAAAGGTTAAACTTCTCAAAAAAGTGCATACGCAATGAAGTTTATCTGAGATTTATGTTCCACAGTTCAATATGTGGCTGTAAGTACGAAGTTTTCTGGTTCAGCAAGTTCACAATATAATTCTAGCTTGCACAAAGTTGCATTTCAGACACCTCCTAAAGTAGAAGTGCTTATTATTCAAACCTATAATTAATTAGCTTGAACTCTTCAGTAAATTTACGACATGCATGGTAGACGATAGTCTCTGTATTTTCGCTTATTTCCACAGCACCACTAACGCGATTAATGGCGGCAAATCCCAAAAGCACGCATGCAAAGTGTTTCATGCGTTCGTAGCTTATGACATCGGTATTGACAGAATGCTTACTCACGGTGTTCAATAGGGTGATCATAAGGACACATGTAAGTTGAAGTATAATGACTGTTTTCGTTATTGACACGCTGATTTTCTCATAATGTTCTCTAGAAATTATGGGTTAATTTGGTGAATATCCATATTAATCAAGGTTACTAAATTGATAAACCTAATTTACCTAATCGTAATTTTTTTGATTGCTAAACTTGAGTTTAGAAAAACAAATGTTTCTTATTATCAAGAACAGTGATATGTTTCAAATCTAATTTCGGCATAATTAAAATGCTAAGCCACCCTAGCACACAGAATAAAGCGCGATATGCACGAGAGAATCTAGTAGTAGAGCAGATATTATACCGAACAGACTGGCATACGTGCCCCCAAGAGCGTCTTGTTCCTGGCAAATGGGCTTATGATTATCGTAGATAGACACCGCTGACTGAACGCGCGGGAAGTGGCCTTAGAAGGTAAGTTTGTAAAACATTGGAGCAGTAGTGGCCTCTGGAAGCCGTCCAACGCCGAGTGTTCGCGTAGTAACTGACAAGCATCCGGGGACCGTGGACCGAACCGGGGGAAGTGAAGTGAAGACCACGCTGGCTGCTGGCTGGCTGGTTGCTGCTGCTAGTTCTGTCGGCAAAGCACCGGACGATCGGCACGGTAGACAGTGGCGTGGGAATGTTTATTTATTTTCATTTATTTTATTTATTGGTCAATTTATCCGTTCGGCACCAGGATAGGGCGCTGCGCATTTTTCGCCAGTTCTGACAGTTGGCTTATAACGCGCCTGTGGGCACGTTGAGATGAAGGCTATATCTTTTTTTTGTCGGAACGCCACTCTTTTAGCTTTGCCAAGGTGCGATAAACAATTTATCGGAATGTCGTACTTTTATTAGCGCTGTACACTTATCGCTGATCGTTTGTTATTACGGAAACGGATACAGAAAACAGTTAGATGTAATAAAGCAATGCATTTATAGTTCTAAAATTAATGTTCAATACATTTCAAACTGAGATTTAGGATTGCTACTTCTAACTGAAAATTACTTCTAGCTTATTTGCGCAACTTTTGGGACTTGGCCTTCGCTTTTTTATTCTTTTTTCCTTTTCCTTTTTTCACTTTCTTGAACCGGCCCAATTGTCTGCGAACCATCACGCCACGCCACCAGGCCTGAAAATATTTCTGTATTATCAATTTAAAACAATATTGTTCTGAATTATTTTTAAACCTGTAGTTTAACTGCATATTTCTGGCACATCCTTTTATGTTCGGCATCTCGCAGATACCTGCTTTCGACTTCTTCTAACTGTCTAATCTCCTCTTTTCGTTGTTCTACCATCAGTTTCATATCCCAGTGTCGCTGTTTGGCACGAGCTTTTTGCGAACGTGAATCGATCTGATCCTTCTCCCGATCAAACCGTTCCATCCATTCGTTGACGTCCGTCTCGACTTTGGCCAACTGTTCGGTATAATACTGATCTATTTTTCGGGCCGCATCCAAAGCACAATCAACATTCCACTGCTGTTGATTGAGCTGTTTCTGAAACTCCGCTGTCCGCAGATCCAGCGATTGCAATAACTGTTCTCGACGAGCCGATTCCCATTTGTCGACGAACCGATTTTCGGCGATTTTCAGTTGGGTTTGTTGCTGAAGAAACATCCGTTGTTGAATGAATTGATTTAATATTGATTATATATTGATTATATACAAAGAACTCTTCTTGAAGATCTCGTAAGGTTCGGTCCAAAGCAATTGATTGATCCTCCAATTCATTGATCTCGTTGAGAAGCTTCGGTTGTAATTCTTCATCAAAGGAAACGCGAAGAAGCTTGGTAAATTCAAGGGGGCGGCAAGCACCGAGTTCAACATTGGGCTGGCGAAGTCTTTCTAACAGTTGCACTTTCTGGCTAATAACGTCTGCAACACTGTACGAGTTGGTTGGATCCCAAATGTCACTGAACTTCGAATTTAAGCTGAGAATTCTTAGCTTAATTAGAGCATTTTCCACCGCGCTAGAAAGAAATGTTTGTTCAACTTCATCCAACATTTTTTTCGTCAGTCGTACGTATTAACATGACAGATGTTGATCACTTGTTTGAGTGGTTTGCTATGATCGGCTAGTCGAACTGTTTTTTTTTGATTTCCTAATCAATTACCTACCTATATTGCAAGACATGTCAGTGGATTTTTATTATTAATTTTTGTAAAAGTGTTAGAGATATTTTTGATTGCAGTTGTATTATTCACTATTGACGAACAGTGAAAGTAATGATCATCATCATCATCATCATCATCATCATCATCATCATCATCATCATCATCATCATCATCATCATCATCATCATCATCATCATCATCATCATCATCATCATCATCATCATCATCATCATCATCATCATCATCATCATCATCATCATCATCATCATCATCATCATCATCATCATCATTATCATCATCATCATCATCATCATCATCATCATCATCATCATCATCATCATCATCATCATCATCATCATCATCATCATCATAATCATCATCATCATCATCATCATCATCATCATCATCATCATCATCATCATCATCATCATCATCATCATCATCATCATCATCATCATCATCATCATCATCATCATCATCATCATCATCATCATCATCATCATCATCATCATCATCATCATCATCATCATCATCGTCATCATCATCATCATCATCATCATCATCATCATAAGAGCAAGGCTTGCTACATCTTCCCCCCTTAAAAGTTGGTTAGCCGTTTTGGAAGTTTTGATTCACGGGTAAAACGTCGCAAGATAACTTCATGTTGCTCGGAAGGCTTCGGCGTTGGTGTGGATGAAGCTTAATTTTCTGATTCTTCAATAATCGGAATAGAATTCGAGCCAGACGTACCTTCTGCTGAGTCCAGGACCCGTTGCATCGGATTGATAGAAACAGGCTCATTGGATGTAGTTGGTGTTGGGTTAACGGAGGTAGAGTGTATTGCTCGATCTACTCTTGCAGCTGCTATTGCAGATATAATGAACCTCATCGAGTAGGGTTTCCCATGGTGTCTCTCCCTCAGAAGTGTCACCATAGTATTGCGGACGTATAAAGTATTTGGTTGATATGCGAGCTCACTAGCTTCGATTGTCCTGCCGTGTCCAACGCAACAATGTAGCTGACGGAACCCTTCCCTTCGACGACTCGGCCAGGAAGCCATGGCTTGGCATTTCTGCGATGCTGCTCAACGTAGACCAAGGTGACTTCTTCGAAGTTGCGTTTGATAGCCTCATGTCGACAATTGACCTGCTCATCTTATTTGCGGTTCCTTTCAGCGTGTTACAGGATCAGGTTTCCTCAGCAGGTCTAACGTGTTGCGCATTGGTCTTTCAAGGAACGCTTCAGCTGGAGAGGCCAACTCCGGGGTATCTGGGTTAGGAGTAGAGCGGCACACCTAAAGGAATGCGTGCGATGTTCCAGTGATAGGTGAATCTTCATAGCTCAGCTTCTACAGGTCACGGTTGAGGGAATTAACGAGCCGTTCGGCTTGGCCGTTGATCTGGGTGTGGTATGGAGCAGTACGGACATGGGTGATACCATTTGCACGAGAAAATTGCTAGAACCGCGAATTGCGTTCCGTTGTCCGAAACCGATAATTCTGGGGAAACGTCTCACGAAGCATGTCCATGGTAGCAGTGGTGTTGCTGGATCTAGTGCGAAACAATTCGGGCCACTTGGAAAAGGTGTCCACGATGACGAAATAGTAACATCCATTAATAGGGCCAGCAAAGTCAATATGAACACATTGCCACGGCATTACTGGAATGGGCCACAATTCCACAGTTACTTTGCCTGCGTATTCTGCTGTGCTTTCATCGGGTTGCCGCTTTGAAATCAATCTGGCTCGGATCCGCATCCCGTGGCAATTGCAGTCCACAGTTCTTTGATTCGGATTTCGAAGCGGGAAGCCGATGAAAACGCAGCAGAAGGCGCAGGTAAAGTAACTCAGGAATTGTGGTCCATTCCAGTCCGTCCGTGGTAATGTGTTCATATTGACCTCGCTGGACCTATGCTGCTTCGTGACGACATCGGTGAGTTACAGAATCGCGTTTCTTCAGGCTTAGAAATTCCAAAATTCTTGAAGAACGTCGACATGCTTCCAAATCCGATCTTCGTCGTTAATTGTTGTAGCCGTAACCGGTGGACTGGAGGACTGGTAGTTCGAGTAACTAAAACAGGTCTATCTTGCTTGGTGCTTGACTAACGAATGACAATCTTTATTGAATAAAACAAACTTTATCCCTCTTGTGAAGTAAGGCAGAGCAAGGCCAGCAAGGATTTCAAGTTCATCTTATGTCCATTAAAGGGTGTTTCATGTCCATTTTTAGTCCACTTTAAGCCCATTTCAAAACCACCTCAAGTCCACTTCTAGTCCATTTCAAGCCCTTTTCGAGTAACATTTCAAGTCCACGTTAAGTTCATTTAAAATTTATTCCAAGTCCATTTCAAGCCCATTTCTAGTGCCTAGTTGTCCTTTCTGCTAAACAGACAATTCGCCAAGCACCTTCAATTTACTCCAAATAAACAAATTATTCTCGCAAAAAACAGCAAGAAAACAGATCAGATCCCAGTACCAGATTACGTGACAAAACAGTTACTTTGTGGTTAAAAATGGACGGTGACTTTGCTTTATTCCGTACAGTCAAAACCCGAATTCAACCACCAACTCGGCACGCAATAAATCGTATGAAATCCGAAAACAGCTCCCTATAATTAACGGGCAAACTGGATTTAATCAGCAGTATGCTCGATCGATAAGCAGACTAACCGGTATCGATCGCCATCAGAGTCGGTGGGTTCACCCAGCAACCTCCTGTGCTGCCACCGTTGCGTTGCGAGAAGGTTTGAAGTTTCCTCCCAGAAAGCAAAGCCCAACAAAGCCATCCACAATTAAGCGCCTATCGATTTTCCCGCTGATACCGAATCGTGTCGGTGCGCGGACACTGAAAGAGACGCGCGCGCAGTAGTTGTCCTCCGGTTTTTATCTGAAATTACATTCGGTGCGTGATTCGAGCACATTTTTTCATTGTTATCACGCTGTCCTATCACACTGTTCCTTGTGTCTGCGGAACAACCGCGCACCCGACCCGGCCGTTCGTTCATCCGATCCTCGCAATGAAATCCAAGAACTGACCGAGAGGCCTGAACTGCGCTGAGCTCCCACTGAGTGGGCGAGTAGCGGTGTTAAGCAATGTTCTCAACATGGTAATTCATTCATGTTTTTGGACACTTTGCGTATTCTCTGCCGCTCCTCCAACCTTTCTTGGGTAAATTCAAAACACAAAACTTTTCGCGTTCAACAGCAGTTTAGTTTTATACGAAGCCGTACGTGTTCTTACGGAAACTCGAACAATTATAGAAATATGCGATCATGATCGGAACTTTATAAATAATGACCTCAGTGATGTATTTTCAATTTAAAATAAAATATCACATTTATGAACACGGAAAATAATGGTGTTTGAAAGGTTCCTAAGCGTCGGAAAAAGCACCCGTCACAAATCGCGTCACGAACATATCGAATTCATAATTAACCGTATCGGTAAAAAATAGTCGCTTTTCATAACATAAAATAATTGCCTCCAGCTGCCGGTTTTCCTCCCTCTCTCTACAGCACTTTGCCCGCCGGCACAGTGCCGTGCGATAGCGGTATCAAGATAAAATATCGGGAGTCATAAAATCAAACAGATTTTATCGTGCGTGTAATATTTTCTACCATCATCGGCGTGTAACGACTAGTGCTGCTGCTGCTGTTGCTGCATACAACAGTAGTGGCCGGCCAAAACATGCGTGATCCTCGAACGCTGCTTAAAGTTGTCGCAACTGAACTCAGCAAAAGCACTGTATCGGTTTACCGCTTCGCGCAGGCTGGCTTTAATTTGTCATTCAAAGTGTCATACATTTAATATATGTAGTTCAGTACAACGCAATGGCGCTCACGCATACAGCGCAGACGATCGATCGATCGGCAGCTCGGAAAATGTGCAAAACCTGAAGATAAACCCGGTTAAGGCGGATATTTTCTGAAAGAGTATTTGGTAGCTCAGGCGGAGTAAGTTCGGAGTACACTGTGACCAGAAATTCCTATAACGAATAGACACACGATTGAGTAAACTGTTATGGATAGAAATGAAATAAATATTGCCGGAGGGCAGGCGCTGCTGAAATGGTCAATGGAATAATTAAATATACGCATCTCCTGCACATCGCATCGTCGAGATACGCGGCGGGATCCGATCGCCGCGCCGTCCGGGGCGACCGTGCTTATCATACGCGCATAGGTACCTACACGTCTCCCCGAGGTGTCCTTCGGTTGATTCGTTTTCCGGTGTCTCATCTTCTCGCATGAGAAACGCACGCCAGCTCGGCCCGTATGTCGTACCGCACGTAATGGGATCTCGGGAGGGTTATTTTAATTATTGCTTTTTCTCTCCGGCATTTGAACGTAAAATGTTTACACGACCATTCGTACCGTCGTCGTCGTAGCCCGTAGCCCCCGGGGGCATCCAGATCGGCCGAACAAATATGACTGTTTTGGTAATGACCGGATGTGGAGCTTGCCACCGATTCGAACGGCCGACAATTACCTACGTTCGGTTTGGTTTTGCTGGTGCTGAAATCGGGAATTGGAAATACATACCTGTATGATACATGTGCGCAAACTTTTCAATTTCTACGCAAGTTAATGGTAAACTAGCATCATGCAGTACTTTAATTAGCGCTCAAGAAAAACCTCTCGTGGAAAGTAAGTTTGCCTAAATATGTAACATATCTCTACGAATTTTTTTTCAAAGTCACGTTATTGACCCTAACAATGTGGGAAATAAAAATTCGCGATCAACCCTGTCGGATTCAAAGCTGACTTGGACTGATTCTTTGACCTGAAATTAGAGTTGAATTTTAAGGTTCACACCCAAATTTGGACTCAGATTTGAACCATGATTTTGGTCTCAGATGTGCACGCAGAATTGCCTTCACAGTTGGACTTAAATTTGGAGTCAAACTAGGACAGGTTTGGATTCAGTTATCTACTCACAATTTGGATCAGATTTGGATTCATATATGCATTCCGATTTCTTGGAGATTTAAACTCAGATTTGCATTCAGACTTGGACTTAGATTTGTATTCAGATTTGGAATAATAATTTGGTTCTGATTTGAATTTTTATTCGGACTTCGATTAGAAATCTGATTTGGACTCATAATTTGGTTCCGATTTGGACTTCGATTTGGAATTCAGAGTTTAGGCTTTGATGTAGATTCCGATTTGTATTTCGATGTGGACTGAAATTTACACAAATTCGGTCTCAAATTTAGATTCTGGCCTTGGCTTTGGACTTTGACTCGAATTAGCATTTAGCCGTTTGGAATTGGAATTCAAATTGGACTCAGATTTGGACTTGGACGTCAGATTGTACTTAGATTTGCACTTGGATTAGCACTCAGATTTGGTATTAGGCATTAGTTAGATTTAAACTCAGACTTGGACTCACAATCTGGTTCCGATTTGGAATCTGATTTGGACTCACAATTTGGCTCCGGTTTGGATATAGATTTGGTCTTAGATTTGACTTGAATTCGATGATAGGGAGTTAGATTTGGCCTTAGTTTTGGACACAGACTGGGCTTTCGATTTGGATTTAAATTGGGACTCAAATGTGAGCTTCGGACTTAGATTTTGATATAATTTTGTACACAAGTTAGGATTCAGAGTTGCACTCAGAATTGACCTCAGATTTTGGCTTATATTTGGACTCAGATTTGGAGTCATACTAGGGCGGGTTTGGACTCATTTTCGTACTCACAATTTGGATCAGATTTTGATTCAGACATGGATTCCGATTTCTCACAGCTTTGGATTCGGATTCGTACTTAGACTTGGACATTGATTTGGATTTGGATTCTTATTTGGAATCAAATTTGGACTTCATTTAGGATTATGATTTGTAAGTATGAGAAAGCTCACACTGCCCTGCGGGCTCGCTCTTTCTACTCAGGGTCGTAGCGTGTTCGGGGGACTCAGCACATTCGACTACTTACCGTCACACTCAAGCAAAGCGGAACAACGAAAGAAAGTTCAGGAGGAAAAGGGATCGGCTCTTTGAACTTAAAACTATTATTACATTTTAACTATTTATTCATCCGGGTTTAAAGTTCACTAATCACGTTGCGGTACCGATCACGAACACGACGCGTTGGGGCCCATCGATGACATGCAGGAAAACGGGAGAGAGGATGTACATACCACGACCGCTTCACGGTCGAATAGCGAGGATTTCAGCACGATGACATATCCAAACGAATCCACCAAATGCGGGCTTAAGCCTTTGCCGCTCTATCGAGATGACGTCCAGTTTTAGGATTTCCAAGAACAGAGTCAAGAACGTGCAGCGCTGCCTTAGAATGCATCACGTGGTCTCGCTGGTACTTCGATGCACTGTTTATCGCACTAAATTCGGCTTCCTGTGCGTTACAATCGTCGTCGAGCTTCTACGGAAGATACGGGTACTTTAACTACAGGATACGTAGCACTTTTGGTAGGGCGTATTTTTTCCAAGGCCGGAATTACCACCGGACCGGTGTCCAAACACTCAGGGATTTATCTTTCCGCTTACAGCGCGACAGCGCTTCTCTTCAGTTCTTCAGCTTCAGACTTTAGATGTGGTTCCCCGTATAGTTCGACTTCGACTGCCTTCTCCTTTTAGGCCTTTCCACCTTCGACCTTCCTTCATCCTCTATCTCTCTCGCCGACTATCTCCCTTTTTACCTTTGTTATACTATATAACAAAGGTTTAGAAATTGGTCGAAAAACTCGAAATTGATCCAAGGCCCGGAGGGCCGAGTCACATGTACCAATCGATAGGGTTCGACGAACTGAGCAATGTCTGTGTGTGTGTGTGTGTGTGTATGTATGTGTGTATGTGTGTATGTGTGTTCGCTCCGAATTTTCTATTGCCTGTTACTCGGCGATGGCTGAACCGATTCGACCGCTATTACTTTTGTTTGAAAGGTATTATTGCCTAGTATATCACTATTAAATGGTTTCGTAGTCTGACTTTTCGTTTGAAAGTTAGAGGCAAAAATGTGAAAACTACGTGACACGGTTTTCTCCGGAACCACGCAACCATTTTTAACGATATTAGTACCAAACGAAAGCTCTTACTATTACTAAACATTTTGCTAAGTTTTATTGAAAACGGACAAGCAATTTAAAAGTTAGCCTTGAAAAACTTGTTTTGACTCGGTACAAATGAACGCCTGTTTCTCAGAGATGGCCAAACCGATTTACACGCTATTAGTTTCGTTTGGCAGGTAATATAGCCGGATAGATCACTATTGAATGGTTTTTTGATTGGATGTTTAATTTGAAAGTTATGAGTAATTCAATACACCACACCAAAATTAACAATAATTTATAATGATTTTAACCAAGAAAAATAACCTAATTTCAATTATTTTAATATCAAACGAGAGGTTTTCACACTACGAATACATATGCAAAATTACATAAGAATTGGTTTAACCGGTCAAAAGATATTAACCCTCGAACACTCGCGCCAACTTTTATAACATGGTTACTTGCGCGCACAATAGCCCAAAACCAAAGAAAACGTGCGCACTGGAGTTTTGAGTAGGAAAACTTGGTTTTAAGTTTATCGAACCTTTGGAAGAGTTTCTTAAAATTGAAAGCTCTATCGTCTGGTGGAATTTGAATTTTGATTAATCCCCCTAAAAGTGAAATAAAAAAATTATTTTCCTTCAGTTTCAATACAACACATTGATGTGTTCTGCAAACTTTTAGAGCATATTATTACAAGAAATTTTGCTGAAAACAGTAACCTTCTATCTCTTCAGTGAAGGTAGAAAAATCTTATTTATTGTATATGAATTTGTAAAATCAGTTTTTCTATTCTAACTCTTCTTGTAATTGTTGTATGACTTTTCCATGTATTACAAAGTTGTACAAATAATAAAAATACGCAACTTTGTTGAATTTAGTATACCTCTATATTTGCTTGTTTAGGAACTGTAGAACTTTAATTGTAAAAAATAACCTGATTTTGAGCCCGAATTACTCGATTGCCAACAGACGGATACATCTTAAACATTTTACGTTTGCTGGTAGTTTTGCTGCATACAAACACCATTTTTCCATATGAAGAAACGAGAGAAAATTCCAGTTGGGGTCAATTGCGGTACACTTCACATGCTACTTGCTTCGTTTCTGTGATGTCGGTTTATGCTAATCTTGTTTCCTAACAATTTAAAGTATTAATGCATTGAATAATTCTGACATTTTGCTCATAACAAGTTTACTGAAGAATATACGTTAGTATATACGTAATATACGATTTGTAACTTTATAACAATATGGCATTCAAAAATCTACACATGTTGTACAAAATACAACAGCGTGAGTAACCGAAAGTTAATAAAAATTGATGAAATTTATTCAAGAAAACTTTATTGTTGTGAATCAAATAGAATGGCATTACAGGAAATTATGCATAGTTCAAAAACTTATAAACTAGACCTTTACTACGCAATGCATATGATAAAGAATAATATTTCATCTTACAACTTACTTTTACTTGGACTTACCCTCATTAGTAGCAACTTACTCAGCAATTTCATGAGAAAAGGAACTATCAAAATTTATAAGTGCTTCTATTTGGTTCAAATTTTGTAAACTTATTCAATTTCCAAAAATTTCATGTAAGCCAAACGTGTCGATTTCTATCTCAAATAGCAAGTAAGATCGTATAACAAAGGTTCCTTTCACCACTAGGTGGATTAAATCAGGTTTTTCTTCACTAACCGGATCCAGTGCGTGCGTTTGCAGTTACTCGACCCGTTTAAGAGTCCCCAGGGTTGTGTCAGGATCAAACGGTTATGTTAGTGAAATGGCTTAAAACTATGTTAAACAAAAAATAACAAAATTTTATCAACAAAAATTTTAACAAACTAACAACAATGTATACGAGCCGATAAACAAACAAAACAAAATATTTACAAACTTACGAACTAAAGACGCTAAACTGAACAAACTTTCATTGTGCCGATCGATTTGGAAATGATCGGTAACAGATTTGGGTTTGGAAGCAGATTTCCACTTAGATTCATATATGGACTTTGGACTGATATTTGTACTCAATTTCGGATTTAAATTTGGGTTCTTGTCCCTACTCAGATTTGGACTTAGGGTTGGACTCAGATTTTGGCTTAGATTTGGCCTCAGGGTTGGACTTCGACTTAGACTTAAATTGGAATTCGAATTTGGATTCAGATTTGGACTTGGACTCCAGTTTGTTCTTAGATTTGGACACAGAATTGTACTCAAATTTGGTATCAGATTTAACTTAGATTTGTATTCAGAATTGCGCTCAGATTTGGATTCATATTAGGACGGGCTTCAAGTTTTGTGCTCCGAATATGAATCAGATTTAGATTTCATTTTCTCTCAGATTTGAACTCAGTCTTGGACACATAATTTGGTTCCTTATAAATCTGAATTTTCATTTGGACTTTGGATTTAGTTTTGGTCTTAGGTGTGACTTAGATCCGACCTCAGATTGGGACTCAGTTTTGGCCTTAGGTTTGGAAGCAGACTTGAACTCCGATTTGGATTTAAATTTGGACTCAATTGTGGATTCAGATTTTGACACAGATTTGTACTCAAATTAGGGTTCAGATTTGCACTCCGAAGTGACCTCTCATATGGACTCAGACTGAAGTGTCAACTAGGATGGGTTACGACTCAGTTTTATACTCATGATTCCGGCCAGATCAGATTTAATCTGATTTGGACTCATAATTTGGCTTCGTTTTGGCATCCGATGTGGACTCCCATTTTGATTCAGATTTGGATTTGGAGAGAAAATTTGAATCCTAAATTTTGTCTCAGGTTTGGATACCGATTAGAAATCAGATTTGTTCCCAGTTTTGGACTTAGATTTTGTTTTAGGTTTGAACACAGATCTGGAGTTAAACTAGGGCTGATCTGAAGTTTTGTACTCACAATTTGGAACAGATTTAGATTTCGATTTCTCTCACATTTGGATTCGGATTTGGATTCGGATTTGGATTCCGATTTAGACTTTTGGACTCATATTTGGACTCATAATTTGGTTCTGATGTGGACTTCGATATGGATTCTTATTTGGACTCCGATTTGAATTCTGATTTGGACTCGCAATTTCGCTTCGGGTCGGACTTAGATTTGGTTTCAGCTTTGACTCGGATTCAATTTCAGATTGGGACTCAGATTTGGCCTTAGGTTTGGATACAGACTAGGACTCCGATTTGAACTTAGATTGGGACTGAAATTATGACTTACATTTGGACTTGAACTTAGATTTTGACACAGATTTGTACATAAATTAGGATTCAAGTTAGATTTAGGTTCAGGTTTAGGTTTGGACCGCCCAGCTAGTTTCGAGGTACGATGCTGGTCTAACAAGCCAGTCGTCGTATGTTCGAATCTCGGCTAGGCGGTGCTTGCTAGTTAAAGTCAGTAGGATTGTTGCACTGGCCCCGTAATTTTCCTGTACTCTAACAGCCGGCTGCGAAGTCTGTCGATAAAGAAGGGCAATGTCTAACGACGGTATAAACCCATGGCTTTGCTTTTTTAGGTTTGGACTTAGGATTTAGGTCCCAAATTCCACCGCTTAGAAACTGCTTGAGATTATCCTCAGCGACCTAATTCTACAAGTCATGAAGTCTTATATCTCCTCTGACCAGCATGGTTTCGTTCCCGATAGATCCGTAACTACGAACTTGTAAGACTTCATTACCACTTGTTCGACGGCTATGGAAGGTAGTGGTATGCTATATCGAGGATTGCTTTCAATTGCAAATGTTGCTAAACGTGTTCGTTAATAAAAATCTCTTTTTTAAAACCAAGCTGTCGGGTTGCTTTTGAAATTACATTCAGGCGATTCTGATAAAAGCATGGCTTGGGTTCGAGGACAACGCCCAGGTCGTTGATTTATTCAACTCTCTTGAGTACTTGGCCATCAATATTATATTCAACAGCTCGATGGAATGTCATAATCTGACATTTAGCCGTGCTAACAATGAACCAATTGACCAATACCAATTGACGAAAATGTCAAGCAGCTTTTGCAAATTACGGCAGTTTTCGATGAATCGAACAGCGAGATATAAATACAAATCGTCCGCGTACCTAAAAGAAAAGCAATGTCATTAAAGTATAACGAGAACAGAAGTGGACCCACATTGCTAACTTGTGGTACACCCGAGCTATTTGTTCATGGGGAGGAAAGGCCGCATTCGTAGTGCTCGATCACTCAAATAAGAATATAACCATTCAACAAAGTGTTGCGATGCGCCAAGTCGAGGAAGTACACGTAAAAATATTCGTAAACGTAAATCTATATGGTCAAACGCGGCCTTCAAATCAGTGTGTATTCAGTCAACTTGAGCCTTCTGCTCTATATGGGAGATGCACGTCGCGTCGATGTGAAAACCAAAAGATTTGTACAAACAGATCATCCTGGCATAAATGAAGCTTTTTGTATGGGCCAAACCAACAGTGCCAGCAATTATTTCAAACAGCTTTCACGACGCAGAGAGGCTATAGTTATGCCACGGTATTAAGTAATTTTTAAATTAACAGAACCAATTTTCTTATTTTTTTCCCAGCCAATATAGCCCGGCATTCATCTAGCAATAATCTGGCCACTTGACAGCAATAATTATTATTGTAGAGTTCGAGCTGCAAGCAATGGGAAACTGTACTGCAGGGGGTTGAACCATATAAAGTGTCACAACGATGCTTTTATTACTTCAGTACCCCCTTACAATAACAGCAAACGTTTAACTTTATTTTCAATACCTGGTCGCTGTTAGATGTACCGAGTCAACAATTACTTTTTATGGCTCGCATTATATGTTTGTTTTGTACAATTTTGCACAACATATTTTAAAATTTCGTGATGTCATTTGAACGTTTCAGCAGCAAGTGAGATTGTGTTTTATTTAAACATGCTTCAATTGCTGCTTGAGTGATTATTATGAAGGTGATAAACTGCTGTAGTTGTTTTATTTGCACAGCTCGACTTCGTTTCAGTTTTTAATACCTATTTTAGCGCTTCTATGTAGCAAATGTGGTAGCAAAAGTCTTTTATTGGGCTCTTTCAATATAATAATAATCAGCTAAAGAGCTATTTTGACTCGTAGATCAGTTATTGTTTTCTTCGGCCACCGAAAGGCTCCATCAACATGCGTTGGCTGTTGCTGGTAGCTTTCGTGGAAGAGTTTAATTTTATGCCTATAACCGAACCGGGAAGGGCAAATTGTTCCGCGAGGGGTGGGACAAAGGGGAGATTGGTCCAGCATCGTATAGGCTGCCATCAGGGTTCGATCTCGTGGTTCGAGATATATGGGATTGATAATGACTTGCTTTACGCTTCAGGTAGCAGTAGCAACAGCAGCAACAGCAGCAGCAGGAGCTTTTTTGGCGTGGATTTGAGTTACAGATCGAAAAGTCGTTAGCGCGGGTCAAATAGATACCACTTTGCGCCTGCGTTTGTAAAAGCGATGACTTTCCACATGACGCGACGCGGCCACTTAATGTGAGGCACTCGGCTCTGCGGTGGGATTGTATCTGAGAAAGAGACCTAATGGGCTAGATGACTTTTCAAAAATATCGGAGACTCTATTTAGTTTTGAATGCGTTTATGTATATGGGATCTCGGTTGTTGATTCGAATTAGATTTCGAACGGATTTCGGGTTGGGATGGAAAGTAGTTTTGACTCTAAAATTCGCTGAAATTAATTGACTTTATGTTATGTTTGAATCGTATAGTTAACGATACATGATAAGCTAGCCGCTAAAAAGAAATTCCCAACATAACGATTGCGTTAACTTTGTATCACTTTGTAAAGGAATATTAATGTATTTGGTAAGAAAAATTCAACAAGTCGCATCCGGACAGTTTACAATATATATGAGCTTTCAACCGCAAGAGGAATGAAGCAACGATGGCGAAAAAACCTTTAAGATGCACCGTGTAAATGCTCTAGACATCGTAAAATGATCCACTTGACACGACATTTCAGTAAATTAGCGTTGTATGTTGTTCTCAGTTTTCGGCCGGAGAGCATATAGTCCTTGCACTTTTCCGAACATTTCAATGGTGGTAAATGGTGAACCTTGGTCTGAATGGTGATGATTATGATGAAGGAGTAGATGATTGCAGGAGAGCGAAAACCCATCAAATTTTGATTACACAAATTTACAGTAAAAAGAGACAAGAGACAAATAATGTACTGCCATTAAATGTTTCGAAATTTGATGAAATTTTCCCGTGCATTCGAGGCAAATTTACGACATTACATTTTATTATATCTATTTTCGAAATTTAATGTCTCTAAGCTGACATCGTTTAATTAAAATGTTTAGAACGATGGCTTATTTTCTTCTGCGCAAAATTACTGCAAAGGAACAATAAATTCTGCACATGCTACATTAATCGGTTGGCGCAAAGATTGCAAGATTTATTGTGATATTTGTCATTCGAGATTGGTCTGTTTCCTAACGTCGTCATCCTCGTCGTCGTCCAGCTGTTGAAAGTAATTTACAATCAGCCACTAAATTCAACTATCATTTTCACCTCTTATTTTGCCGACAATGTACTGAGACTTGGCATCACCTCTTCGTCACGATGGGGTCTAACGAAGAGTAACTTTGCGCGGCTGTAATCTGCGCTGAGTTGACTCAGTCGAACGGTAGCGTAGAAAGGAAGGAGGCAAATTGCAGAAGCTGCAATTACTATATCGAAAGCATCGGATGCACCGTGTACCATGTTGTTGCAGAATGATTGGATTTTACACATCCGGAGCGATAATAACGCCACCGCAACAACAGGAGATCTATTTGGTGGACTATTTCAGCCAATGAGTAATAAAACACCCAACGACTGAAGAATCAACTTCAGCTCCAGCTCCATTCAGTTGCCGCCGCGGCGCAGCCACTTCCATTTGGATAAATCCAATCAGGCCGCTAAGCGGCTTCGAGTGTAAGGGTATTATTATACAACACACTTTGAAGATTTATGGCGCTATTCCTGGACATTATTCACCGTGGAAACCAACGGTGACGACGACGACGACGACGACGGGATGGCTGGAGCACTTGAGCACCGACCGAAGTGGCTCTTTCTCCTGATCCGAACCCTTTCTCGGCGCTTTTTGCGCTAGAGCCTTTCACACTTGCATCAGCTGGCGGAGCGCGGACTCTATTCCTCACACTCGGCCGGCGCAGCCGCAATCGGTTCGTGTCAGGCGGCTTATTGTGGCGTTTGTTTATTGAATTTATGATGATCAATATATTTGAGGTTATGTTATTATTACTCCTAACCACTTTTCGATTGCCGTTTGATCTCCCGGTCTCGCCCTGACCACGCGGGATCGAACGAGCGTAGGGTTGGTGGGCCCAAGGGGTTGGAGACCCGTATCGTATTTCTTCCCCTTCTTTTATGTTGCAAGCGTTTATCGGAACGATAAATTTTCATAAACTCTGGCCCGGGTATCGCGGACGATGTCTTCATTAGAATCTATTTATCTACAATTTAGCTAAATTGTCATTACGCGAGGCGCGTACTTTATTGCTGGCGGTGGTGGTGCTGTTCGGACTTTCCCATGAACGGGCCCCAGCTAGGGACGAGTGCCACCCTGGGTGGTTGGCACATGTGATGTTGTAAGCGGGGTCTGTTAACAAGTTTGTTGGACGTTGTTTTACTCCATGCGAATTTGGATTTGTTCAGATTACCTTTGCTAGCTGTAAACAGGTCGATTCGTTTGCTTTCTATATATCTTTATTAGTTGGTTTTATTGCTTCAATAAAGTTTTTTGTGATAAAGTTTAATTATTACGTTTAGAATTAAATGATAATCGATCTTATCGCGAACTTTATTACAAAGGTATAAATCAATTAATAGTTGATATAAACAGTACATTTTTATTCGACTATTCTATTAATTATTTGTTGCTATTGTTTCAATTCTATGGGATATGAACACCTGGAGAGACGACTTTTATTGAGGACTCTTACTATCAATGGACTGGCGACACCTGCAACACTTCTTTTTGCGGTGAAAGCTCTTGACCCAGAGATATTTCACCTCTCAGGTAAGCTACAAAACCATTGACGTCTTGCCACAGATTTATTTTATTGGCAATCCTTCAATCGTGTGTATGTATTTGTTTCTATTTCTTCTGTTTTGTGGTGGTCTTCTATTTCCTTCTTCTCTTAAACCTTTGTTTTTTTGTCTATTTATTTTTGGCTTTCTTTTAATTTTTTCATATTTATCGCTGCTTCATCATCATTTTATTGAAAACAAGGATGAAAAAACATATATCTAATGTGTTCGCGATTACTGAAAACTTTGAGCACCAGCCCCATAATTTTCCTGAAAAGCTCGTTAAACTAACTTTTATTTGGCGCCAAAATCAGTCAAATCAATTTAGTGGTTCACAAGCTATGAATTTAAAAAAAGGAAAGCTAAACTTTACGTTTAAAAAGTTCTAATAAACAAACAACAACAACAACAAGAAGAAAGGAAAAGTTTGCAAAAATGGCAATTTTTGCGACAACCCTTACTCAGAAAGCAGCACCAATGTTATGTTACGAATCGCCAATGTTACGAATCGATCGAGAAGCCAACGATGCCTATTCTAACACGAGAGAGTATGAGAAGCATAACGTTCAACGCTTACGCCGTACACGCAAGTGCAAGACAAACAGCCGCCGATGCCGTGTGCAGACATTCTGCTACCTACACACACTTAAACGCACAGACTCATATCGTTTTTTACCATAGCGAACTCGCGAGTCAAATAATTCTTGAGCAATCAGCTGCCCGGGAGGCCTAGAAGCGCACTGGGATACAGGTTTTGCATTACTTTTCCTTTTCTTCTTCTTCTTCGCCCCCGATTCTACTCACGGGTGAGAGCGCGAGTAATCGGCAATGACGAACGAGAACTACGACCGTAGCTGTTAGCTAAATACATACTCACAAAAACTCGTCGCAGTGCATGAATGAATAAGAGCGAGAGTCCGAAGGGGATGCTCATGCCGGCGTGTCTGTTAGAATGAGTACGTGTATGTAAGAAAATTAGACCTCACGAGTGTGGGCTTCGCAACACTGCCAATAGCGCCAAATGAAAAAATATAGGTGCAAAATTTTCAAAACTGAATGTATACAAAATTTAAATAAAATGTGGTACTTTGAAATTTCGATATGTCTGTTTTGAAGAAATTGCAGCTGTTTCATATCAAAACAGTTTTCTTAAATAATAATTTAAATAACTTTTGACCATCAAGAACGATTCTTATGAAAATTTGTATGTTTATTGGGAGCGTTGCGACCTCTCATTTACCACTAAAATTATTGAAATAGTTAGCATAAATAACGTCGGTTAAAACAAATTATAAGTAACTTTTAACGTGTATTACAAGATTGCTCATAACTTTCGAATTAAACGTCCAACCTGAGAACAAATCAATAGTAATCTATAGGGCTTATTCCCTTCCAAACAGGTTATCTCTGAGAAAAGTTCGACTAATTCACACCTTGTAAAAACACGTTTTCAAGTATAACTTTTGAACTGTTTGTTTGTTCCCAACAAAGTTCTTCCATAAAATTTGTGGTAGTAAGACTTTTCATTTGATACTAAAATTGTTAAAATCGGTTAAGCGGAGCCGGAGAAAAGCGTGCCACGTAGTTTTCACATTTTTGCTTATAACTTTAAAACGTAATGTCGGACCATCAACTAATTAATACCTTTTAAACAAAAGTTAGAGCGGACGAATCGGTTCAGCCATCTCCATTGGTATATGTGACTTGGCCTTCTGGGTCTTGGATTAATTTGGTATTATTTGACCAAATTCTAAACCTTTGTTGTAGTATAACAGAGGTAAAAGACTCAGTGAATCAAATAGAAAACAGGAAAAAGATAAATAATAAATTCAACAGAGAAATTTTGAGAGAACCTATCGGAAAATAATTTTAAGATTGAAAAACTATGCAAACAACAGAGAAGAAATAGAGAAAAAAGAAATGAAAGAAAGGTAACAAAAGCATAGACTGGAAACAAAAAGAATCGATGATGAAACAGATAGGAAAAAGAGAAGAACACACAGAGAAACAGATGAAAGATGAAAGGGGAAGACTGAAAAATCTGAATAAAATATGACGAGAAAAAGAAACGTTCCTGTGTCTATTAGTTGTTAGATATCGAATGACATGCTTTCAGACAAAGTTAAAAGAGTAGAGAAAAACGAAATATAAAGGAAAATATGTAAAATGAAAAAAAATTAGCAATACATAGAAGTCAGAGAGAAAACGAATAGAAAATAATGAAAGAGAAGAATCCAATTCCAAAAAAATTGACAAACAGCGAATATTATAAAATGTTGCATAAATAGAAAATATTATAAAATAAAAAGAATCGAGACGAAGAAAAAAGAACACATAATGAAAAGAGACACAAAACGAACGCAATAAAATTAATTAGAAATCAAAATGAAACGGCGAATACTGATAGAAAATATAGAATCGATGAGAAAAAAAGGCAGAAGAAGAAAATTTAATTGGATGAACTGCAAAGTTTTGAAATAGACCAAAAGTATATCGGATTGTGCAATGGCAGTTAAGCAGAGGTGGGCACCGCTAATCAGTTAACCGCTAACATTTTAGCTAGCGAGTAGCGCGTTCGCTAAGTTTTAAATGTGCTAGCGCTTCTATTCGCTTCTGATAAATATAAGTACTACTAAATAAACTACCAGCCACTAATTTTTGCAAATAATTTTTGGAAATAGTACAACTAGCCATGAATGAATTATATTTACTCGCGTGGCGAACAGCAGCGACTAATTTTATCAATTTGCAAGAAGTCGCACACTTATTTTTGTTATTATTTTCAAAAATTAGCGGCTAGCAGTTTATTTAGTGGCACTTTAACTTATCGGTAGCTGATGAAGGCGCTAACACATTTAAAACCTAGCGAACGCACTACTCGCTGGCTAAAAGGTTAGTGGTTAGCTGATTGGCGGTGCCCACCTCTGTAGTTAAGGCTCGCACCCTCGTTCTTTCGGTTGGTACCCGAATATTTTACTCACTATACTACTGTCGCCCGTTACATTAGGTAGTCTAATAACTAATTTTGATTTGTTCATCCAATTCCATAATTCCCCGTATACGCATCACACACTTCCTATGCGACTATATTATTTTTGTATGACTGTTCTATGTTTCTACCGTCAAGAAGATAGACTGTTATCTACTCGGTCAATGCGATAGAAACAAGCAGTGCGTTGCCGACAGTCGCTGCGGCAAGTCTCGTGATTAAAACCACCACCGGATGTGTTTTTTCTTTTTGATTTAGACCATTACAAATATTTCATAAAGTTATTGTTATTGCTCGAATTAAAAACAATGTGATTATTTTAATCAGGCAAAAAAATTAGCCAAGCATGTTGAGTGGGACATAGAGATAACAAAAAAAATATGGGTCATTCCACGGAAAATTTTCAGTCAAATTTTTTTTTCTGTTCGGAACATTTTTTTACGTTCTTTGTGCAAAAAAAATCGACACGTATTTTTTTATTTCGATGTTACTGTTGGAATTCGCGAGATATGATTTTCTTAAAGTATTGTAATCCGAAAAAATCATTATTTTTTAAATGCTGATTGTAAACATAGTTTGTAATATCAAAAAATGACTTTCTACCAGATGCGTTCACTATTCCACAAGCTTTCAAAATTGGTGAACCATACCTCCTCTCAATTGTTTTTCAATAGTTAAATAGTGCATTTTTATAAACAATTGTAATTTTTCAAAGCTGGAATTTTTGTTTCTCGATTTTTTTTATTTTAAAATATTTGTTAATCTTTCTCGAAGAAGCATGCAAAATTTGGAAATGGAGAAATGAAAACTCTAGAAGTTATGAATTTTTATATCGAAGCGCGCACGTTAATGCAAACGAGCGGACGAACACGCGCGCTTCAACGACACGTTACACTTAATAGCATCAAAGGCGGCCTCGTTATGAAGCTGCCCATGAGTTAGAACATCGATTGAGCATAACCGCTCGTTTCACATTGACACACGCGCTTAGACATAAAAATTCATAGCTTTTAGAGTTTTCATTTCTCCATTTCCAAATTTTTCTATGTACGTTATTTTCTATGAGAATTACTGAGATGTTAAATGACAATATGAACTAAAAATGTTGAGCGGGACATAGAGTTAACAAACAAAATATATATAATGCCTTTCGATAAGTTGGAAGTTAGATAAACTACAAGATATAAAACACAACCTACAGGACAAACAGGTAAAATTAGAGAAATTTCGATTTTGTGTTGTGACAAAAGCAATCTTCATGAATACGCGGAATTTTTCGATGATTTGGAAATTTTACTAAGTTAATCGAAAATAATTTATAGGTATTCAGAAAAATTGCAAAAAATGTATAAAGGTCTGTGCCTAGGGGCACGAACAAGGGGCTCACGTATAACTACGACTGCAGATTCAATTTGACAAAGCTTGACATTTTGCAAATGTTTGTCACGCAAATGTTTAATTTACTATATTGTAATAAATGCTTTGAAAGATTCCTGTAAATTTGTTACAAGAAGACAAGTTTAAATTTCCTAAATGCTCATGCTGATATACAAGTTATATCTGTTTCTTAGAGTTTGTAGGTAATTCCACAAAGAGTTTCATCAGGCCACAATAACACTTCTGGTTATTGACGACGATATCGCATTTTGAAAATTTTTGTGTGACTTGTAGCACTAGTCAACTTTAGGTGACTGGCTTGCAACGAATGTTAATTGGTTTAAGGATCTTGCTCAAACCATAATATATTTGTCATTGGACGTACAACTGATGGTTGAACGGAAAAAATAAATAAATAATCTGGGTTATCATTTGCCACTGGTTCAGTTTCGTCAATTTCCTTGCAAATAGTTGATACTTAGCACCATTTATTGTGACAGGTTGATTTAAAATATAATTCCCTTTCAACTAACATACGCACGAGTTAAAATTGTGACACTTAAAAATCATCAATTAAAGCAACATATTAAACCGTCCAAACCCTATTTTCGGATCAGACCAGCGAAGTCCAAACATTTGTGCATGCATAAATACGGGACCCACCAATTATTCAAGTTCCTGTGAGTTCTGGATTTACTAATGTTACTGAAATTTAAAGCACTAGAAAAACTATTTTTGTTATAGAAAAGAGTAGACTGAGAAAATAGAATACAGCGGAGAAAATGACAGGGTCCCAAATTTATGCATGCATAAATGTCTTGAAGGTTGATATCGCTGGATCAGACAGTCGAAAATTTTTCTTCACTTTGAAAATTGCTACATCACGGGGCACATAGGGCACGGGAGGGTATTTTCAGCCAATTAAGCGATGGCATCTATTTTTTCGGCGTATGGCCTAGTTCTAGTGGAAGAACAGATGGTTTTGACGTTCTTTGAATAAACAATAGTAGATTACTTATAGTCCTGAGAAAATAGTTATAACATATTAAAATTGTATGTCGGCAAAGTATTTTTATTGGCGAAAGAAAAGGCAAATAGGCTGAATTTAGATACCTGCTGAAAATACCCTCCCGTACCCTACATTAATATTCCGTTAGCCACTTTTTAATATAAGACATCGGTTTTGAATACATTCTTTCCGTGTATGGAAACAATCGGGCGAAAGGTAAGATTGGTCGCTCACTTTTTTATACCTGTTTACTTTCAGGATATCAAATTAGACTAGGTTTATTGCGGTCCTAAGAAATCTTGATGGTATGCGGAGGCATATCACTTTTTCTGGCGTACTTTCCAAGCATAGATATCAAATTAGTATAAATCTGAACGTCGCTATTAGTGATGTCCGAAATTTTCAACTATTCGATTACCGATTAATCGGTGAGCGTTGTCTGCACTAAACGATTGATTCATCTATTTGTTCTAGTGGTGTTCGAATACGAATATACGGATATTTCTTTGACGATCGAACAATTATAAACGATTAAAGAGTAGGGATGTCCGAAATTTTGAATTATTCGATTACCGATTAATCAGTTGGCGTTGTAGTAGGCACTAATCGATTAGTTCAGTATTCGTGCTAGTAGTATTCGACTATAAATATTCGATTATTTCGTTTAATAATTCGATTAATCGGACGATTATGAACGATTAATGGGGATTATCTGCGTTTTTTTTTATCCGCTTTGAACTATTCGATTAAGGAATTACTCGTGCTGGCAGTATTCGATTACAAATTATTCGATTATTCCATGATCTAATCGATTACTCGATTAATCGAGCGATTACCGGACATCACTATTAAAGAGCATTATTCGGGGATTATTCGTACTCATTGAGCAATTAATTATTCAACTACTTAATTCAACTACTCGTGCTGGCAGTATTCGATTAACAATTATTCGAATATTCCTTGTGTTATTCGATTAGTTGCGTTAATCGAACGATTAACGGACATCTCTAGTCGTTATGAATCATCGACCTGTTGGGACGATTTTTGGGGGAAGATTTTGGGATGAAGACAGTACTAATAGTTATCAAACCTTCCTTGCGGTTTGGGAAAACAAACAAGAAAATATGGCAAAGCGAAACTGAGAGCATGCAAATGATCACATTTACAAAACGAATACAGTTGAAATTGATAAAAAATCAAAGCAAAAATAAAACAAAATGGAAAGCGATTAGCGATTTTAAAAATCAAAAATTACAATCTTTTAATGGGTGTTCTGAGTTTTATTTTATTACACTGCTGAAAAGAACCGATTGTAATCAACCCAACTGATGATGACAATTTGATAGATAGCAATCTGTAATATTAGTGCTGGTTTAACATCTTAAAGTAGCTTAAATATCAATTTAGTTTTGGATTCATGCAACCATGCACATTTTAAATGCTCTTCATTGCATTGGTTCCTTTCAACTATAAATGTTTCATATCCTACATTGTACATGACGTTCCAGCAAGAAATGAAATGCAATTAAATTGTGTACTCATCCCGTTTTGCTTAAGTGAAAGCAAACCGGAGATATTTTTACTAAGCATAGACAAGGGGCAGCAGAATATTTTCAAATCTTTTAACTACAGAAAATGTTTCCCCATTCACCAAAAAAATTTTTTGATTAGTTTTCAATAGACACCAGATCCATTTATTTGTATTAATAATATTTATAGCCTGGGAAAATATTATATATTGAGTCCTCCGAAAGTTGCCAAACATTTAGGTTGGAGCAAAACTATTGTGTCAAAAATCCAACTGCCCCAACGAAGCTCGCACGGAGCTGATAAGTCCAGAGACGAGAATAACGCCAGCAGTTCTAATTCAAATGCGAGCACCCCACATACATACCTGCCTTAGTTTGATCGTTCGAACTAATTGCGAAATCGAATCGTAATTGAGTTCGCTCATTAAATCGCTGAAATTGGCCATTATCTTGGGCCATCCACTCCCATTGTGCTTGCGCAAAATGAAAAATTGAAATGGAGACGCCCAATGGCCGGTGATTGCAGCACCAATAATGGTCCGTGCAAGCGTTAATGTAAAATCGCTACCGTGCTACGTTTCATCGTGACAGACGAACATTTCCCGCAGACGAGATTCTGAACGATGATGACAGTGATGACGATAATGGTGATGTCGTTGAAGCAAATTGTCCGGAATGCGTACCCGAAGAAAGGGATGTCTGTTCCTGCGGGGCAACGCGAAAGGGCGGAACCCAGCATTAATCTTTGCCATCCCGCGGCAGTTGCCCGATGTACTGGCAAACCATGCTCCACCAGGCAATGTACCATGGTAATTAACTTTATGATCGAGTTCTTGTCTGGCAGTGCGTAAAGGATACATCGCGAGACGCTTGTTCGTTTGTTATGAGATCTGTTCCAAAAGTGATCATCGGAGCTACATATACTGATGGGTTCTGATACACCTGAGAAACACTAAAACGATATGTCATAGGAAATGGCTACCGTCGTGTCGGACTATACGACGAACATCCTGCGGCACTGTTTTTATGAATGTATCATTACTAGGAAAATTTGATTTTCACTGAAACCTCGAGCGTTTCGAATGAACCGTTTCCATCAGATAGATTTCAGCTTCTTTGTTTCATTTCATTTCAGTTAGCATCAGTGGTTAATTTCATATAGCAGAAGCTGACTGTAAGAAAGCAAATAAGCTTACTGCATATCAACCACGAAATCTGGCGAGCCGGTATTTTAGAATTAATAGTTAACGGCAAAAAATGAACATAAAAAATCCGAGCCTAGCGTGCGTAATCTGGAAGCTCGTCGACTGTGTTGTTTTCAAATACCAACCAAAGACTGCCGTCAAGAACTTTTTTATGAGTTTTGGATACAGGGCAATATAAAATTGCTTGGAGGTTATCAAATCAGTGTTGCTAGTTGAATTTTTACTCAGGTTTTTCAGCACAAGGTTAGTCAAGAGAGGTTTTCTGATGTTCAAATTTGTTTTTCACCCCCGCTGGGTTACCCCTTTGACGATCACCGAAATTTTCAAAGCGAAAACTGTTGAATGTGTAAACAACGTCGATGGTTGCTCCGCACGCTTCTGTTCTACAAACTGTGAAAACTAGATCACCTTGGTTCAGCAGTGACAGTGTATTGTGCTATCAATAAAGTGTTAACATTTTTTAGGGTTTTTATTTCAAAACTTCTTTTCTCACGAAGCAGGAAAATCAATTTGGGTACACTTCTCTCTGACAACACGAGTAGCACGAACAGGTTAAAAAACGCCGACGAACAGCAGCAACACAGCACCCTTTTGGCAGCCATCCTAATAAATATTTAAATTAGCTCCCATCAAATGCAGAACGCCTTCGAGGGCTTGATTGATTTTCTAATTTCTCGATAATGCTGCCGGCTAACCTTCGACAGAGACCGAACGAAGACAGCCAGCGTGATCGGAAATTTCAGCAGTCAGGATAGGCTAGGTCAATATATGTAAGGTTTTGAAAGTTTCACGCGAATAACTGTACACTTTTTCCTCCCTGCTGGCTGGCTGGGTTCGATGGCGGGCGGTATCGACTAAAATTGATCAATCTCGGCAGCGGTCGTGGCAGCACCCGAAGGCGGTCGGAGTGAAATATATGCGTATATTTCTTCATCAGGAGAGTATCTGGCCGTAATCCACTGCGATGATCTTGCTACTGGAATGCGAGATGTGGACGTGCGGCAGGAGACGGGACAGCTCATCGAAGGATGGAATTTTGGCCCGCGGGCTGACGAGAAAGCCGCAGTCCCAAAAGTACAGGTAGAAGATGGCCGGTGCCCGCTCGTAGATGACGTCCAGGACGAGCGAACTCTGCAGGGTGAAATTAAGTGAAATTATTTAGGGATTCTGCCGGAAGCAACGTAGCAGTACCGTTCGAACGCATCGTAGAGTAATCTCGCGGGCCTGCATTTTCGGTAGCTGTAGAAGAAGAATATCTTCCAGGTATATGTCGTACAGAAAGAGCTTGACGATTGTTCCGAAGTGGCAGAAGTATCGTTGCAGCTGAAACGATTATTATAGAGTTACGATGAAGTTCAAGACCATAAAGTGTTTAAATTGAGTTACATACGTAGATTTGTTCCACAGGCCGAACGCTGAATCGACCCTCTCTGATGGTGTAGTTGGAAATTCGGATTATTTTCAGCGATGGTAAATCGGCTCCCAGGGGAGCTAGATTCCATACGTAGGTGTGAAGGCTAACTAGGTTCTGGAAGTTCCACGCAATTAGATCGTTGGATTTTTCGATGCGAACTAAAAGTTCTAATTTCTGGAAATAGGAGAAAATAGTACAGTTAAGTATATGTGTAAGATTTTCTGATGTTGTCAATCTATACCTATAAAGAAGGATTTCTGTCTGTCTGTCCTGTGTTCCTTATAGAATCAAAAACTACTGAACCAATCGGCGTGAAAATTTGCATGTAGAGGTTTTTGGGGCCAGGAAAGGTTTTAGTGATGGTTAGAGACCCCTCCCCCCACTAAGAGGGGGGGCTCCCATACAAATGAAACACAAATTTCTGCATAACTCGAGAACTAATCAAGCAAATAGAACCAAATTTGGCATGTGGGTGTTTTCGGTGACAAGAATTTATTCTAGGGTAATTTGAGACCCCTCCCTTCTTTATAAGGGGAATTATAACTCCTCTCCCCTTTAAGAGGGGGGGTTTCCATACAAATTTTCTCATAACTCGAGAACTAATCAAGCAAATGGAACCAAATTTGGCATGTGAAGGTTTTCGAGAGCAAGAAAATTTTCTATGATGAATTAGGACCCCTCCCCACTTTAAGAGGAGGGGCTCCTGTACAAATGAAATACAAATTTCCTCATAACTCGAGAACTAATCAAGCGAATTGAACCAAATTTGGCATATGTGTGTTTTTGGAGACAATTTTTTTTTCAATGATGAATTGGGACCTCTCCCCACTTTAGGAGGGGGGGTCCTATACAAACGAAATACAAATTTCCTCATAACTCGAGAACTAATCCAGAAAATGGAACCAAATTTGGCGTGTAGGTGTTTTTGGAGGCAAGAATTTTTTCTGTGATGAATTAGGACCTCTTCCCACATTAGGAGGGGGGGGCTCCAATACAAATGAAATACAAATTTCCCCATAACTCGAGAACTAATCAAGCAAATAGAACCAAATTCGGCATGTGGAGGTTTTTGGAGGCAAAAATATTTTCTACGGTGAATTAGGATCCTTCCACACTTCAAGATGGGGGGCTTCTACACAAATGAAATACAAATTTCCTCATAATTCGAGAACTAATCAAGCAAATGAAACCATATTTGGCATGTGGGTGTTTTTGGAGGCAACCATTTTTCCCATTATGAATTCGGACTTCTTACCTTTTTAGGAGGAGGGGGGGCTCCCATTCAAACGAAATACAAATTTGCTCATAACTTTAGAACTAATCAAGCAAATGGAACCAAATTTGGCATGTGAGAGTTGTAGATGGCAGAATTTTTTTTCTATGGTGTATTACGACCCCTTTCCCTTTTAAGAGGGTGGGCTCCCATACAAATGAAATACAAATTTCCTTATAATTTGAGTACTAATCAAGCAAATGGAACCAAATTTAGCATGTAGGAGATTTTTGAGTCTTGAATTTATTTTATGATAGTTAGAGACCTCTCACCCCTGTGGTAGGGGGATATGGACTCTCATACAAATAAAACAGATTTTTGCGAAACTCAAAAACTAATCCAACTCGAGAAATTCGAGACTCTTCCATAAAACTTTAATCAATAACAAGACCACAAAAACTATCTATAGTAACACTAGATCATTCAGGACGAGCCGGTCGCGAGTGTTGCCGGGGACCCGCCGTCGGAAGCGCCGCCCACTGGGGGGCTTGCAAAACTCGAGATAGTGACAAAGATCATCCGAGATTCATGATTTATGTACAACACAGGTTAATTTGTGGCAATACGAAGTTTGTCGGGTCAGCTAGTTTATTATAAAATACAGTTTCAAGTAATTCAAATGTTTTTCAATAAGTGCGATTTTCAGTGACAAGAATGCATTTTTTCCTATTTTTACGTGTCTTTGACTCTGTCGTGGTGTAACGTAAACTTTTTTTTTCTGAAGTGCAGGAGCGTTTGGTGAGAAGAATGGCAGGCTGGATGGAAATAGGAAATTTCTATAAGAGGCCAACAATGTATTGGGTCGTTCAATGACACTTGGGACCCCAACCCACACTCTCTTGATTGGTACCCGAGAGTTTTGGCAATTAAACTCTCGTCACACCGCTTTATTAGATAGTCTCATATCTAATTTTGTCTCTCCAGTTTGATCATTCCATAGACGTACACATACACATTGCGTTTTTTTAAAGTTTGTCAAAGTTCTCATAGAGATTTTGAATCGGATTTTGCAAAACAAAAAAAAAAAAATGTAATGAAAGAGTAACAAAAAGTAAAGATTTTAAATGACAGAAAATATTCAGAGTAGACCCACCTTGTGTTTTGAATTGATTTTTTAATGTGATCAGGTATTTGATTATTTTGTATAATGGTAGGTTTTACAATCCACGAAGGGGACGATAGAAGAAAGTAATGAAACAAATATGTTGATGGGGCCAGAATGGGACCAGGAAAATTAGGCGAGGAAAGGTCATTGAAGCAACGCTTAAGTAGTTGTGTACCGCTTCTCTTTACTCAAGCCGGGGAATCCGTGGATCTAAGCAAGCTAAAACCAGAGCCAATTGTCGGTTTCATATCCACTTCTCTCAGGCCCGATAAATCAAAGATATTGGCAAACCACAGGAGACTAAATACAGAGAGTTCTAGTAACCACCTGTAAGAGTTGTAGGACTGGGTGCATGATCCGTCTAGGATGGTTGAACTTTGGTGATGGTTAACTTGGGCGGCCACTGGGAAGCAATCGTAAAGTCTGCGAAGGCATCATTCATTCGAGTCGTGGGTCAATGACAAGTAACTTTCTTTCGAGGGCAGGACGACAATCCTATGAGCTGCCGAGATTCGATCCCCGAAGGTGGAAGAAGCAGGATATGCTGGGTCATCAATGAGGCCGCAACCGCGGTGCTAGGTGAAGTGTCACAAAATGACTAGTGTGACGGGGAATGACAGCAAGCGTTGGAGAGGAAAAAAGTTTAGAAAAGTTTAGCTAAGTACTGCCCCGTGGGCCAAGTAAGGACGAGCGCGGAATGAGTTGACTACGATGTTGAAGAGGAAAAAGCGCATAACGAAGGATACATATCCGATATGTATAGGGATGAGGGGGGAAACTTGGCACAAACGAGCGTAAGTTGGTCGACAGGTGAAAGCAGTTCTTCGATGGGCATTTCAATGGCGTTATAACAGAAGAAGACGAACCGGAAGTTAACTTCGAAGTGCCTACAAATGTTATCTCGAAGAGAGCCGGCTAGAAATCGGTAAGATGAAGAATAATAGAGTCGCTGCAAAAAACCGACTCCCAGCAGAACCCTATAAAAATGGTAACGCACAACTAGCAATCTAATTTCAAGGATTTGGGAGAAAGAGAAACTATCGGAGGAGTGGTTGGAACACCACCTACAAGATACTCTCCAAGAGTTTGTCACGTCGTCTATCCCCAATAGCGAGATAATTTGTGGTGCCGAATCAAGTGGGCTTTATCTGGGCCCGTGCTACTACGGAAATAATTTTTACTTTTCGACAAATCCTCCAAAAATATCGGGAATATAACGTGCCCACGCATCATTCGCATTCTCGTGGATTTCAGGGCAGCATACGATACAATCGAATGCGAACAGCTATGGCAGATAACGCACGAGAACGGTTTTCCGGACAAACTGACGCTGCTGAGCAAAGCTATCCTGGAGCGAATGATGTGCTACGTGCGTGTTTCGGAAGCACTCTTGAATCCCTTCGAATCGCGCAGAGGCTTGCGGCAAAGGGATATATTGTCCTGTATGTTATACAACATTGTTATAGAAGGTGTGATTCGGCGAGCGGGCATCGAAACGAGAGGAACGATCTTCAGCAAAAGAATCCAGCTCCTAGCCTTCGCAGACAACCTCAGTATCATTATATTTATATATTTATTTTTAAATAGTATAACGAAAGACATTACTAGAAACCTTGGTACTGCGCAGATAATCGATACCAGACTAAAAATAGAGGAATTGGCTCCTATAGAGGGTAGAATGAGGCTCCTGAGAAAACAATGTTCGCCTCCCACGGACAGTGACTATTAACGGCGAAGAACTGGTTGTAGTTGTGGTTAATGAGTTCATATGTTTGGGATCTCCGGTCACCGCACAATAATACGAGTAAGAATATTTAACGATGCATTCAAGCTGGAAGTCGAGTCTACCTTTCCGACAGCAAGACGCTTCGATCAAGAATATGTTGCTGAACAAAACTGATGATGTATACAAAATGCTAATCAGACCAGTAGTCCTTTACGAACCTGAGACAGTAACTTTGCTTACGGAAGGCATACGTGCACTTGCTGTATTTGAACAAAAGGTCTATTTTTGGTGCGCGGACTATTTTTGGCGAAATACAAACGGAAAGCCGAGAGTGACGCAGGTGCATGAATAATGAGCTGCAGGCACTACTTGGAGAGATTTCCATCGTACTTCTTACAAAAGTTGGGAAACTACGTTGCATTTTGTGGAAGATCATATCACCGCACGCATCTAATTCGGTGGACTTTGGGAGGCGATCGTGAAGTCTGTGAAGTTCGAGTCCTGGGAGACGACAACTTTCCTTCGACGACACGACGGCAAACCACACCGAGGTTGAATAGATCATGAACTCTCGTTCACATAATGCTTTAAACTGCTTGTGTTATAAAATCTCGTTCTCGTTGAGTCAGGCCAGAACATATTGTAATTCTTCCTATGAATTAGCCATGAATTCTGCTTAAATTATAACAGAAATTCTTAATGATATCGCATTAATTATGTGAATTATCGGAAACATTTTGTTGGTAAAATAGATTGGTTGATTTTTTTTTATCAGTAGTTACAGGGTTTTATCAGATTTGCAATCCAGATCTATCTATTTCTATGAATTATTATGAAAATTCTGAACAATCTCGAGTAAATTTACATCGTTTTGAGTATAATCTTCGAGAATAAACGAATAAGAAAGAAAATACACACAAAGAATGCAAACACTGTTCAGTACATACCCTGAGTCCATGCAGCCGCCCGATTGCATTGCATGCTGCAACGCATAGATCCGCGCCAAGAATAGAGAGAACCTCCAAACTGTGGCAGTGCTCCAACAATAGGGCATATCCCAGCTGAAAGTCATTATGTCGGAAACCGATCGCAAGACTCTTCAGCATATTTAACGTTCGTGCGAAGTTTTCACCGATTTCGAAAGCGTTGGAAAATCGTTCCGGAAAAAATGTGTCCGATTTGAGTTTCAATGTTCGAAGTTTCACGAAATTCGGTAGATTGCAACACTGCAGGAGGAGATCCAGATTGGTTGACTGAACGAGCAGCTCTTCTAGTTGGTCGGCGACAGCTTCCACCAAGGCTAGCACATTTCGGCTACTAATCTCAATGGCAAGCTTGGTCAAGCAATTTGGAAAACGCCACGTGCGACTGTTGAATAATGGACTTATTTCACTGCAGCTTATGACTAAATAGTTAAGACTAGGGAAACGACACTGCTCACACGATTCACGAAACAATTCACATAGATCACTTTGGACGTCTTCGATGGCCAATTCTTCTATGTGACTTAAAACTTGTTTACCAAATATTGTCCTGCCAAGCAAGCTCAGATAATTTTTTCTTCGTGCGGATTTTGGATTAGAGTCGTCATCACGAATTCTAACACAGGGAAACTTCAACCATTCCTCATTTTCTGCAAGGAGTTCGACGTTATCGGAGTTCACTTTTAGCTGGCGCTTTAACAAAAACTGCTTTCTCATCAGGATCTCGTACCAGCGACTGCACACCAGATGTAAATTTCTCCTCTCCGTAACGGTGAGCTTATCAAATATATAGCAAAGCACCTAGAAAAATGGTTTCGAAATCAACACATTTTAAACCAAAATATTTTGATTGTTTCATCATCAAACTTACCTCAACGGGAAGGCGCTGCATCGCTTCCGACATTCCGACGTTTACAAACATCGGAGATGGAATTCCGACTAGCAAGCAAGCAAGCAGTCGCCAACTGTGATCGCACTCGAACGAAACATCTGATCGAACAGCTGCCACTACTTACCCGAAAAGGGCTCGACCGTGAAATACTGCTCCTACCCGGCGGGAACTAGCAGTAACTTTTTGTCGGCGTAAGTTATGGAAAGAAAGGAATCGAAACAAAATGCGAATTACCACCGCGGTAGGAACGGAAGGACCGGTAGAAAGAAGAACGACACTGAAACGAAAGGTTCCTATTTTCTTCTTATTTTGTGTGTCACTCATGTCAAGTCCTATGTGCAACACACGTACCTACGTAATGCTCTCTTCAGGTCTCATTCCGATTAACATTGGATGAATCTGAATGTTGCTGATGTAGGTGAGCTGCTACATCAATGTTTTATGGGATATATTGAACAATTTTGTCATTTCTTTTCTGCTTGTGATCCTGTTCTCCGATTACCCGTGCCACCTTTCCACGCGGTGAGGATTTTGTCTTTACAAATTACTCACAGACTATAAACCTAGTTGGAATGGTTCGAATAGCTATCGTAATGATTTGCGCTATATTTCTGCAAAAGCTAGGAACCTGCAAACATGCATCGAAGATAATTCTTACTCGGTTAATTGACATTTGGAGGTGAGAGGCTATTAAAAATCAGGCCAATAATTTATAAAATAGCACGTTAACACTAAATGTGATCAGCTCTGCGTGCCTCTCGTCAAGCGTGGGCAAGCCATCTCAAATAATTAACAGCACATTTTAGCTGCATTAATCTGCGATATAAATAACCATGCATAGAAAAAGAAGAATTTGTCCGCTTTGGTAATACTGTATCCATCATAAAATTTATTGGGTTGTTGGGACAGGTGGGACTCGATTATCCGGAGTCATCACTTCTCGAATGCATTCTTGGGTTGTTTTTATTGCGAATCGGGTTAATATTTTATTTATTTTTTTCCAAAAATGCTAGATAAACTAGGAAACATAGATATATAATAATTTTTTATTAGAAATAATTGACTTGATTATCCGATTAACCGTTGCGGAAAAATTCGTAAATATTTGTTCTGACTTTACGGTGATGAACCAATAATTATAAGTTTGATGATGCTTCAAAATCAACAAGTATTTTTTTCTAATGCTATTTAACCGCCCTACTTTGAGGCATGATGCTGGTTTAACAAGCCAGTCATCGTATATCCGTATCTCGGCTGGGCGGTGCTGTTAGAGTCAATGGGAAACTCTAATAACTGTTAAGTCTGTTGGTAAAGGTGGGCCAAATTTAAAAGATGTTTATAGCCAAGGCTTTGCTCTTTTTCATAACAGAATGGGCCATTGCGACTACTTAATGTCGTTTGTGACAGCAAAAGATAACATATTATGCAAAAATTCTAAAATTCCGGAAAATTGAGTCTCGGATTATCGAATCTTCGTATAATCGTGTCTTCCACTAATGGAATCTGACCTATATTTGAAAATTCCTTCCAATAAAATCATCAAAGCGTGTAAATGGTATCACTTATCTCGAAAAAATCACTTCTAGTACGCTTTGCACTTGGCATCTTGTAAGGACTTAAGGCCCAGACACAATGCATACAGATTTTACTATGTTGCGGCAATTTGGCACTTTTTCTATGGGTTTTCTGTCAGATTTCCGCAACGTAGTAAAATCCGTATGCATTGTGTCTGGGCTTTTACACCGAAACCTGAAAAGTGTAGGGACCCGAAGGAGCGAAAAGCAAAATAATATAAAAACAATATAAAACTGTGTTATAATGGTATATTTTGTTATTGAATAGATGTGGAGATACATTGATAACACATTTAGCTATTGAGTAGATATTTAAAACAGTGGTTGTAAGATGAGTTTAATAACTGATTTTGTTATCATATCTTATTTTGGCCTTAAAATGACATTCGATATATATCATACAATTTTTTTTATTGATTAAAGAGGTTTTAGATTATAAATATTCTATAAACTGATTTTTTAAAATCTCATATACTACTGCATTTGTTATTCAATACCTTAATAATACTAAAATATGTTATTCTAAACTCTGAATACAGTCATGTTATTGCTTTGTTATTCAAATAACACGAGCAGTTATTCTTTTGGCCTTAAAGGAATAAAATTTTGATATTATTTTTTGTTATTTTACCAACTATGTCAGCCAAAACAAGACCAAATTTTGATATGAGTTATTCGATTTCCAATAACATATTTTGATATTATTTTGCTCTTCGCTCCTGCTCGGGGACGAGCAAGGAAATACATATAATCACAAACTAGCGTGAGATAGTCGACAGTTCTTCGATGAACACCTCAATGGCGAAGTTGCACAAGGAGGCGAAGCGGAAGTAAACCTAGGCGTGTCCATAAAAACGAGAAATCGGGTTGCTGAAGCCCCAAAAGCCGCAAGACCGTCTACCGGGAGAGCTTTTTGAACATGACCGAGAAACGCTGGCAACGGCTCTACACTGCGTAATTTTCAAAATTTGGGAAGATGACAAGCTACCGGAGGAATGGATGGAAGGAATGGTTTGTCCCATCTACAAAAAAGTGATCGGTACGATTGCTGCAAGTATCGCGGCACAACACTATTAAATACCGCGTACAAGGTTCTCTCTCAGATCCACTATGGACCAAATTTTTATCCCATCAGACAGGTCTTTTAGAAATGTCGTGAGTACAACGTGCTCACGCATCACATTTTTATTGACTTCAAAGCAGCATACGATACAGTCGATCGAGACCAATTCTGGCAGATAATGCAGGAACATGGGTTTCCAGATAAACTGAAGCGATTAATCAGAGCTACGTTGCATCGAGTGATGTGTTTCGTGCGCATCTCACGGACGCTCTCGAGTCCTTTTGAGACGCGGCGAGGATTGAGACAAGCATCGCTCTTCAGGGGGTGATCCGGCGAGCGGGTATCGAAACGAGAGGCACGGTTTTCACTAAGGGTAACCATCTTCTAGGCTTTGCAGATGCTTTTGATATCATAGCCAGGAACTTTGCAAGGGCGAAGGCAATATATGCCAGACTGAAAGCGGAGTTTAGGAGAAAGTTAAACGCGTCGAAGACTAAATACATGAAAGGAAGAGGCTCAAAGGAAACAAATGCGCGCCTCTCACGGACGGTAATCGTTGACGGTGACGAACTAGAACTGGTAGATGGGTTCGTGTATTTGGGATCGCTGGTGACTGCGGACAACAACACTAGTAAGGAGACCCAGCGGCGCATTCAAACGGTAAATCGGGCTTACTTTGCCCTTTGAAGCTCACGATATAGAACACCCTTATTAGACCGTTAGTTATTTATGGACTTGAAGTTGTGACGTTGCTCACGGAGGACATACACGCCCTTCCGTGTTCGAGTGGAAGGTGCTGCGGACGATATATGGCGGAGGTGTATAAATCACGAGCTACAAGCATCGCTTGGAGAGATCTGGCGAAAATTGGTAGGCTATGGTGGACTGAACACGTTATTTGGGCACACACATGTGCCGTGATAATGAATTCTACGATTAAGTTCAGAAAGGCCTCTGATTATCGTTACCTCAAAACTGTAATTGATGACTGATAGCAGGTTCTGCGATTATTTATACTGCGAAAAAGGTAACGAAAAAGAAGAATTTGCTGGGAAGTCGAAGGAGCTCTTAGCTCTTAGCTTAGCTCTTAGCAGTTGACCTCCATATCATTACTAGAAACCTTGGGATGGCGAAGGCTATATTGCCAGACTAAAAACGGAGGTTAGAAGGATTGGGTTACAAATTAATGCATCGAAAACCAAATATATGGGAAGAAGAAGCTCCAGAGAAAGCCACATCCTCCCACGAACAATGACTACTGACGGCGATGAACTGGAAGTGGTTGATGAGTTCATATATTTGGGATCGCTGGTCACCACCGACAATAATATGAGCAAGCAGATTCAACGACGCATTCAAGCTGGAAGCTGAGGCTAATTTTTACTGACGATGCTGACGATGTACAATACGCTAATCAGACCGGTGTTCTACGGATTTGAGACAGTAACTTTGTTTACGGAAGATATACGTGCGCTTGCCAAATTTGAACGTAAATTATTGATTATTGCAGACTATTTTTGCGAAATACAAACGAAAAGCGGAATAAAACGCCGCTCCTGTAAAACAACGATTTTCAAACTTTATGTACCTACCTTTTTCTCAGAAACTACACAACGTATCGGAACAAACTTTTTTTGTTTTATTTGTAGAAGCTTAGCAAAGACTTTCATAACTTTTGAGCTTTGTAAACAAAACACAGCTTGAGAAAAAACAAAAAGAAGAAAATAATCGCTGAGGAAATTGAAATTTGTCTTCTTTTTCCTTTTTTCCTGGCTGTGTTTAATTTACAAAGCTCAAAAGCTAAAAAAGTTTTTGCCAAGTTTCTACCAACAAAACAAAAAAAAAGTTTGTTCCGATACGTTGTGTAGTTTCTGAGAAAAAGGTAGGTAGGTAATTCCCGTCGTAATAAGTAAAGCCATTCTAATTTTCATCATTTGTTGGATGGATTTAATGAATACTCCAAAAGTTCTTGTGCTGATTTGACTAAAACACACTTACCTTCCGATCCGTGCACTTTGAAATCACTGAAAAGCGACTATTAAAGCATATTATTGAAATTACGCAACTGACTTTATTTCTAAAATTCGTCGTACTGTTTTAAAATCCGTCCATCAAAATTTTTCATCGTGCGAACTAAAAATCACAACAATGTTTACGAAGCTAACGCGCATGTATTTGTGTAGGATGGCATGACAAATGTTATTCTACAAAATTTTTGCAGGCCAGGCAAGTTTTCCTGGCTGTAGAATAACGACAATGCCTTGCGTGAGTTATTCTCATTTATGAATGACGGAAATTAAAACGATTAGTCGACTCAATAGAACTAAATAGATCTCGGCTAGGCGGGGCTTGCTAGTTAGAGTCAATAGGATCGTTGCACTGGCCCCGTAATTTTCCTGTACTCTAACAGCCGGCTGCGAAGTCTGTCGATAAAGAAGGGTAATGTCTAAAGACGGTATAAACCCATGGCTTTGCTTTGCTAAATAGATCTCATCTCACTTTGATTGATCGCGTATGATAGATAACTAACTAAAATATTAGGGCATAACTAGTTTTGCATTGTGTGTCATAAAAATTCTGATATTTTAAATAATTTGTGTCGGATAGGACGGCAATAGGCAATTACGACGATGTAGCAACATACCCTACATAAAGTTTGAAAATCGTGGTTTTACAGGAGCGGCGTTTTATTCTGTTGAGGTTGTTCCACTCCGCACTGGAATGCTTAGGTGCTCGATCGTTTTTCGGCCACTTCCCGTGGTCGAATCATTACAAAATTAGTATCAAAATAAGCGGAAAAGATTGCAGAATCAAAATCTGAACTAAAAATTTTATGACCCTTCCTAAAATTTTAGTCGTTTATGTCCCCTTAAAGCAGACTATCGGCAGGCACTACTTGGAGAGATTTCCAGCCTATACCTGGCGAAAGTTGAGAGACTACAGCAGGCCGGCCACGTCGCAAGAATGCCGGACGACTTTGCAGTGAAATCCGTTCTCTGCACCCCACCGACACCAGAAATAGAGGGGCCTAACGTGGTAGAAGGCATTATAAGTTTGAAACCGACTTGCGTGTTCAATGAATTGGCAACGAGTAGCCCAGGACCGAGTACAGTGAGAGGTATTCTTGATGCGGCAAGAGCCACCCTGGCTCTCGGATGGTAGCAGTAAGTAAATCAGTAAGCTTCCGGAATTCTATTGGGTTAAAGTCGTAAGTATCTATTTACAGAACCGGTTGCCATCGAGGTCAGCATTCAGGCTTTGGAGTGGCACGAAGTCGGACGTAGCGCATTAACGCTAGTACTGCTTTCGGCAGTATGGCGTAGGTCTCTGTTCCCAAGCAGAAGCACAAGAAGATAAACCCAACCTCGGAGAAGCTGACGCTGAGCCAGCTGAAGAAGTTGAGGAAGAAGACGACTCCGATGATGACGATTCTGGAAGCTTTTCGATCGAAACGGAGTACTATATGGAAATGGTTGTTGAAGATGTCACGTTACTTACTTACTTAGGTGGCTTGCCGTCCTAAGACAAAGCCTGTTGAACCAAGTTTCTCCATGTAACTCGGTTGAGGGCTACCGCTCTCCAATTCCTCGGACACCGAGTACTCTCCGCCAGATCTTACTCCACCTGGTCTAACCACCTTGCTCGCTGCGCCCCTGGTCGTCTTGTTCCTATCGTATTTGAGGCGAACACCATCTTTGCAGGGTAGTTGTCCGGCATTCTTGCAACATGCCCTGCCCATCGTATCCGTCCAGCTTTAGCCACCTTCTGGATGCTGGGTTCGCCATAGAGCTGTGCGAGTTCATAGTTCATCCTCCGCCTCTATACTCCGTTCTCCTGTACGTTGCCGAAGATCGTTCTTAGCACTTGTCGATCGAAAACTCCGAGCACTCGCAGGTCCTCCTCGAGCATTGTCCATGTTTCATGCCTGTAGAGAACAACTGGTCTAATAAGCGTCTTGTACAGGGTGCACTTTGTAAGGGGACTTAGTCTGCTCGACCGCAATTGCTTGATGTCACGTTGGAGATGACTATTGCGATAACGAAGAAGCAACTGAAGGCAGAAGGCCTATTCGTCGAACGAAAGATATTCCGCCTTTGAGTTACAGAGGGATAGTCAATGGGCAGAGTTCATTCCTTCTCATCTGCGTTGACGATATTCTGGTTGTATGCAGCAGCAAGGAGGAGTTTCAAGAAATCATTAACCATCTGAAACGATGCTTCAGGTTGACAATATTTGGTGACATTCAGCTGTTTCTTGAAATTCAGGTAACTAAATCCAACTACGGTTACTGTTATTATATCTAATTAGACGAACAGCTTTCGTTGAGGTTGGTCATTAACCTCAGCGGCATTCCATGTCACTTCAGGAGTTCCACAAGGCAGAGTACTGGGCCCGCTTATTTTTATTCTGTACCTAAACCTTGCATATGGTGGCGAACGATACCCAGAACAGAAAAGTCCTGGATACAGCTAATTGTGTATTTGTGTATTTGTGTATTATGCAACATGCTCGTTGAAGCGCAACTTGTTACGGATTTTACCAGCTCAAGGACGGTCGAGTTCATCTTATATGGCAATTCAATAGTAAAGGGCGAACACGAATTTATTACAACATGTACAATTAGTCATAAATTTTTTAGGACAAGGTAGAAATTAAAAAAAATGGCATAGTTTCTCTTTAAAGTGCATTGTGTACGTCCTGTGAATTTCGGAGTTATGCATTTTGTTTCGGCCAAAATGGAGAAGCGTGAGAAAATTTTGTACGCCTATGGGGAAAATCCGGCTTTATCCCATATTCAACCATCGGTGAAGGTTCAAGCACAGACAAACAGACATAACTCTTGTTTTCCATTCTTCGTGCCGATTAAACCGTCATTTCAAATTTGGGCTTAGTTGGGAATGTCTCCGTCTTGGTCAACGTGGCGCTGACGAAAGAAGGGGAATTCCCTATAAAAAATACTTGCTACTTGCTACGAGGGATACTCCTGTTGTTATTTGATATTTGGGAATGTCGATCATAGATGGTGCTAGTTTTCAGGCTAAATGTGAAATACGTCTGTGATTTCAATGTGTCGCCAGGAAGTTCGGCATTTCAAAAAGCTACATTAAAAAAAGTCAAACCAAAGTAACAATTTTGGTTTTATTACCCATTTATAACGGTTTTTATGACCAAATTTGGCCATGAAAACTACAATAATAGTGTAATAAAACTCACATTGTTACTTGGGAAGACACCAGCTGGATTACATGCTGTCAAAACTCGTACTATACGGGGATGTTGACCAAATACAGCTGCTGTTTGATGGATGACGAAATCACCTCCAACAAGTCAAGATGCCTCCAAAAGCGTATTTTGCCATTTTTGGAGCAGCGTAGAAAAACACTATTTTGGCCAGATTTAGCTTCACATACTAAAGATGTGCAAAAAAATAAGAAAAACATACCGGATGCGACTGGGCAAATTGTCATGGACGGTGCTAAGCGAAAGTATTTTACCAAGCAACCTCTAATAATAGATCCTATTTATGTAAATTAAACTTAATTCATGTATTAAACTGCCTTACAAATTTGGATTTCCATTCCAAATTCCAATAAATACAATAGAATTGACAGTAAATTTATTGTGTTGCAATCATTTTGTGTTCGCTCTTTACTGCCGCTATTCGCATAACAGTCACATTTTCTAAAGAGTTTTCTATATAAATGAGCAGTTAGTTAGGGAGAGAGTAAAACATCTTCTCTTGCATATTGCTATATTCAAGAAAATGCACTGAAAATGGCCGCCATATTATTTCCGACTCGTTATCGATGATTAATGAGTGAGACACGAATCAATGGACCAATTAGGAAGTGAGTTTAGTGAGTAATTAGTTTATTATTTTGGACCTGTAAAGGGGCCACCAAGATGATTTTATGCTACTACACTATTTCTTTGTGGGTTTACATAAACTTTCTCGGTTAAATGAATTAACTAGAAACGATTAAGGCCTTAGAAGACTATATTACCCTGGTAACTGCTGAGATACCAGGCGAAATGCTCGAGCAAGTGGTTCAAAATCGGACCATTTGCATGGACCAACGTCAGGCTTAGTCGCAATCTCACTTTACTCAAAAATTATTCTATTTTGCATTTTCATTTGCTGCGTAACAGCAGTCGTATTATAAAATTTGACTACTTTTTTACTAAAAAAGATAACAAGCTATTAATAGGCAGCAGCACTGTATAGTCCTTTGAATCTACAAGATGTACAAGATGTACAAGATCTAGAAGCCTTAAAAGTTATTCAAATACGTTTAAAGTGCAATCACTGGAGGGGGATGTAGTTCGGTATTAATGATTAATGATGCCTATACAATTTTAATGGATGAAATATTTTGCATAAGAATAAAATCACAACCACAACGGGTAGTTATTTGTTACATTTTTATCAAAAACAAAAACTGCTCATTACAATGTTATCCGCCGAGCAATTGTGCTATAATTCTGAAATATATTTCACTCACAACTGCTAATTTTTATATCATTAAAACAACCTCCTTAGAAATCTGCGATGCGACGACTGTTGTTAGTATATACAGTGTAGTGACTGCCGCTTGCTTGCTGCTTGGGTTGTGTCCCACCTGCGGGCATTTCGCGAGCAAGTTCCCGAAGAAAAGAAAAAAAAACGACTTCCCCCAAAAACATGAAATCGTGGCTGAAAGCGATGACCACTTGGACGAGTAACTGACGCACGGAAAAAATACCCTCAACTCAATAAGAGCGAGTGCTGTGTGCATATGGGTAATCTGCGGATAAGCCCAAACCGCACATTTACTGCGGTCCAGTTGTTCCGCGATCTGTTCGAGAAATGGAGAGAAGGATGCCGTGGGCAGTTTTTTTTTCGTTGTCTGTTTTAAATTATATCACAATTATAATTAAAATACCATCTATACACAGTCTACTGTAGGGGTAAAGTCGGACTCGACACCAGAAGCGGGACTCATCTGGCACCACTTTTGGCTCGAAACGGACCTTCGTGACTTGCTACGGCCGGGCAAGATTACAGTGTAGCACTCAGGATTTCAATAAAAATAAATGATGTTTCGAATTGAGCCAGCTACCCCGTAATCACCTAGAACCGCAACTGCGAAGTTTGGCGATGGACACGCGGATACACGGTAGCACGCAGAAAATTATCTCAATGAAATGAACCTTAGCTCCGAACAATTGCCAGAGCTGATCATGAAGAATGGATCACTAATCGATCGGGTTTAAGGACGGTGTTTTTTTGTGGTTTAGTACCGCATTCCAAACCAAAAACCTACCAGCTCAGCAAGATGTTTTCATTCATGCTGCTGCTGCTGGTGCCGAATCGCGCATCCATCCGTCAGTCAGTCGGTCAGCCGGTAGCCGCTCGCAGCAGCACTCATGACGCAGTTGAACGAGAGGAAATGTAACATAATTTCTCGTAAAAACGCATCTGCAATAAAAAGCAGTCCAAAAGCCTGCAATTACCCTCATCTGCAACCGCAGAAAATCAGTAACGTGTGTCCATCAGTCAGCCGATGGATGAAATTGTTTTTGCACGAACAACTCATCTAACTGCAGCAGCACCATCACCAGTGTGGACCCGAGGCAGACGTAAAGGACGAATGCCACATGACAGCGAGCGCTTGGTGAGAGATGAGTCGAGACCCCATAAGGACTTTGGAAAATCATAATTACCCAAATCGGGGAAAAGTGAGAATAAAATGCCAGTAAAACTACCCGAACGAACGGAAACCGTTTTGCGAAACGTTTATGAATAATTTAAACATTTCCTGTAGGTATCTAAATTCACCGAAAAGCTGTAGCCCGGAGGAACCAACATCCTCTTCTTCCGCTGTTGCGCTCCAATTCGGCGCGGCTGAAGATTCATGAAAAATGACCGAACGCGATATGCGTCCAGACGCGAGATTGGAAAACGGCAAGTAGGATGCAACGCGAAACTTATTAAAATGCAGAACAGTAGTGATTTCTCTCTGACCGTCCGCTTCCAGATTCCAACCTTGTTTTGCATTACGCCTATGGGGCCCATTCCAGCAGCCCAAGGGTCGTAATCTTGGCACATCGTATAAACGAGTCCCGGTGCGCATAATGCTACCGTCGCAGCAGTTTAATTCCACCTTTAGTCTGCTCTGCCGAGTTTTTGCAGTCGGAGTCGGAGATCGCCTAGAGGCATCTTACTTTAAAACAAACTAATAATACAGTAAACGATCAAATGACGTTTGTAAATATTATTCAGCGCAGGCTCATCGCTGGCTTTCGGACAGCATTCTTCTACGGGATAGTGCTCTCGGTGTCGGCTGGAAGACGGTATTGCCATTGCCCGTCTACACTACTACTGTACCGTTTTCTGCAGAAAACAAGAAGACAAGCTCGAAAGTGCAGTCTTCACGGTGCACTCGAGATTGCCGAGTCATTGAATGCCGTTAAATTGGTACTGTGCTGCACTGGGGGAGCCATAAATGCGCCACCGGAAATGAGTCTGCTTCCTGTGGTCGTCATTGCGTTCATTTTGTTCTGTGAAATCAGTCAGTTCAACGAGCTTCGACGACGAAGCACATTAAGTTATGTTCGAATGCGTATGACAACTGGCGACTTAGGGCATTGTTCAGATTATGATCGCGTTTTTCTATTTATCCATTTGTGTGACTTGATTTATCGATATGGTTTTCATAACCAATATCTAGGAAAGTATCACAAGCAGCGCTGTTATTCTTTGAAGAAGACTTTGAAGAAAAATCGGTCGACTATAATCGGAAGCTATAAAACGTTCCATTTTTTTCTGTTGGGAAATTGTGCCACCGCATTCATTGTGGTATACTCTATTGAGGACTTCTGTAATTCAAGCTTACTCAGCTAATATTAAGCCAATGATCAATATTGATAAATATTTGTTTAGATAAGAATCGAACAAGAAAAATGAATGCTTAAAATTACAAAAAGTAACCAGCAATAATTCTTTTTACCCCTACCGGTCTTGAAAGTGCGTTATTTGTCACAGAGAATAATTTAATTATCGGTAGCAAGTAGCCAAAATCGGTTGAACTTTTTACCCAAAATTTGAGTTTGTACACTTTAAGGGCATTTTGAGTAGTTTCAACCTAGCTTTAGCTAAATCCGACCTATTTACGGGTAGAATCATTTAAGAGTGTATGCTTATGCTTATGCTAAAAAACGCTGAAATGAAAACACTGGTCCAGTTCAGGCGGGATCCCTGGCTGTGACGCTGAAGAGCAAGCAGAAAAACATTATGGGAGCACTGATAAGTAATAGCCAAAAGGATGGCTGTACAATCTCCTGTGGAATTTTTTCCCTAACATCTATTGATTTTACTTCAGCAATACAGGGTGCGGCAGGAAAAAATGCGAAAATGTATTGAACTACATTAAGCAATAATATCAACACTCAAGTTCAATCTAACCTATAAAAATGGATTTCTGTCTGTCTGTCTCTCTGTCCGTATGTTCCTTATAGAATCGAAAACTACTGAACCGATTGATGTGAAAATTTGCATACAGGGGTTTTTGGGGTCAGAGAAGGTTCTTATGATAGTTAGAGACTCCTCCCCCCACTAAGAGGGGGGGGGCTCCCGTACAAATGAAACACAAATTCCTGCATAACTCGAGAACTAATCAAGCAAATGGAACCATATTTGGCATGTGGGTGTTTTTGGAGACAAGAATTTTTTCTAAGATGAATTGAGACCTCTCCCCACTTTAGGGGGGGGGGGGCTCCTATACAAATGAAATACAAATTTCCACAAAACTCGAGAACTACTTAATCAAATGGAACCATATTTGGCATGTGGGTGTTTTTGGAGGCATGAATTTTTTCTATGATGAATTAGGACCCCTTACCTTTTTAGGAGGAGGGGGCTCCCATAGAAATGAAATACAAATTTCCTCATAACTCCAGAACTAATCAAGCAAATGGAACCAAATTTAGCATGTGGGTGTTTTTGCAGGCAATTTTTTCTACTTTACTGTGAGGAATATTTGTATATTAAAACATCCGAAGATAAGCACACGGATTTGCTGAGGAGGTTCAGCCTCTCGTGTAGTGAGAGGCGAAATACTGGAGGAGGTGAAAATGCTAGCAACCAAGGCGATAAGAACGATTGAAAACTGGATGCAGCGGGGCGAAACTACAAATAGTCCACCACAAAACGAAGCTCCTGCTTGTCAGTAGTTGTAAAGCCGTACAGTGGGCAAAAATCAATGTCCATGAGTGGGTAACTGCCTCAATGCGTGTGCTTAAGTATCTTGAAGGGATGGTAGATGACAGGCTTAACTTTAACGACCACGTCAACTACGCTTGTGAAAAGGCAGCGATGACTATTGACGCAGTACCCAAGCAACATAACTTGCTATAAAACAATTTAAAATATTACGGAAAACTGTGGAATTTGTTTCTACTGAGTGCATTATAGATACGTGGTACCTTCTTAAAATGAGTAGTTTGGAGAGTGCTAAAATATACTTGAAATACGTTAAACACACTAATGAAGCAAAACTTATTTTGAAACTACGAGCTCGAGTGTATTTTAACCACCATGTGATACGAGCTTGAACGAGCTTTTAACGGTAGCCTCCGGACAGCCAGTCAATATCAATTAGACCTACATTTGGACCAAACGGTCTGACATGAGCCGATCACTCCTGAGCGGACCTCCTTCGGCAGGCTCGCCCCCGCGCGTGCTCGTACGTATCCGGAACGATCCGATAATCCCATCCATCAACTCACGCTGTGGTCAATCAAATATTTCGTAAACAACAGACAGCTGCTACTGGTATTCGTCAAACATTTTATCATCGTAACAGGTCTAATCCATCACCCTAATAGCTGCTGCTGGACTGGACTGGATGCTGCACAAAATATAGACTTCGTCTGAGAGCCATCCATTCGAGGTTGAACTGTCGAACGGCGGCTGGACAGGATTATAAGACAAGTTCTCACGATCGGCGTCGATTCGAAATGAAATATTTCACGACACTCTAGGAAAAATGTTGCATCTAATGAAAGACATTAGTCCCGGTTCCAGCGAACCCGGGGCAACAATGAAGCTTTGCTCCTGAACGAACGTTAGCTAATCGAAGCGGCAAGCTTAACGAAGGACTAACCTTGCGTGAAAAGCGCAGATGATGGGCAGCACCGGATCGGGCGAAAGAGGCGAATGGAAAGATAAACGCATTTGTATTCCAAATCATTTCGCTGCTACTGTGCTTCGATAATATATCAGCTTTAAATTTTAAATTGTTTTCCGTTCGATCTCTTCTTTGGGTGCAGTTTCGCAAGTTACTCCGACTGGTAACGAGTTCAGTGTGGTCTTTTTCTGTTGCTCTGTGAAGGTTGAAATTAAAAAGTTTTCATTTTGTGGCGGCTATGCGGCCGGATAAAAATGCAAAATGTAGCGCAAAACATAATGGATTAACACTAGTTAGTGCTTCACGCAAATCACGCTTCCTGTCCATTAGGAAGAGACGTTTGCGATGCTGTTTGTTATTCAAATTCAACGTTTATAAAGTAGAAGTCTGGTCACAAGTGATCGGACTGTTCCGTGATAATTTACTCGGTTGTTTGTATGGCATTGCTCTGTTAACTAATTACCATCACACATTTGACAAATCAATGGTCGATTCGCCTCGATCTACAATCTAATTGGACAGCTGCAGCCTCATACAAAATAACTTTCAACGCGTAAATGCGAAATCCGCCCATCGCACGGTACAGTATCGGACGGTTTCGATCTACGGGTGGTGAAATATTTATGCACTTCTTGTACCGAACATTTGACAGCGGATACTAATTATATGCACGATTTGCGATGACCGTCGTCCTCCTGATCACATCGCGTCGCTGCTGCTGCTGAGGGGGTGATTTACAAGTGATTTTCAATAACTGATTCTGAATTGCCTGCGCGTGATCATGTGTAGAGTGGCCTCGAACATGTACAGATGATCAACAGATAGTTCTCGGTAAATTGATCAAAACATACCCGCCAACTCAAGTTCGTTTTTACTTTGTACTCAGTACTTAGGTTGGCGATTGAAAAATGACTACAGAAAAATTAGTTTTCCATATGGTGCATCGTCAAATGAAAAAAAGCGACTGCTTGGAGAAAAATTACGTTCATGCGTTCACTACTGGCAGCATTTTCCCACAGCAATGCATGCAAGCGCGCAACGTACGGCAGCTTATGCGCCTACATGCTTGCGCGGTACTGACTTGCAGCTTAGTTGGTCGCATTCATTGGTGCAACCTTCAAAGAGATCCGCGCCTGATAAAATCAATATTCGACCCGTTCCGGTAGGCGGTATGTCTGTTCTTTGCAGTGCACCTACATTTAGTAGCCAGCCACCGGCACGATGTGGGACAGAGAGTGAGAAAGGACAGAGCAAGGCCAGAGCGAGAACGGTAGTTAACAATAGCGCGTTCGATCGTGTCCCCCAACCTAGCCCTTTGGGCTGCTCCTCGCTCGGTTCCTTTCTCTAGAGTGCGAAAACATTTAAGTATGTACATCTCCGCTGAAATGTTCTTCCGTTTAGGGTAGCTAACACTAATTTGGTTTAAGGAGAAAAATTCAGTGAAGTTTTGCGGGATTGGGATTTGAACCCGGGTCCTCGGGGTAAATGTTAGCCACCAGACCGGGATATACCCCTTAAAATAGATTTTTCTGATTAGCTAGAAGCGAGTTAACTAACTAATTCCGGCATTATAACATCATAGGATATTGATAAAAGTGTCAAATTGCATATTACCGGAGTGAACTTCAAGTAACGAAGTTGGAGTGCCGATTGTACACTCTTGCTGACAGAGTGAGGATTGATAATGGTGTTAGTAATTGTAGTAAGATTATCACGAACTTGCTGGACATTGGAATTGGTTATTTGAAGCATTTCATTGCAAAATTAGTGGAAACACCGAGTAATAGCATTCGGTATTGCCTGATGAGGGGCATCTGGTGTACAGCCTGTCAGGCTCGCTTCGGATAACTTGGACCTGTTCGGCCTAATCACGTATGCGTGGATAACCTTCATTCTTCTGCATAACGCTTTTTATTCCACGGGTTTGAACTGCCATCTTTCTCACGATTGTGTGGAACGTGCTGCTCGAGCTACAGATGCTGATGAACTGCCATAATTGTAAGCAGTGAACTAGGTATCCGAGTACTAAGTATGATGTGGACATATATCGAAATTTCCCAGTTTCATCCAGCCTACCATTCTGTTCACCAAACGCTCCTTCACTTTACTAAAAAGTTTACGTTGGACCGCGACAGAATCGGTGGTATAACACTAACGTGCTGCTTGCTCGACGGTCTGCACCCGGCACCCGGGGACTGGGACACTGGATTTGGGATTCTGGATCTAGGAAACTGGATCTAGGACACTGGATTTGGGATACTGGATTAGGGATACTGGATCAAGGACATTGGATCGAGGACATTGGATCTGGGATACTGGATCTGGGACACTAGGTCTGAAACAGTGAGTCTGGGACACTAGGTCTGAAACAGTGAGTCTGGGACACTAGGTCTGAAACAGTGAGTCTGGGACACTGGGACTGGGACTGGGACTGGGACTGGGGCTGGGACTGGGACTGGGACTGGGACTGGGACTGGGACTGGGACTGGGACTGGGACTGGGACTGGGACTGGGACTGGGACTGGGACTGGGACTGGGACTGGGACTGGGACTGGGACTGGGACTGGGACTGGGACTGGGACTGGGACTGGGACTGGGACTGGGACTGGGACTGGGACTGGGACTGGGACTGGGACTGGGACTGGGACTGGGACTGGGACTGGGACACATAGAGTAAAAGTACAAAAATCCCGGATAGTGCCATCCCACTGTAGGTCAGCCGTTTAAAAGTATTTCTTCTTTCTTTAACTAAAAAACTGGGATAGTGGGATACTAGGGCACTGGTACACTAAGACACTGAGCCACTGGGACGCTAAAACTGGAATACTGGATCTGGAGCATTGGGGCTGGGATACTGTGACACTGGTACAATGAGACAATGGGACACTGGGACCCTGGAATGCTGGAACACTGGGATATTGGGACACTGGGACACTGGTAAACTGGGACACTGGAGCACTGGGATACTGGAGCACTGAGACATTAGGACACTGGGGTTGGGACACTGGGCCTGGGACACTGGGACTGGCACACTAGGATTGGGACACTGGGAATGGAACTGGGACAGCCATAGTGACTGGTAGTATGTACCGATAATTTAAAAAAATATTTTTTTAAACATCAAGGTCCTGCCTTCGCTCAGATGCCCATAATTGATTCAGTGACCCTGTCAAAGGTTCGAAGTTAATGCTCGAAAACCTTTTAGTTGGTTGAAATTGCGAAACGGATGCTTCTTGCTTGCTGGGCTTACATGCGAACGATTGATAAGCAAAACCGTGAGGCTGTAAATGGATAGCGCGCAGTATAATTCAATGGGTAAGTAGTTTTTTCTTCTCGACTCCTGCTCAGTTCGGCCAGGCGGGGAATGAACAAAAGCGGCAATCCCGGTGTGGAGCGGGTCGGTTGGTTAAAATATTGTGTGTAGCATACTGGTTCGGCCTTTGTACATATCTCGCGCACGGTAGCAGTTTGGACTTAAAAGGCTTTTTGTAGGACAGCCGCGAAATCTTATCAGAGCAATTCCGTTTTAGGTGGATGTCTGGATGGTTGAATTGTGCTAGATGGAAATCGGTGGGAAAAAACGTCGAAGTATGCCAACGGCGGAACGATTTCCGAGCAAGGAGCTGGTTAAGTTAAATTTCAGTGCCCATATTGACATGGGATTGTAATTTCGAGTTTCATTTTCGAATATCTAAATATAGTTTTTTTTATTCACACGAAAACCATTATTTTGCATGGAAGTCGGCGCAATTTCATTTCATCAAAGCGAAGACGGTTAAGCTCAAAAGAACGTTAAATTACAATCATTCACGCGGTGGTAAAATAAGAGAAAGAGCAAGTATAAAAAAACACACAGCTGCTGATGTTCATTGTGATAAATCGAAGGTTTTGGAATCACGGAAAGCAGCACAAGATCGATACTATCGTCTCTAGTGATTTCCTTTTTCAGCGTCCATTCATGAATGCACTTGTTGTTGCCCGTAACCCAGAGCGATTCCGCTAACGTTGAAAGACTGCTTTTCCGCTTCATTAATTGAAGTAAAATAAGTATCTTTTGTTCCTCACTTACGTCGGCAAATTTCTTCGTATTGTTCATCTGTTTCCTTTAGTTTGAATCTACGAGTTTGGACCGTTACCAATCGATTATCCTTCGCTAGGTCAAGGAAACTGCGGTACATGTTGGAAAGCACCTGCACCGAAGTCAGAACGCGCAAACAAATCATCATCATAAATCCCATAAAAATTCGTTGTCAATTGTGGAGCGACCTAGTGCAACGTTCCACAATTTTCCCGCATTTCAAGAGCTGCAGCCCGTACAATCGTGTGGGGACACATATCGCCGGCGCCGATAAATCAAAAGCCAACAATTAAAATAGATTCTACCCATGATCCACTCGCACGTTGGCCCCAAATCCCTCGAGGTGATCTAAAATATCAATTACGGCTCAATAAATTGAAAATCTCCGGCCGCCGTCGGTCGCCGACGTGGCGAACTGCG